>NC_041380.1:416017589-416109202 GCF_002162155.2 Triticum dicoccoides
GGGCGCGCGCCCCTGCCTCGTGGACAGCCCGGAGGTCCACCGACGTACTTCTTCCTCCCATATATACCCATATACCCTGGAAAATTCGGGGAGCAGAATAGATCGGGAGTTCCGCCGCCAGAAGCCTCCGTAGCCACCGAAAACCAATCTAGACCCGTTCTGGCACCCTGTCGGAGGGGGAATCCCTCTCCAGTGGCCATCTTCATCATCCCGGTGCTCTCCATGATGAGGAGGGAGTAGTTCTCCCTCGGGGCTAAGGGTATGTACCAATAGCTATGTGTTTGATCTCTCTCTCTCTCTCTCGTGTTCTTGAGGTGTTACGATCTTGATGTATCGCGAGCTTTGCTATTATAGTTGGATCTTATGATGTTTCTCCCCCTCTACTCTCTTGTAATGGATTGAGTTTTCCCTTCGAAGTTATCTTATCGGATTGAGTCTTTAAGGATTTGAGAACACTTGATGTATGTCTTGCGTGGGATACCCGTGGTGACAATGGGGTATTCTATTGATCCACTTGATGTATGTTTTGGTGATCAACTTGCGGGTTCCGCCCATGAACCTATGCATAGGGGTTGGCACACGTTTTCGTCTTGACTCTCCGGTAGAATCTTCGGGGCACTCTTTGAAGTTCTTTGTGTTGGGTGAATAGATGAATCTGAGATTGTGTGATGCATATCGTATAATCATACCCACGGATACTTGAGGTGACATTGGAGTATCTAGGTGACATTAGGGTTTTGGTTGATTTGTGTCTTAAGGTATTATTCTAGTATGAACTCTAGGGCTGTTTGTGACACTTATAGGAATAGCCCAACGGATCGATTGGAAAGAATAACTTTGAGGTGGTTTCGTACCCTACCATAATCTCTTCGTTCGTTCTCCGCTATTAGTGAATTTGGAGTGACTCTTTGTTGCATGTTGAGGGATAGATATGTGATCCAATTATGTTATTATTGTTGAGGGAACTTGCACTAGCGAAAGTATGAACCCTAGGCCTTGTTTCAACGCATTGCAATACTGTTTAAGCTCACTTTTATCATTAGTTACCTTGCTATTTTTATATTTTCATATTACAAAAACCTTTATCTACCATCCATATACCAGTTGTATCACCATCTCTTTGTCGAACTAGTGCACCTCCAGAATTTACCATTATATTGGGTGTGTTGGGGACACAAGAGACTCTTTGTTATTTGGTTGCAGGGTTGATTGAGAGAGACCATCTTCATCCTACGCCTCCTACGGATTGATAAACCTTAGGTCATCCACTTGAGGGAAATTTGCTACTGTCCTACGAACCTCTGCACTTGGAGGCCCAACAATGTCTACAAGAAGAAGGTTGTGTAGTAGACATCACACCCATGGACGCGCAGGCTGCGCTGCTCATGGCATGCGAGCTCCTGCGCTACAGCCCGGTTGACAACCTCTACGAGGACTGGCTGGACCGCATGACCAAGATCGTCAGCGCTGTTGGGGGCTCTCCTGCACCATCCCTCTCGCTGCCTCACCCACCTCCGGCTGCGGGCGACGTACCTCACGCAGCGCCTCCGCATCAAGACGACACCCTTGCGCCAAGACGCGCAGCTCACGGAGCGCCACCGCCCCCTCCGCGTCAAGATGGTGTCCTCGCCCCAAGACGCATGGTCCCGCGGCATGATCTGCCATGCCGTGTGCCTGCGAACGAAGAAGGAAGCTACCAAGAGGTTCCCAAGCCGCAAGAAAACGCTCCAGCACTCCCGGCACCACCACGACAAGACCGCGTGCGTGCCGCCTGCGGTGGCGGTGCGCGGACATCAAGGGAAGGCTCCGCCCCTATAGAGGGCCCCGGTGGCCACCACAGGCTGCCGCGCCTTCGCTCTCGAGCTGCGCACCGTCGTTTGGCCAGGCAAGTTCAAGCCGGATCTGCCTCCGCGCTACAACGGCACCCCCGACCCCGCGGAGTTCCCTCAGCTCTACGAGCTGAGCATCGAGGCGGCCAACAGCGACGAAAAGGTCATGGCGAGTTGGTTTCCCATGGCTCTCAAGGATGGCGCCCGCTCATGGCTCCTGAACCTGCCCGCGGGATCAATCTCCTCCTGCGGCGAGATACGCAACCGCTTCATCGCCAACTTCCAAGGCACTCGCGACTGCCCTCCGGCTACGGGTGACCTGCGCCGCATCAAGCAACAGCCGGGAGAGACCTTGCAGAAGTACATCTAGCGCTTCAACAGCGTTTGTCTAAAGATCCCCAAGGTGATGGACGAGCCATCATCTCAGCGTTTTCCGATGGCGTCCGCGACATCAAGAAAGAGGAGGAGCTCGCCATCCACGAGGAGCTATGCACGACTCTGGAGTTGTTCAACATAGCAACCAAGTGTGCAAGAGCTGAGGAGGGGCGTCTCTTCCTCCTCGAGCTCCCTACTGCCGAACCGAAGGAGAAGAAAGCCAAGGCCAAGGACGTGAAGCGCAAGGGAGTGGTCGTGCTCACAGCGGAGCCGGACACGAAGCGCAGCCGGGACCACCCCGAGTCGTCCAAGAGCAGCCGTCCATTTTGTGCCTTCCACAACGTACACAGCTATAACACCAACGATTGTCAAGAGCTTGGGGCAATCCGAGACGGACGCTTCAGTCGACGCCCCGAGCGCTACGACTGGGGCTACGACCGAGGAGGAGGATGAGGTGGAGGACGCTGGGACGACCGCGGCCCCTACCAGGAGTGGCGCGACCGGCCTCGTGAGGACCACTGGTAGGAGCAGCCTCATGAGGGCGCCTGGCGCGACCAGCCTCGCGAGGACCGTCCTCAGGGCAATCCTGGCCTCCCTCCGCAGCCGCCACCACCAAGAAGGAACGACAACCACCATCAGGACGAGGGGGCTGGGGGCTTCTAGGAACCGTGTGCTATCGCCTGCATCTTGGGCGGAGCTCAGGCCCCAGCATCTCGGCAATCTTCAAGTAGTTTGCTCGCGAGGTGAATGCATCCCTTCCTAGGCTCAAGGCCACACGCCCGCTCAGGTGGTCCAAGTACGCCATCACCTTCAGCTTGGCGGACCAACTCAAGTGCGCGACGACTGTCGGCGTCCTCCCGATGCTCTGTTCACCCGTCATCAGCAATGTCCAAGTCACCAAGAACCTTAACGTCATGTTCGTCGAGACATTTGACAGCCTCCAAGTGCCATACAATCAGCTTCAGCCCACCAAGCCCTTCTCAGGAGTGACTGATGCTCCACCACCCCGATAGGGCAAGTTCGTCTCCCTGTCACCTTAGGACAGCGCGACAACTACCGCACTGAGCTCATCGACTTCGACGTTGCCCACACATCCATCTGCCGTACAATGCCATCCTCGTGTACCCAACATTAGCCAAATTCATGGCAGTGACCCACCATGGCTACAACGTCCTCAAGATGCCAGGAAGCGGCGGAATCATCACAGTCTCCTGCAAAGAAAGAGACGCGGTGTGCTCCCTCGAGTGCGCCTTCCAAGTCGCAGCAATCGAAGACCCTGATAGCGAGGGCACGCAGTACCCTCCTGAAGCCATCCCTAAGAAGAAGAAGCAACTACTCCGCATAGGGCCTCAACGGGGCGGCGCCTCTAGCGGTGCCACATTAGGATTGGCGCCCGCACCTGCGGTGCCTCCCTCCCTTGCATAGGAAGGCGCGCCCGACGCCCTCCTCGGGCAGGGCTCGGGGGCTCTCTTCTGGAGGGCCTCGGACCTAGCCGACATCACGAGGGAGGCACTCGGGCACCACGTGGAGGCGTGCTTCGTGGCACATTTCCCTCAAGAGGGCACCGGGCGAGGAGCGCCCGGTGCTCAGGAGTTCATCGTCAAGGCCACCCAGGAGTTTCAGGAAGCAAGGGCAATACGTGGCGACTGCCGCCCACCTGGTGCGGCTCCCCATCTAGGCAAGGGTGGTGAGCTGCGCGTCTGCGTCGATATCCCAGGGCTCAACAGGGCCGCATCTCAGGAGCGCTTCTGGCCTTCGCGCGCTGGCCGGTGCAAGGGTCCACCTCACAGCTACGTCCGCATGCCGTTTGGCCTGCCGAGCATGGCAGCCGCCTTCTAGCGCAACCTACGAAGTATCCTGGCAACCTAGGAGGCCAGGCATCACGCGGTCCTGGCGGAGATGGAGACGGTCCTCAGGGAGCCACCTGAGCTCCCAGAGCCTCCCAAGGCTCAGGGTCTTGGCGGCTCATGAGGAGCGACTTCTTCAGTGCGCGCCTTCAGCTACCCCAACGCTCCTTCGACAACAAAACCAGGTGACATTTTCCAAGTTCATTCAGCTGGGAGCGCCCCTCGGGCTGCATTATTCCCAAGTCGCATGGGCCTGTCCCTGCAGCGTGTATCCTCTTGCATCTTTAGCTTACCTCACTAGGGGCGCCCCTCGGGCTGCATCATCCCCAGGTCGCTCGGGTCCGTCCCAATGGCATGTATCGTTCTCGGATCTATCTAAGCTAGCTGGTTCCCATGCATGAGTTATTTATAGTCATCACCTGCTTGATTGCCACCCACCACGGGAGCCGCGCACTGATCGTTTTTCTTTAGGATCCTTCACATGAGAAGACTAGGCACGACGCCTGTGCTCGGGTCCGTCCCTGCAACATCGATAAACCCAATGGCTCAGCTCTATCTGGTAGGATGGCCCCGTTCACGTCACCTCCTGGGGTCGTTGGTGCTTGGCCTCCTCATGCGATAGCCTTAGGAGGCCCGCTCGGCCCAGGTTGCCTAACCATCTCGCAGGACCACCACAGCCATCAAGAGCCAAGACCATGCGCAACCCGCCTTGAGGTAGGGCCTCGTGAGTCCCGCTCTTGCTCACGAGTGCCCAGACACACCTCGTCCAGCCCTGTCGTGCAAGCCACGTGTCAGGGCGGGGCTGTACACGCCTCGGGGGCTCCACTCAGAGGGAGCCCTCACCCACGCACCAGTGGAAGCACCATGCTCCACGCTGGCAGTCGACACTGTCAAGGAGCAGCTATGCCCGTGCAAGTGCGGAAGCGCTATGCTTCGCGCTGGTGATAAACAACTGAGGGCGGCCTCATGGCAGTATCAACCTCAGGGAGCTTCCGAGCTCAGTGTCTAGCCTCATCGCAACACCTCCCCTTGGGAGAGTCGCGCGAGGGGGCTGGGCACGAGGGCTGTGCTCGGGTCACGCCTGAGCGTACACCACCCTACTAGGTCCCTCAGACCTGGTCGTCGCGCGCCCTCCCAAGTGAAGCCAAGGTATGAAGGTCATTTGGACGTCAAGGGGGACTCCTGAGCATCGTGACTCAAGAGCCTAACTGGCTGCATAGCTCCTCACTCCTTGGTCCGTCCTGGTGATCCGGACGGTCCAATGGCAGCTGAGGTATGCGCGGGGTCGTGCCCTGCCAACGTAGAACACTAGGCCTACTCTCGCATCTCCTTTCTATAAGCTGTTTGCGCGTCAAGGGGGACTCCTGAGCATCGCGACTCAGGATCCTAATTGGCCACGTAGCCCTGATACGTCTCCGTCGTATCTATAATTTTTGATTGTTCCATGCCAATATTCTACAACTTTCATATACTTTTGGCAACTTTTTATACTATTTTTGGGACTAACATATTGATCCAGTGCCCAGTGTCAGTTCCTGTTTGTTGCATATTTTTTGTTTCGCAAAAAATCCATATCAAACGGAGTCCAAACGGAATAAAAACGGACGGAGAATATTTTTGGAATATATGTGAAATATGGGAAGAAAATCAACGCGAGACGGTGCCCGAGGGGGCCACGAGGCAGGGGGGCGCGCCCCTGACCCTCGTGGCCCCCCCCGTAAGGCGGTTACTGCTCTTCTTTGGCCACAAGAAAGCTAATTTTCGGAAAAAATTTAGGGCGAAGGTTTCAATCCAATCAGAGTTATGAATCTCCGGATATATAAGAAACGGTGAAAGGGCAGAATCAGAGAACGCGGAAACAGAGAGAGACAGAGAGATAGATCCAATCTCGGAGGAGCTCTCACCCCTCCCACGCCATGGAGGCCATGGACCAGGGGGAAACCCTTCTCCCATCTAGGGAGAAGGTCAAGGAAGAAGAAGAAGAAGAAGAAGGGGGCTCTCTCCCTGTCGGTGTCAAAACCGGCGGATCTCGGGTAGGGGGTCCTGAACTGTGTGTCTAGGCCGGATGGTAACAGGAGGCAAGGGACACGAAGTTTTACCCAGGTTCGGGCCCTCTCGATGGAGGTAAAACCCTACGTCCTGCTTGATTAATATTGATGATATGGGTAGTACAAGAGTAGATCTACCACGATATCAGAGAGGCTAAACCCTAGAAGCTAGCCTATGGTATGATTGTTGTTGTGTATGTTGTCCTACGAACTAAAACCCTCCGGTTTATATAGACACCGGAGAGGGTTAGCGTTACACAAAGTCGGTTACAATGGTAGGAGATCTGCATATCTGTATCGCCAAGCTTGCCTTCCACGCCAAGGAAAGTCCCTTCCGGACACGGGACGAAGTCTTCAATATTGTATCTTCATAGTCCAGGAGTCCGGCTGAAGGTATAGTCCGGCCATCCGGACACCCCCTAATCCAGGACTCCCTCAGTAGCCCCTGAACCAGGCTTCAATGACGACGAGTCCGGCGCGCAGATTGTCTTCGACATTGCAAGGCGGGTTCCTCCTCCAAGTACTTCATAGAAGATTTTGAACACAAAGATAGTGTCTGGCTCTGCAAAATAAGTTTCCACATATTGCCATAGAGAGAATAATATTTACACAAATCTAATCTGCTGACGTATTCCGTAGTGTGACACACCACAACCAAGCCTTTATCCGAGTCATTTCATTATCCCACCTTAACGCGTCATGCGAGGCAGTTTCCTTGGCACGTCTTGTTAAAGCAGAGATCGTGTCCCCTTATTCCGGGATTCTCATCAATACGGGCGTGGGTAACCCAACCGCGCCATTGATTACGGCGCTTGGAGATAAGCGAGTTTTACCAGGCTGGTGGGGACACGTAGTTGCGTCCACCCATATAAGGGGATAAGGATCCACCCTTTCACCTATGCCTTCTTCCTCCCTTGCTTATCCATTCTCGCGCACTCGAGCTCCAGCGCCCAAGTCTGCACTCCCCACCTCAACCTTCTCCAGCCATGTCCGGAGCGGGAGGCAAGTCGATGGTCTCCTCGGTCACGGAGGGACACATCAAAAAACTGAGGAAGGCCGGATACTTGTCTAACGACATTGCGTACCGGCTTCCCAAAAAGGGGCAGCTCATCCCCACCCCTAGGCCCTATGAGAGGGTAGTGTTCCTCCCCCATTTCCTCCGCGGACTGGGCTTCCCTCTTCACCCATTTGTCCGGGGGCTCATGTTCTACTATGGCCTAGATTTCCACGATCTGGCCCCGAACTTTGTCCTCAACATCTCGGCGTTTATCGTCGTGTGCGAGGCTTTCCTCCGCATCTGCCCCCATTTCGGCCTATGGCTCAAGACTTTCAATGTCAAGCCGAAGGTGGTGCGCGGCAACCAGGCGGAGTGCGGAGGTGCCATGGTGGGCAAGATGGCCAACGTTTTATGGCTCGAGGGCTCCTTTGTGGAGACCCTAAAGGGGTGGCAATCGGGGTGGTTTTACATCACCGAGCCGCGCGATCCCGAATGGGTCGCAACCCCCGAGTTTCGATCCGGACCCCCTACGCGGCTCACCTCCTGGAAGGAGACAGGCCTGTCGTGAGGTAAAAAAGGAGAGCTGACCGGACTCCAAACATGCATCCAAACCCTGGTGGACAAGAAACTCAAACTTGTCAACGTAGTCCAGGTTATGCTCATCCGCCTGATCCTCCCGTGTCAACAACGGGCTTTCAACCTGTGGGAGTTCGACCCGGCGCGGCACCAAACTCTGAGCAGGCTCTTCGACACGACGTACGAAGATGCCTGGAAGGTGCTTTTCAAGGGCGCCGAGGCCCCCGCATCCGCTACCTAGGATTGCGGATTCAGTACGCAGCGTCATGCTCATGTGGTAAGCTGTTTTTTTCTTTTACAGGGTATCAGTTTTTCATAGTTTGACTCCATGCGGGATCTAAGCTCCCTTACCTTTGACAGGATTGGCAAGTGACGTCCGGACAGATCAACTGTCCGGCTCCTTTGCCCGAAGGCCCAGCGGACGCTCGCTTGGCGAAGCTGCTGGTTCCGGCACCCTATGTGGTGCCGGAGAAGAAGGCCGCGAAAAAGTCCACGGGGACTCGAAAGAGTGCCCGGCACCAGGAGCTGTCGGATCCATCATCCGACGGTTCCGAGGCGCATTCCTCCCGTGAAGACGTGGAGGAAGAAGAAGAGACCTCTCCCCCTCCAGCGGGAGGAGAGAAGAAAAGGAAGGTCGCCCTCTCTAGGGAGGCCGGAGGGTCCAAGAAGGGAAAAACCCTTCCTCTGGACTACTCCACCGACGCCGACGACGGCGGAGAGGAGTGGCCGCCTAGGGCCAAGCCCCTGGCAAAATCGTAAGTATCCGGATACCAGAGTAATTCATAGTATTCATTTATTGCACAACTTTCCCTTATGTCGAATATGTTTATGCAGCCCACCCAAAGACCGGCTCGACGCGTCGTTGAGCGGCTCACTGGACTCGCCGGATGTGAACTCGCTTCTGACGGCTTCCTCTCCCCGCCCTACGGATGACACCGAAGTGTTGTCCCAACAGGTTCCAAGCCGGGAGGAGGTGGTCCTGGAGGCGCCGCAAGGCGACCTCCCGGACTCCAGGAGTAAAGGGGATGAACCCCCAGGGCTCCAAGTCCGGCTCTAGGCCGGACACCGCTCCGGAACCTTCAAAGGTTCCAGAGTCCGGCGGGGGGCCTCCTTCCAAGAGGAGCAAGCCCACCGTGCCGGTGACCCCCGTCCAACCGGAGGCGCCGGACAATCTGTTGGAGGCGCTCCAAGGCGCCTCCATCGACGAGGAGCACCGCACCATTATGAGTGCGGTGGTCCAGAAGGTTCAGTCCGCCAAGAGCGGACTGACTGAAGCTTGTACTAGCCTTTTAACAGGCTTTGAAGTAAGTAAAGAATGTGTAAATAATATTACCGCATAGACAGTAGCCCCTGATGCTCTGTTTGGCGTTCGGGAAGAAAAGCCGAATAGAGGATCAAATAAAATTCGTAGGAGTCTAACAAAAAGGAGTCAATATGCGTATGCAGGCTTCTCTGCTGGCGTCCGCCGCACTGACTGGGGAAGTGGACACGCTAAAGCAGAACCTCGAGCGGTCCGAGCAAGAGCTCGGGCGTGCCAAGAAGCAGCTCGAGGACAATGAAGGTAGGAAATACCTTGTTTAAATATATATAAAAAGGTGCAATTGCAAAAAATGACAGGATTATCGTGGCTATTGTAGGGGCCACGTCTGAGGTGGCGACCCTTAAGCAAGCGCTGGTCGAGGCCGAGAAGAGGGCGGCCATGGTGCGCACCGAGCGGGAGAAGTATGAGGCCGATGTTGGCAAGGTACGGCAAGAGCTCCAGGCTCTCATGGAAAAACATGAGAGTTTGGAGCTTGACTCAAAGACGCGAGTGTCCGAGCTCGCGGTGGCTATTGAAAATGCCAAGTCTACCAAGGCCGAATCCCAGAAGACCCTCTAGGAGTTGGATGAGGTGAAGAAGATAGCGGTGGGTAAGGCATTCTTTATGCAAAAGCAAACACATAAACGTGAGTTACTTGTTACTTACCCGAATCCGGAGCTCTCCAGGAGCGTTCGCAGATCTTCCCCGGAGTGTGTCCAATGCCGTCGCATTCTATCGAGCCGAGGAGGGCAGCTCGACAGAGAAGGTGTTCTGGTCTCAGTATGCTGAGGCCGGACACCCCGTGCCCCTGAACGACCAGCTGAAGCAACTGGTCGAGCTCCACAAGGTGGCCGAACAGGCCATGAAGGGCCTCATAGTTCGGCTGTGGCCTGGAGGGGCTCTGCCTGGGAGCTATTTCGGGCTAGTGCGGCGGCTGGTGGAGGCCTGTCCAAGGCTCGAAGTCATCAAGCGCTCCGTCTGCATTGAAGGTGCCCGTAGGGCCCTTGCCCGTGCTAAGGTGCACTGGGGCAAGCTGGATGCTGAGAAGCTTGTGAAGGACGGGCCACCGCCGGGGAAAGAGCATCGCAAGCCCGAGAATTATTATAAGGATGTTCTGAAGGGTGCCTGCCTTGTGGCGGATGAATGTTCTAGGGATGTAATTTTTGAGTGAAACTTGCTCGTTTTGTCCTGTGCGCTGAAAACTTGTTCATATGCGCTAAGCAATGTTGTTGGAATTTAAAATATTACCTTTTGTGCGGTTGTTTATCAATTCTGAGAGATGGCAAGTCGTCGGCTTCTGCCCCTGTGCCGCTAGTGCTGGGGTGTTCGGGGATAAACTTGAGCGCTCTTTTCCCCATGTTTGGGTCCTTCGAGGGAGGCGCTCAGCCCAATGAACAAGGCAATCGGACTATAATGCGTGAACACTCTCACTTAGCCATAGAATTCTATAATTTTAAATTTCGGCGAAGCCCCTGGTATTTGGAAGACCGAGTTTGGGGCGCTGTCCACGCCTTGGCCGGACAGAGCCGGCTCCTCGCTCTAAGCGGCATAAGTCGTTAGGGACTCGAAAAACCTCTTGAACAGCGACCAGCTCTCGCTTCATCATGACAGTCAGTTTTAGCTTTCTCCACTGAGGTGCTCGACCCAGCTCAACTGGGGCACAATCGCAGTGGTTCTCCTAGTGCTACCTTAGCCGATATAGCGGAACGTAAGGCACCAAAACATAGGAGCCGGGCAAACCCAACTATTGACCCAAGACATGATTCGGAGCCGATGCATATAATGCTATAAGTTCGGGGTGCCGCACTTGTTAAAGTGTTCGGACTTCTCACACCATATTGAGGGGTACTAAAGCCCCTGGCGTATTTAGGCCGTACCAAAGTGTACGGGTGCAATATGTCGTTAAGGAACATATATATATATAAAAGAGTAATGCAAAAATAGACAAAAGCTATGCACTGTTTATTAAACAGGGCTGCGATCATTGCAGAACGATACAAATAATGCGATAAGCAAAAGGTTGGACAATGTAACATGTCCGTTCCAGGGGCAAGCTGTGGAATAGTATGCGAAACAGGTATACTGCTCGTGATAGAGACCACCTGGGAGTTCCGCAATGCGGTGTGGCTTGTCTGCTTCCCTGGTTCTTGCATCATTTGTGCGGCAATTGAACTGCCGAACAGGCCTTCCGAAGTGTGGAGTCCTGAAAGTAAGAGAAAATTAAAAAATCGACAGCCCCTGGTGCGGTTTAAGCCGTGTTTCGGGCGTGCTGTGATGGTGCCCCTTCCCTTGTACCCATGGTATTTCTAGAGCGTAGTTATGTACGCGAAGTACTGGTGTCGCATTTTTGCGAGGGCTGGGGTTGGGGCCGCATTGCTACGCCTGCTCGGATTGTGCCAGGCGGTCTTGTTGTAGGTTACTCCGGGCGCGCTTGACGGTGTCCGGTCGTTTAATGGCCGGACTGGAGAACTGCCTGGAGAGGCTGCTTTGTACTTCCGCTGCAAGGGCCGCCGTGTGCTCCTCCGTTCGGAGGGAGCGTTCGGTGTTTCCATTGACCGTAATTACTCCTCGAGGGCCTGGCATCTTGAGCTTAAGGTATGCGTAGTGCGGTACCGCATTGAACTTGGTGAATGCGGTTCGCCCGAGCAGTGCGTGATAGCCACTGCGGAATGGGACTATGTCGAAGATTAACTCCTCACTTCGGAAATTATCCGGAGATCCGAAGACCACTTCAAGTGTGACTGAGACTGTACAGTTGGCCTCTAGACCTGGTATTACGCCTTTAAAGGTTGTTTTGGTGGGCTTAATCCTCGAGGGATCTATGCCCATTTTCCGCACTGTATCCTGGTAAAGCAGGTTTAGGCTACTGCCGCCGTCCATAAGGACTCTAGTGAGATGAAATCCATCAATAATTGGGTCTAGAACCAATGCGGCGAATCCGCCATGACGGATGCTAGTGGTATGGTCCCTTCGATCAAAGGTGATCAGGCAGGAGGACCATGGGTTGAACTTTGGGGCGACTGGCTCTACCGCGTATACGTCCCTTAACGCGCGCTTCCGCTCCCTTTTGGGGACGTGGGTTGCGTATATCATGTTCACCGTCCGCACTTGTGGGGGAAAACCCTTCTGTCCACTGTTGTTCGGCGGCCGGGGCTCCTCGTCGTCATCTCTATGCAGCCCCTTGTCTTCATTTTCGGCGTTTAACTTGCCTGCCTGCTTGAACACCCAACAATCCCTGTTCGTGTGATTGGTCGGCTTTTCGGGGGTGCCATGTATCTGGCACAAGCGGTCTAGTACTCGGTCCAAACTGGATGGGCCCCTAGGATTCCTTTTGAATGGCTTTTTCCGCTGACCGGATTTAGAGCCTCTGAATCCGGCATTAACTGTCGTATCCTCAGCATTGTCGTCGTTAATGCGGCGCTTCTGCTTGTTGCGACGCGACCTGCCACTACTGTCCCTGGTATCCGAATTACCAGGGTTCTTGGTCATATTGTTGCTATGAGCAAGCCAGCTGTCTTCTCCCGCGCAGAAGCGGGTCATGAGTGTCGTGAGTGCTGCCATAGACTTCGGCTTTTCCTGTCCAAGGTGCCGGGCAAGCCACTCGTCACGGATATTGTGCTTGAAGGCTGCTAGGGCCTCAGCATCCGGACAGTCGACTATTTGATTTTTCTTTGTTAGGAACCATGTCCAGAATTGCCTGGCTGATTCCTCTGGCTGCTGAATTACGTGACTTAGGTCATCGGCGTCTGGGGGTCGCACATAAGTGCCCTAGAAATTGTCGAGGAATGCGGCTTCCAGGTCCTCCCAACAACTGATTGATCCTATTGGCAAGCTGTTAAGCCAATGCCGAGCTGGTCCTTTAAGCTTGAGTGGATGGTATTTGATGGCGTGGAAATCATCGCCGCGGGCCATGTGGATATGAAGGAGATAATCCTCGATCCATACCGCAGGATCTGTTGTGCCATCATATGATTCGATATTTACGGGTTTGAAACCCTCGGGGGTTTGATGATCCATTATTTCGTCTGTGAAGCATAGTGGGTGTGCGGCGCCTCTGTACTGGGCTATATCATGATGTAGCTCCAATGAGCTTTATCTACTGTGTTCGGCCCTGCCGAATTTGTGGCCGGCGTGACGGTTACCGTCTCGAGCCGTGGGGCGCCCACGCGATCTGTAGATCGATCTTGTTTGCCTTGCCTTGTCCTCCAACATATCTCGTAAGTCCGGCACATATTCCCATGCCTTGGTACGGGGTGCGGCTTGAGTGGAGGGCCGAGAGGCCTCTCTGTCGCGGCCACGAGGTGGCCGGTCGGCCGCATCAAGTGCTTCCTCCTCTAATTGGGGTAGCAACCTGCGCTTTGGGTAGCTCTTGGAGGGGCGTTCGATTTTATGCTCTTCGGCCGCAAGGACTTCAGTCCATCTATAGACTAGCAAATCTTGATCAGCTCTAAGTTGTTGCTGTTTTTTCTTGAGGCTTCTTGCCGTGGCCATAAGCCTGCGTTGAAAACGCTCTTGCTCGACGGGATCCTCTGGCATGGCAAATTCGTCGTCGTCGAGGCTTGCCTTGTCTTCGGAGGGAGGCATATAATTATCGTCCTCGACCTCTCTGTCTGCCGCTCTCTCATGAGGGCTGGTTTCTCCATCCTCCTGTGCTAAGTCTTGCTGGAGGGGGTTTTCTTCGGCACTTTTCGGAGTATTATTATCTCCCGTGCTGGAATCACCGTATTTGTTTTGGCAGGATTTTGAGCGGCGCCGCTGACGCCGGCGCTTAGGCTGTTTCTTGGAGGGGTCATCCTCCGCTGTTCCATCGCCATCTCCTTCTTTTGGGGTGTCCACCATGTATATGTCATATGACGAGGTGGCTTTCTAGGGCCTGATAGGCGCTGGTTCTTCATCGTCTCCTTCATCAGCGTCCATACCGTCGATGTCTTCGGAGTCAAAGTCGAGCATGTCGGTTAAGTCGTCGACAGTGGCTACAAAGTGGGTGGTGGGTGGGCTTTGAATTTCTTTATCGTCCGAATCCCAACCTTGCTAACCGTAGTCCGGCTAGGGCTCTCCTGATAAAGAGAGAGACTTCAGTGTCTTCAGAATATCGCCGAAAGGCGAGTGCTGAAAGATGTCCGCGACAGTAAACTCCATAATCGGCGCCCAATCGGATTTGATCGGCAGGGGCACGGAGGGTTCGGAGTTTGGAGAGGAGTCCGACTCCTTGGAGTCACGAGTCTCGCAGAGTGCGGGGCTGGAGTTCGGCTCGATCGCCATTGGGATCGCAGCCCCCGAGGTGGCGTCCAACCACCCATCCTCGATCGGTGTAGTTGGCTCCGAATTAAGGGTCGAAGCCGATGCGGGTGCGGCCTCCAGGGCAGTGTTCGGCGGCAGAGCTAGATCATGCTCGTCATGACAGTGCGGCGTGCTTGGCAGTGGCTCGAATCCGTCGAAGATCAAGTCCCCGCGGATGTCAGCCGTGTAGTTTAAACTTCCAAATCTGACCTGACGGCCAGGGGCATAGCTTTCGATCTGCTCCAGATGGCCAAGTGAATTGGCCCGCAGTGCGAAGCTGCCGAAGACGAAGATCTGTCCGGGGAGGAAGGTCTCACCCTGGACTGCATCGCCATTGATGATCGTAGGAGCCATCAAGCCTGACGGCGACGACACAGAGGAACTCTCAATGAAAGCACCAATGTCGGTGTCAAAACCGGCGGATCTCGGGTAGGGGGTCCCGAACTGTGCGTCTAGGCCGGATGGTAACAGGAGGCAAGGGACACGAAGTTTTACCCAGGTTCGGGCCCTCTCGATGGAGGTAAAACCCTATGTCCCGCTTGATTAATATTGATGATATGGGTAGTACAAGAGTAGATCTACCACGAGATCGGAGAGGCTAAACCCTAGAAGCTAGCCTATGGTATGATTGTTGTTGTGTATGTTGTCCTACGGACTAAAACCCTCCGGTTTATATAGACACCGGAGAGGGTTAGGGTTACACAAAGTCGGTTACAATGGTAGGAGATCTGCATATCCGTATCGCCAAGCTTGCCTTCCACGCCAAGGAAAGTCCCTTCCGGACACGGGACGAAGTCTTCAATCGTGTATCTTCATAGTCCAGGAGTCCGACTGAAGGTATAGTCCGGCCATCCGGACACCCCCTAATCCAGGACTCCCTCACTCCCCCTCGCTTTCGGTGGCGCCGGAACGCCGCCGAGGGCCATCATCATCACTGCAATCTACACCAACACCTCTGCCATCTTCACCAACATCTCCATCACCTTCCCCCCTCTATCTACAGTGGTCCACTCTCCCGCAACTTGTTGTACCCTCTACTTGAACATGGTGCTTTATGCTTCATATTATTATCCAATGATGTGTTGCCATCCTATGATGTCTGAGTAGATTTCCGTTGTCCTATCGGTGGTTGATGAATTTCTATGATTGATTTAATTTGCTTGTGGTTATGTTGCTATCCTTTGGTGCCCATCATATGAGCGCGCGCATGGATCACACCATAGGGTTAGTTGTATGTTGATAGGACTATGTATTGGAGGGCAAGAGTGACAGAAACTTCAACCTAGCATAGAAATTGATGCATCGGGATTGAAGGGGGACCAATATATCTTAATGCTATGGTTGGGTTTTACCTTAATGAACGTTAGTAGTTGCGGATGCTTGCTAATAGTTCCAATCATAAGTGAATAGAATTCCAAGTCAGGGATGACATGCTAGCAGTGGCCTCTCCCACATAAAACTTGCTATCGGTCTAGTAAAGTAGTCAACTGCTTAGGGACAATTTCAAGTCCTACCGCCACTTTTCCACACTCGCTATACTAACTTTATTGCTTCTTTACCTAAAACAGCCCCTAGTTTTTATTTACGTGCTCTTTATATTCTTGCAAACCTATCCAAAAACACCAACAAAGTACTTCTAGTTTCATACTTGTTCTAGGTAAAGCAAACATTGAGCGTGCGTAGAGTTGTATCGGTGGTCGATAGAACTTGAGGGAATATTTGTTCTACCTTTAGCTCCTCGTTGGGTTTGACACTCTTACTTATCGAAAGAGGCTACAATTGATCCCCTATACTTGTGGGTTATCAAGCCCCTCACTCCTTGGTCCTTCCTTGTGATCCGGACGGCCCAATGGCGGCAGAGGTATGCGCAGGGTCGGGCCCTGCCGACGCAGAACACCAAAGCAAACGAAAAGGAAATCACGGAATTTCAAAAAAATATTACAAGACATACTATTTCTCGAATACCAAGCACAAGTTTAAACGCCTCCACGAGGCATGGTTCATGTTGCAGAAGCAAAGCAGGAAAAGGAGCCACCGGCAAGTCATCCCATCATCCCTGGACGCCGCCGTCGCTTGCAAGAGGCGTCCCTTCGATGGTGGTGCCTCCCTCACCTGAGCCGCCAGCTGGAGTTGCAGGTTCAGCAGCGTCACCAGTTGGGGGCTTAGGGTCGAAGACGCGGAACTTCTTCAGCAGAGCCTCCACCTGGCCCTTCACGGCTTCGGCAGTAGTTGCGTAGCGCTCGCCATCCACAGGCTCCAGCAGCTCGTCAAGGTTAGCGTTAGGATCATGAAGATGGAGATGGCTGAAGACGCGCATCAGCGCGGCCGAGGAAAGCGTGCGGGCTTCCTCCTCCACCAAGGGGCCGATCCCATCCACGACATCCTCAAGTGCCGCGACCAGATGAGGAAGCAGCTGGGTGGGGCCCTCATCATCTGTCGCCAGCGGCTCCTCCAAGCCCTTCTCGCAGAGTGCCCTCAACGCCACGTGGGACCTCTCCTCAAGGGACGTGAAGAGCACGCGGTCCTCAGCTAGGACCTTTTCCTTGACTTCCATCTCGGCCTTCTCCGCCTTCACCTTCTGCTCCAGCTTCTCCAGCCGGCTATGCTCCGCGGCATGCGCCATCGCCAGCTACTCCAGCTCGGCGTCGCGACCCCTGATGGTTGTCGGATGTGGGGTTCCGGCAAACCCTTAAGGTTCGAACACTTGGGTGCGCGTGAAGTCTTTTCCTCCCACCGATCTATGCCCTAATTTGCTAAGATCTCGCGGGCAAACTCGACGAACTCGCAACACGGAAAGACACAAGATTTATACTGGTTCGGGCCACCATTGTGGTGTAATACCCTACTCCAGTGTGGTGGTGGTGGATTGCCTCTTGGGCTGATGATGAACAATACAATGGGAAGAACAGCCTCCTGAGGTTGAGGTGTTCTTGTGCTTGGCTAACTTGTGTGTGTGAGAGTGATCTAAGATCTCGTTGTCCCCCCGGCCTATGGTGGTGGCTAGTTCTACTTATAGAGGCCCTGGTCCTCCTCCCAAATCTTGAGTGGGAAGGAAGCCAACAATGGCGGGCAAATTTAAAGGGGGACAACTAGTACAAGCTATCCTGACAAAAGTGGTCTTCGCCTGCCAAAGGCTCTGGTGGTAACATCGTCTTGGGCTCCACAATGACCTCCGCCTTGCCGTCCCTCTGGTCTTGGTCTTAGTCTTGTTGCACCAAAATGGCAACCTTTGCCTGGTGCCTCGGTACTCCTCGCCTGCGCTGGTTTCCTTAGCACCAAAGAGGAAACAAGGACGTTGTGCACGCTGGCGCCTGCCTGGCGCCTGCCTAGTGTTGATCGTCATGGCTCACGTCATGAGAGCCTCGTGAGGTTCGCCTCGCCTTGATATCTCCGCTCCTCGTGAGCCTACCTGACTAGGCCGCTCCAGAGGAGGTCTTGTGTCGTCCGCTTCGCGAGGCTTGGCCCCTCGCGAGGGTCCTGGATGCCTTGTTGATGAAGGTGGGCCGTACGGCCTGCTGGCTTAGCACGCAGCGGGCCGCAGGGAGGCAAGCCTGGGGACCACCGTTCTCAGGATGCCGACAGTAGCCCCGGGGCCCAAGGTGCGCTCAGGCTTGGCTTCGCGGTGAAGCCAAGGGTCAAGTACGGAGCACTGCGGGCCCCAAAAGCATGCGGCCTCGGTTGACGCGTGGTGGTTAATTGGACGTGGGCGTCTCCACTTCCCCACGCTGCGTGGGCAACTGCATGACTTGACGAGTGCCTGCGACATGCAAGGAAAACCATCATTACCTACGATCGTGGGAGGTGCCGATTGGCCTTCTCTTGCTATAAATGGGAGGGGGGTGGAGCCCCCGTTGCCCATCTCTTCCTTGCTCGCTTGCTTCTTCCTCCTCGCTCCACTGCTAACTTCTTTTCCCTTGCTTCATTGCTAGCACGAATGGCGCCTATCAGAAGGTTCTCCGCCGAAGAAAAGGGGAAGGCCCCCCGAGATGTCCCGGAGCTCCTTCTGCCGAAGAAGAGGTTGATCCATCGCCGTGAAGAAGCGGCGATGTAGGTGGTGACGAGGCCTTGGTGTGAGCGCCTCCCCCAGGGTATCCGCTACCCCTGTATGCCCAAGCCGAGGACTCAGGAAGGCGGAGCGACGAGCAGCGCCGCCGGCGCCGCACCTGGAGTCGCCGCGCCATGGTGACGCGCGTCATCGCCCCAACAATCCACGCCGCAGACTCTTCGTGCGAGCTGGTGCTGTGGGCGCCGATGTCCCCAAGCTCTTGGATCCGCTTCCCGCGGTTCTTCTCCGATGTGATGCCGCCGAGGGGGCCTCTCGAGCTCTGGTTACAGCATGCCGACTGCGGCGCTCCGGCGACGGGAGCGGTGATCGAAGCGGTCCCCACCAGCAAGATCTTCATGACTCGCGGCTGGGGCGAGATCACGCGGGTCTGCCGCACGAGGGGCGCCCTCGCAATCCATCTTGAATACGAAGGTGTCTCCACGCTCTTCTTCAAGGTCTTCGATGCCGAGGGCCGCCGCTTGGAGTGCTGCTCCGGAGAGGAGCGCGAGGCTGATGCGTGCTCCGCTCACGACCACTCCAGCAGCAGCAGCTTTTGGGAGTCCAGCAGCTCTCCTGAGCTCTACGAGACTCCGGAGACGAGCGACGACAGCTACATGCCCCCGAGCTCTCGCCTCGCTCAGAGCAGTGTTGTCGCGTCCCGCCGTCGCCGCCACTGATCTGGATGGGGTTGGTGCCGGCCTCTCGTGGGCCACTGTTGATGATGGTGTCCGCCATGGGGGGGTGTAGATAGGGCCCTCCTTAGTTTTAGCTTTCATTTCCTGTGAAGAATCATGAAGCACTCCGTGGGGGCATGTAAGGGTCTGTAATGTCTTTTGTGCTTATCTTCCTTGTTATGAAGATTTGATGAAGGCGCGTCATGTTAAGGCTCAGTTCCCCCTTTCTTTCCTCGCGATAGCTTATTGCTCTGCCCCGATATGTCCCGGTCCCGAGGCAGGCTACAGCCGTCGCTGGTATGCCAGGTCGCGTGCCGTGGTCAAGGCCAGGAGGTGTGCGGCCCGAGGTCCAGTAAGACCCCCTGAGGCGCGATGCTCAGGAGGTCCCCCTTAGCGCTCAAGCAGCCATGGTAAGGGAAGAAAGGGAGTTGTCGTGGTCGCAACAGGATTGCGGCAAGGCGTATCCATAAGGCCCAGACATTTAGCCGATCCGAGGGTGAGACTTATCTTGTGAACTTCGTGGCGATTCCTGACGTTGCGCTGGGGTTGCGCGCCAACTTGTGCGGCATGGCCAGGCCGGCCCATACAAGTTTCCCTCCTCACATGCTTTCCTTAGTGCTCTGCGCCCTCAGGTCCCAGCCCTCGAGCGAGCTCAGCTGCCGCCGGTATGCCATGTCGCGATGCCATGATGCCGTGGTCAAGGCCAGGGGTTGAGGGCTGGAGAGCCAGTAAGAGCTCCTGAGTCATGATGCTCAGGAGCCCCCTTTTAACACGCAAGCGAATTGCACGAGAGAAAAGGAGACTCGCGGTGCCGCCTGCCATCCTCCCCGCGGGGTCCCTGTGAACAGGCACAAGAAGAACATGGTTTGCCGTTACAGCCGTCAGCCTACCGCTGGTTGGTCCGGATGAAGTGAATGCAATGAGGGCCTGGTGAGGTGGCGTGTGCGGGGCGTGCCGCAAGCCAGAGCTCGACCGCTTAGATTTGTCGACGTGGCAGGGACGGACCCATGCACCAGCACCGTGCCTGTGAGGAGGCCCCGTGGGAGGCGATGATCGAGCAGGTGATAACCGTAGGCAGGTTAAGTAGGGAAGGCAAATCAGCTTGGGTAAATGCAGGAAGATATATGCCACTGGGTCCGGCCCGAGCGGCTTGGGGATGGTGCAGCCCGAGGGGCGCCCCCAGCAAGGTAAGCTAAAGACATAAGCAAATGGGATACATGCCATAGGGACGGACCCACACGGCCTGGGAATAATGCAGCCCAAGGGGCGCTCCCAGCTTAACGAGCTTGGAAGATGTCACCTGGTTCTGTAGACGAAGCAGAGTTGGTGCAGATGAAGGCGTGCGTTGAAGAAAGGACTCCTCATGAGCCACCAGAGCCCTGAGCCTCAGGAGGCTCTGGGGGCTCAGGAGGCTTCCTGAAGACCGTCTCCATTCCCTCCAGGACGACGCGGTACCTGGCCTCTTGAACCGCCAGGTCACGCCGCACGGCAGCTGATAGGCCGACGCCACGCTCGGCAAGCCAAGGGGCATACAAACGTAGCTGTGTGGCGGGCCCTCGCAACGGCCCACACACGAAGGCCAGAAGCGCTCCTGAGATGCGGCCCTATTGAGCCCTGGGACGTCGATGCAGACACGCAGCTAAGCACCCTCGCCTGGGTGGTGAGCCGCGCCCTGTGAGCGGCTTTCGCCGCGCATGGCTCTTGCGTCTTGCAGTTCCTGTGTGGTCTTGTCGATGAACTCCTGAGCAGTGGGCACCCCTTGCCCTATGTCCTCTTGAGGAAAACATGCCGCGTGGAACACCTCCAAGTGGCACCCAAGCGCCTCCCTCATGAGGTTGGCAAGGCTTGTGGCCCTCCAGAAGAGAGCCACTGAGCCCTGCCCGAGGAGGGCGCTGGGCACGCCTTCCTATGCGATGGAGGGAGGTGTCCCTGGGACGGATGCTAATCCTGATGAGGCTCCCACCGTGACGCCATCCTCCTAAGGTCCTGCGCGGCGCAACTGCTTCTTCTTGGGGATGGCCTCCGGAGGGCCCTCACTTCTGCTATCGGGGTCATCGATTGTTGCAGCTTGGAAGGCGCGCTCGAGGGAGCACACTGCATCCCTTTCTTCACACAGGACCGTGATGACCCCACCACTTCCAGGAATCTTGAGGATGTTGTAGCCGTGGTGGGTGACCGCCATGAACTTTGCCAGGGCCGGATACCCGAGGATGGTGTTGTACGGCAGGCGGATGTGCGCGACGTCGAAGTCGATGAGCTCAGTGCGATAGTTGTTGCATGTGCCAAAGGTGACAGGCAGGCGGACCTGCCCTATCGGTGTGGTGGAGCCGTCGGTCACTCCTAAGAAAGGTTTGGTAGGCTGGAGCTGCTCATATGGCAGTTGAAGGTTGTCAAAGGTGTCGACGGACAGGACGTTGAGCCCTGCACCACCGTCGATGAGGGTCTTGGTAACCTGCACATTGCTGATGACTAGGGAACACAACATCGGGAGGACGCCAGTGGTGGCTGCGCATTTGAGCTGATCTGCCGAGTCGAAAGTGATGGCGCACTGGGACCACTTGAGCGGGCGCGCGGTCTCAAGCTTGGGGAGCGCTGCGTTCACCTCGCGAGCGAACCGTTTGAAGATGCGCTGAGAGGCTGGGGCCTGGGCGCCACTCAAGATGCAGGCGATTGCACGCGGCTCCTCAAAGCCCCCAGCCCCCTCGTCCTGATGATGGTCGTCGTTCCTTCTTGGCAGCAGTGGAGAAAGGCCGGCGTTGCCTTGGGGGCAATCCGCACGAGGCTGGTCCCTCAAGGGCCCCTCGCGAGGATGGTCCTGCCAGCTGTCCTCACGAGGCCTGTCGCGCCATTCCTGGCATGGGCCACGGTCGTCCCAGCGTCCACCTCCTCGTCCTCCTCCACGGCCGTAGCCCCGGTCGCTGCGCTCGGGGCGTCGACCGTAGCGTCCCTCGTGTAGGGCTCGGAGCTCTTGGCAGTCGTTGGTGTTGTGGGTGTTCAGGTTGTGGAAGGTGCAGAACGGACGTCTGTTCTTGGATGACTCGGGCTGGTCTCTGCCCCATTTGGTGTCGGGCTCCGCAGCTAGCACTACCGCTTCCTTGCGCTTCACGTCCTTGGCCTTGGCTTTCTTCTCCTCTATGCCTGTGGCTGGCAGCTCAAGGAGGGAAAGGCGCCCCTCCTCAGCTCTCGCGCACTTGGTCGCCAGGTTGAACAGCTCTTGAGACGTGCAGAGCTCCTCATGGATGGCGAGCTCTTCCTTCATCTTGACGTCACGGACACCGTCAGAGAATGCGGAGATGATGACCTCATCCATGACCTTGGGGATCTTGAGGCGGGTGCTGTTGAAGCGCTGGATGTACTTCTGGAGGGTCTCCTCTGGTTGTTTCTTGATGAGGCGCAGGTCAGTCGTCGCGGCCGGCGAGCGGTCGCGAGTGCCCTGGAAGTTGGCAACGAAGCGGTCGTGCATCTCGTCCCAGGAGGAGATCGAACTGTGCTGCAGGTTCAGGAGCCAGGTGCGGTCCCCATCCTTGAGAGCCATGGGAAACCAGTTCGCCATGACTTTCTCGTCGCCGTTGGCTGCTTCGATACTCAGCTCGTAGAGCTGCAGGAACTTTGCGGGGTCGGCGGTGCCGTCGTAGCAAGGAGGCAGATCCGGCTTGAACTTGCCTAGCCAGGCCACACTGCGCAGCTCGGGGATGAAGGTGCGGCAACCGGCCGTAGTCACTGGGGCCCGCCTTGGAGGTGGAGCTTGGTCTTGTTGAGGTCCGCGTGGCGCCGCCGCAAGCGGCGCATGGTCTTAACGAGGCGGTGCGGGAAGTGCGGGTGCAGCTTCTCGCGGCCGTGGGATTTCTTGGCAGCTTCTCTTTTCGCGCGCGGGCACCGGTCATGGCGGATCGCACCGCGGGGCCGCACGCCTTGGTGCCAAGGCGCCGTCTTTGGACTGGGGTGGTGGAGGCGCACCTCAGGCCTCGTCGCCTGTGGCTGGCTAAGGGTGAGGCCGAGAGAAGGATGACACCGGGGAGCCCCCTGCGGCGTGGACGAGCTCGGTGACGCGGTCGAGCCACTCCTCATAGAGGTCGTCGACTGGGCGGTAGCGCAGGAGCTCGTTTGCAGCGATGACTGTGGCCCGCGCCTCCATGGGAGCGCGGTGTGCATGAGACGAAGAGCCGGCTGGGGCCAGCGATGGAGTGGCGGTGCAGCCGTTCTGCCGCACTAAAGGATGCAGCAAAGACACTTGCTGCTCATTCCCCACTGGGCTGGTGGCAGCATTAGCGGCGGGAGACGAAGAACGATGTGGTGGCCCGCCGATGGGAGCCGTCTGAGCGACGCGGGCGGTGAGGGCAGCCCGACGCTGAGCTCGAGCACGACGAGTGTCCGCCATGGAGACGATGGAGCGACGGAGCAACGAACTAATGGAAGGAAAGCTACGGCGCACCCCTACCTAGCGCGCCAAATGTCGGATGTGGGGTTCCGGCAAACCCTTAAGGTTCGAACACTTGGGTGAGCGCGAAGTCTTTTCTTCCCACCGATCTACGTCCTAACTCGCTAAGATCTCGCGGACTAACTCGACGAACTCGCAACACAGAAAGACACAAGATTTATACTGGTTCGGGCCACCGTTGTGGTGTAATACCCTACTCCAGTGTGGTGGTGGTGGATTGCCTCTTGGGCTGATGATGAACAATACAATGGGAAGAATAGCCTCTTGAGGTTGAGGTGTTCTTGTGCTTGGCTAACTTGTGTGGGTGAGAGTGATCTAAGATCTCGTCGTCCCCCCGGCCTATGGTGGTGGCTAGTTCTACTTATAGAGGCCCTGGTCCTCCTCGCAAATCTTGAGCGGGAAGGGAGCCAACAATGGCGAGTAAATTTAAAGGGGGACATCTAGTACAAGCTATCCTGACAAAAGTGGTCTTCGCCTGCCAAAGGCTCTGGTGGTGACGCCGTCTTGGGCTCCACGATGACCTCCGCCTTGTCGTCCCTCTGGTCATGGTCTTGTTGCACCAAAATGGCAACCTTTGCCTCGTGCCTCGGTACTCCTCGCCTGCGCTGGTTTCCTTAGCAGCTCCTTCGCCCCTTATCTCTTCATCATTGTCGGTTCCATCACTTGTGGTATTCGTTTAGAATCTTGTTGACCCTACTCGCTTACTCCTATTTTCCTTATTTCTTTTTCTACATAATTAATTAGAACTTTCTTGAAAGAATGGGGTTCTCTCTGGGGGGGCGCACCCTCTCTTCCTTTTTGAGAAAGATGGGCTTGTTTTTTTCAATAAGTTATATTGCTTTGACACATTTAGTATATAACATAATATATATAAGAAAAGTACTAAAGGCAAAGGGCATTCTATTGTACAGCTACTTTGGTACGCGTTGGCACCCGCCTGGCGCCCGCCTGGTGTTGATCGTCATGGCTCGCGTCACGAGAGCCTCGTGAGGTTCGCCTTGCCTTGATATCTCCGCTCCTCGTGAGCCTGCCTGACTAGGCCGCTCCAGATGAGGTCTTGTTCGTCCGCCTCACGAGGCTTGGCCCCTCGCGAGGGTCTTGGATGCCTTGTTGATGAAGGTGGGCCGTACGGCCTGCTGGCGTAGCCACGCAGCGGGCCGCAGGCAGGCAAGCCTGGGGACCCCCGTTCCCAGGACGCCTACAACGGCGTCCTCCTGGGCCTTCATCTTCTCCTCCTTTGCCTTGTGGTCTCGAGCTTCGGTCGCACGCTTGTTGTGCGCGGTCTCTAGCTCGGCCACCAGCGACCGATGATGTCTACTACACAACCTTCTTCTTGTACATGTTGTTGGGCTTCCAAGTGCAGAGGTTTGTAGGGCAGTAGCAAATTTCCCTCAAGTGGATGACCAATGTTTATCAATCCGTGGGAGGCGTAGGATGAAGATGGTCTTTCTCAAGTAACCCTGCAACCAAATAACAGAGAGTCTCTTGTGTCCCCAATGCTACCTCTTTTAGGACTGCGTTGGTTTTCCCCGAAGAGGAAGGGATGATGCAGCAAAGTAGCGTAAGTATTTCCCTCAGTTTTTGAGAACCAAGGTATCAATTCAGTAGGAGGCTACGCGCGAGTCCCTTGTACCTGCACAAAACAAATAATCCTCGCAACCAATGCAAATAGGGGTTGTCAATCCCTATAGGGCCACTTTCGAGAGTGAGATTTGATAGATATGATAAGATAACATTTTTGGTATTTTTATGATAAAGATGCAAAGTAAAATAAAGGCAAAGTAAATAGCAAAGGAGATAACTAAGTAGTAGGAGATTAATATGATAAAGATAGACCCGAGGGCCATAGGTTTCACTAGTGACTTCTCTCGAGAGCATAAGTATTCTACGGTGAGTGAACAAATTACTGTTGAGCAATTGACATAATTGAGCATAGTTATGAGAATATCTAGGTATGATCATGTATATAGGCATCACGTCCGAGACAAGTAGACCGACTCCTGCCTGCATCTACTACTATTACTCCACTCATCGACCGCTATCTAGCATGCATCTAGAGTATTAAGTTAAAAACAGAGTAACACCTAAAGCAAGATGACATGATGTAGAGGGATAGACTCATGCAATATGAAGAAAACCCCATCTTGTTATCCTTGATGGCAACAATACAATACGTGCCTTGCTGCCCCTACTGTCACTGGGAAAGGACACCGCAAGATTGAACCCAAAGCTAAGCACTTCTCCCATTGCAAGAAAGATCAATCTAGTAGGCCAAACCAAACTGATAATTCGAAGAGACTTGCAAAGATAACCAATCATACATAAAAGAATTCAGAGAAGATTCAAATATTATTCATAGATAGACTTGATCATAAACCCACAATTCATCGATCTCAACAAACACACCGCAAAAAGAAGATTACATCGAATAGATCTCCACAAGAGAGGGGGAGAACATTGTATTGAGATCCAAAAAGAGAGAAGAAGCCATCTAGCTACTAACTACAGACCCGTAGGTCTGAGGTAAACTACTCACACTTCATCGGAGAGGCTATGGTGTTGATGTAGAAGCCCTCCGTGATCGATGCCCCCTCCGGCGGAGCTCCGGAATAGGCCCCAAGACGGGATCTCGTGGATACAGAAAGTTACGGCGGTGGAATTAGGGTTTTGGCTCCGTATGTGATCGTTTGGGGGTACGTGGGTATATATAGGAGGAAGAAGTACATCGGTGGAGCAACAGGGGGCCCACGAGGGTGGAGGGCGCGCCTAGGGTAGGCAGGCGCGCCCCCCTACTTCGTGGCCTCCTGTTACGTGTCTTGACATAGGGTCCAAGTCTCCTGAGTCTTATTCGATGAGAAAATTACGTTCCCGAAGGTTTCATTCTGTTTGGACTCCGTTTGATATTCCTTTTCTTCGAAACCCTAAAACAGGCAAAAAATAGCAATTCTGCGTTGGGCCTCCGGTTAATAGGTTAGTCCCAAAAATACTATAAAAGTGGATAATAAAGCCCAATAATGTCCAAAACAGTAGATAATATAGCATGGAGCAATCAAAAATTATAGATACGTTGGAGACGTATCAAGCATCCCCAAGCTTAATTCATGCTCGTCCTTGAGTAGGTAAGTGATAAAAACAGAATTTTTGATGCGGGGTGCTACTTAGCATAATTTTAATTTAATTCTTCTTAATTGTGGTATGAATATTCAGATCTGAAAAGATTCAAGACAAAAGTTCGTATCGACATAAAAATAATAATACTTCAAGCATACTAACAAAGCAATTATGTCTTCTCAAAATAACATGGCTAAAGAAAGTTATCCCTACAAAATCATATAGTCTAGCTATGCTCTATCTTCACCACACAAAATATTTAAATCATGCACAACCCCGATGACAAGCCAAGCAATTGTTTCATACTTTTGATATTCTCAAAACTTTTTCAATCTTCACGCAATACATGAGCGTGAGCCATGGATATAGCACTATAGGTGGAATAGAGTGGTGGTTGTGGAGAAGACAAAAAGGGAAGATAGTCTCACATCAACTAGGCGTAGTAACAGGCTATGGAGATTCCCATCAATAGACACAATGTGAGTGAGTAGGGATTGCCATGCAACGGATGCACTAGAGCTATAAGTATATGAAAGCTCAAAAAGAAACTAAGTGGGTGTGCATCCAACTTGCTTGCTCATGAAGACCTAGGGCAATTTTGAGGAAGCCCATCATTGGAATATACAAGACAAGTTCTATAATGAAAAATTCCCACTAGTGTATGAAAGTGATAACATGAGAGACTCTCTACTATGAAGATCATGGTGCTACTTTGAAGCACAAGTGTGGTAAAAGGATAGTAACATTGTCCCTTCTATCTTTTTCTCTCATTTTTTCCTTTTTTCCTTTTTTTTGTTTTGGCCATTTCTCTTTTTTTATGGCCTCTTTTCTTTTCTTTCTTTTTCGTCCGGAGTCTCATCCCGACTTGTGGGGGAATCATAGTCTCCATCATCCTTTCCTCACTGGGACAATGCTCTAATAATGATGATCATCACACTTTTATTTTTCTTACAACTCAACAATTACAACTCGAGAACAAAATATGACTCTATATGAATGCCTCCGGCGGTGTACCGGGATATGCAATGATGCATGAGTGACAAGTATGAAAGAATTATGAACGGTGTCTTTGCCACAAATACTATGTCAACTACATGATCATGCTAAGCAATATGACAACGATGGAGTGTGTCATAAATGGAACGGTGGAAAGTTGCATTGCAATATATATCGGAATGGCTATGGAAATGCCATAATAGGTAGGTATGGTGGCTATTTTGAGGAGGGTATATGGTGGGTGTATGATACCGGCGAAAGGTGCGCGGTATTAGAGAGGCTAGCAAAGGTGGAAGGGTGAGAGTGCGTATAATCCATGGACTCAACATTAGTCATAAAGAACTCATATACTTATTGCAAAAATCTACAAGTTATCGAAACAAAGTATTACGCGCATGCTCCTAGGGGGATAGATTGGTAGGAAAAAACCATCGCTCGTCCCCGACCGCCACTCATAAGGAAGACAATCAATAAATAAATCAAGCTCCGACTTTATCACATAACGGTTCACCATACGTACATGCTACGGGAATCACAAGCTTCAACACAAGTATTTCTCAAATTCACAACTACTCAACTAGCATGACTTTAATATCACTATCTCCATATCTCAAAACAATTATCAGTATCAAACTTCTCATAGTATTCAACACACTCATAAGAGAATTTTTATTATTAGTCTTGCATACCAAGCATATTAGGATTTTAAGCAAATTACCATGCTATTAAGACTCTCAAATTAATCTAAGTGAAGCATGAGAGATCAATAGTTTCTATAAAACAAATCCACCACTGTGCTCTAAAAGATATAAGTGAAGTACTAGAGCAAAATTATATAACTCAAAAGATATAAGCGAAGCACATAGAGTATTCTAATAAATTCCAAATCATGTATGGATCTCTCAAAAGGTGTGTACAGCAAGGATGATTGTGGTAAACTAACGAGCAAAGACTCAAATCATACAAGACGCTCCAAGCAAAACACATATCATGTGGCGAATAAAAATATAGCTCCAAGTAAAGTTACCGATAGAAGTAGACGAAAGAGGGGATGCCTTCCGGGGCAGCCCAAGCTTTGGCTTTTAGGTGTCCTTAGATTATCTTGGGGGTGCCATGGGCATCCCCAAGATTAGGCTCTTGCCACTCCTTGTTCCATAATCCATCAAATCTTTACCCAAAACTTGAAAACTTCACAACACAAAACTTAAAGTAAAAAATCTCGTGAGCTCCGTTAGCGATAGAAAATAAAAGAACACTTCAAGGTACTGTAATGAACTCATTATTTATTTATATTGGTGTTATACCTACTGTATTCCAACTTCTCTATGGTTTATAAACTATTTTACTAGCCATAGATTCATCAAAATAAGCAAACAACACACGAAAAACAGAATCTGTCAAAAACAGAACAGTCTGTAGTAATCTGTAGCTAGCGCAAGATCTGGAACCCCAAAAATTCTAAAATAAATTGATGGACGTGAGGAATTTATCTATTAATCATCTTCAAAAATAATTAACTAAATAGCAGTTTCCAAATAAAAATTACAGCAGTTCTCGTGAGCGCTAAAGTTTCTGTTTTTTACAGCAAGTTCAACGAGACTTTCCCCAAGTCTTCCCAACGGTTCTACTTGGCACAAACACTAATTAAACACAAAAAACACAACCAAAACAGAGGCTAGATAATTTATTTATTACTAAACAGGAGCAAAAAGCAAGGAATAAAAATAAAATTGGGTTGCCTCCCAACAAGCGCTATCGTTTAACGCCCCTAGCTAGGCATAACAAGCAAGAATAGATCTAGGTATTGCCATATTTGGTAGGCAATTCTTCAATTAGGCATCTACCATATTTAGGAATTTCTTTATTTTTAGTAATTATCAAACTTTAGGCACAAGATCGAAAAAATCATTAGTAACAAATGGTTCCTTAATGATAGCAAAAAGATTGGGATGAACACTTATAGATTTAAGATCCGCATTTTCCTTACTAGAGGATTCACCCTTATTTTTAGGAACATACATAAGCTTGGCAACTTTAGTGGAAGGACTTGGGGTATTCTTTACGGAAGAAAAAGCGGTTCCCAAGTCGATAATAATATTCTCAAGTTTATCGATCCTAATGGAATCGTGATTTATTTTCTCATTAACTATGGGTTCCTTTTCTTTAATATCTTTCAAAATAACTCCTACTTTAGATCCATATTGAGAGATTCGGTTGTGGATATTTTTATCCAAATTTTCAATTAACTCTACGGTACCAACCTTATTTTCAATAATCTCAAGCATTTGCATTACATGCTCCAAAGTTAATATAGTTCCATGAACCAAGAGAGGGGGTGAGCCAAATAAATCTAACATAGCATTATAAGAATCAAAAGTATGGCTACCCAAAAAGTTCCCTCCGGTAATAGTATTAAGAACATAACGGTGCCAAGGAGTAATGCCTACATAAAAATTGCGAAGAAGAACGGAAGTAGATTGCTTCCTAGTGTATCTGTTTTGAGCATTGCAAATTCTATACCAAGCATCTTTTAGGTTTTCTCCCTCCCTTTGCTTAAAATTTAGAATTTCATTCTCAGGAGACAATGGAGAAGATAAGGGACTAGCCATAACGACAAGCAAACAATTGTCACACAAGCAAACAAAAAGCAAGCGAGCAAAAAGAGGCAAATAGAGAAAGAGAGGGAGGATAGAGAGAGAGAGGGCAAATAAAACGGCAAGGGTGAAGTGGGGGGAGAGGAAAACGAGAGGCAAATGGCAAATAATGTAATGCGGGAGATAAGGGTATCTGATGGGTACTTGGTATGTTGACTTTTGCGTAGACCTCCCCGGCAACGGCGCCAGAAATCCTTCTTGCTACCTCTTTTAGCACTGCGTTGGTTTTCCCCGAAGAGGAAGGGATGATGCAGCAAAGTAGCGTAAGTATTTCCCTCAGTTTTTGAGAACCAAGGTATCAATCCAGTAGGAGGCTACGCGCGAGTCCCTCGTACCTACACAAAACAAATAAATCCACGCAACCAACGCAAATAGGGGTTGTCAATCCCTATAGGGCCACTTACGAGAGTGAGATCTGATAGATATGATAAGATAATGTTTTTGGTATTTTATGATAAAGATGCAAAGTAAAATAAAGGCAAAGGAAATAACTAAGTAGTAGGAGATTAATATGATAAAGATAGACCCGGGGGGCATAGGTTTCACTAGTGGCTTCTCTCGAGAGCATAAGTATTCTACAGTGGGTGAACAAATTACTGTTGAGCAATTGACAGAATTGAGCATAGTTATGAGAATATCTAGGTATGATCATGTATATAGGCATCACATCCGAGACAAGTAGATCGACTCCTGCCTGCATCTACTACTATTACTCCACTCATCGACCGCTATCCAGCATGCATCTAGAGTATTAAGTTAAAAACAGAGTAACGCCTTAAGCAAGATGACATGATGTAGAGAGATAGACTCATGCAATATGAAGAAAACCCCATCTTGTTATCCTCGATGGCAACAATACAATACATGCCTTGCTGCCCCTACTGTCAATGGGAAAGGACACCGCAAGATTGAACCCAAAGCTAAGCACTTCTCCCATTGCAAGAAAGATCAATCTAGTAGGCCAAACCAAACTGATAATTCGAAGAGACTTGCAAAGATAACCAATCATACATAAAAGAATTCAGAGAAGATTCAAATATTATTCATAGATAGACTTGATCATAAACCCACAATTCATCGGTCTCAACAAACACACCGCAAAAAGAAGATTACATCGAATAGATCTCCACAAGAGAGGGGGAGAACATTGTATTAAGATCCAAAAAGAGAGAAGAAGAAATCTAGCTACTAACTATGGACCCGTAGGTCTGAGGTGAACTACTCACACTTCATCGGAGAGGCTTGGATGATGATGTAGAAGCCCTCCGTGATCGATTCCCCTTTCGGCGGAGCTCCGGAACAGGCCCCAAGATGGGATCTCGTGGATACAGAAAGTTGCGGTGGTGGAATAAGGTTTTTGGCTCTGTATCTGATCGTTTGGGGGTATGTAGGTATATATAGGAGGAAGAAGTACATCGGTGGAGCTTCGAGGGGCCCACGAGGCAGGGGGGCGCCCTAGGGGGGCGCGCCCTCCACCCTCGTGACCACCTCGTGGCTTTCTTGATGGAGGGTCCAAGTCTCCTGGATCTTATCTGATGAGAAAATCACGTTCCCGAAGGTTTCATTCCGTTTGGACTCTGTTTGATATTCTGTTTCTCCGAAACACTGAAATAGGCAAAAAACAACAATTCTGGGCTGGGCCTCCGGTTAATAGGTTAGTCCCAAAAATAATATAAAAGTGGAAAATAAAGCCCAATATAGTCAAAAACAGTAGATAATATAGCATGGAGCAATCAAAAATTATAGATACATTGGAGAAGTATCAAGCATCCCCAAGCTTAGGCTCTTGCCACTCCTTATTCCATACTCCATCGAATCTTTACCCAAAACTTGAGAACTTCATAACACAAAACTTAACAGAAAACTCGTAAGCTCCGTTAGTATAAGAAAATAAATCACCACTTAGGTACTGTTGTGAACTCATTATAAATTCATATTTGTGTAATATCTACTGTATTCCAACTTATCTATGGTTCATAGCCTCCGATACTACTCATAGATTCATCAAAATAAGCAAACAACACATAGAAAACAGAATCTGTCAAAAACAGAACAGTCTGTAGTAATCTGGATCAAACGTATACTTATGGAACCCCAAAAATTATAAAATAAATTGCTGGACGTGAGTAATTTGTCTATTAATCATCTCCAAAAAGAATCAACCTAATCACACTCTCCAGTAAAAAATGGCAGCAAATCTCGTGAGCGCTAAAGTTTCTGTTTTTTACAGCAAGATCGCAAAGACTTCACCCAGGTCTTCCCAAAGGTTCTACTTGGCACAAACACTAATTAAAATATAAAACCACATCTAAACATAGGCTAGATTAATTATTTATTACTAAACAGGAAGAAAAAGCAAGGAACAAAAATAAAATTGGGTTGCCTCCTAACAAGCGCTATCGTTTAACGCCCCTAGCTAGGCATGATGATTTCAATGATCCTCACATAAAAGATAAGAATTGAAACACAAAGAGAGCATCATGAAGAATATGACTAGCATATTTAAGTCTAACCCAATTCATATGCCTAGGAATTTTATGAGCAAACAATTTATGGGAACAAGAATCAACTTGCATAGGAAGGTGAAGCAAGCAAAACTTCAAAACTTTAAGCACATAGAGAGGAAACTTGATATCATTGCAATTCCTACAAGCATATATTCCTCCCTCATAATAATTTTCAGTAGCATCATGAATGAATTCAACAATATAGCTATCACATAAAGCATTCTTTTCATGATCTACAAGTATGCAAAGTTGACACTCTTCCAAAATAGTGGGATTAACATTAACTAAAGTCATGACCTCTCCAAACCCACTTTCATAATTATCACAATAAGATTCAACACCCTCCAAAATAGTGGGATCATTACTTCCTGAAGTTGACAGTCTTCCAAACCCACTTTCATCAATATAATCATCATAAATAGGAGGCATGTTATCATCAAAATAAATTTGCTCATCAAAACTTGGGGGACAAAAAATATCATGTTCATCAAACATACCATCCCCAAGCTTGTGGCTTTGCATATCATTAGCATCATGGATATTCAAAGAATTCATTCTAACAACATTGCAATCATGCTCATCATCCAAAGATTTAGTGCCAAACATTCTAATGCATTCTTCTTCTAACACTTTGGCACAATTATCGGAATCCTTATTTTCATGAAAGACATTAAAAAGATGAAGCATATGAGGTATCCTCAATTCCATTTTTTAAATTTTATTTTATAAACTAAACTAGTGATAAAAGAAGAAACTAAAAGATTAGATTGCAAGATCTAAAGATATACCTTCAAGCGCTAACCTCCCCGGCAACGGCGCCAGAAAAGAGCTTGATGTCTACTACACAACCTTCTTCTTGTAGACGTTGTTGGGACTCCAAGTGCAGAGGTTTGTAGGGCAGTAGCAAATTTACCTCAAGTGGATGACCTAAGGTTTATCAATCCATGGGATGCGTAGGATGAAGATGGTCTCTCTCAAGCAACCCTGCAACCAAATAACAAAGAGTCTCTTGTGTCCCCAACACAACCAATACAATGGTAAATTGTATAGGTGCACTAGTTCGGCGAAGAGATGGTGATACAAGTGCAATATGGATGGTAGATAAAGGTTTTTGTAATCTGAAAATATAAAAACAGCAAGGTAACTAATGATAAAAGTGAGCACAAACGGTATTGCAATGTGTTGAAACAAGGCCTAGGGTTCATACTTTCACTAGTGCAAGTTCTCTCAACAATAATAACATAATTGGATCATATAACTATCCCTCAACATGCAACAAAGAGTCACTCCAAAGTCACTAATAGCGGAGAACAAACGAAGAGATTATGGTAGGGTATGAAACCACCTCAAAGTTATCCTTTCTGATCGATCTATCATAGAGTTCGTACTAGAATAACACCTTAAGACACAAATCAACCAAAACCCTAATGTCACCTAGATACTCCAATGTCACCTCAAGTATCCGTGGGTATGATTATACGATATGCATCACACAATCTCAAATTCATCTATTCAACCAACACAAAGAACTTCGAAGAGTGCCCCAAAGTTTCTACCGGAGAGTCAAGACGAAAATGTGTGCCACCTCCTATGCATAAGTTCACGAGGTCACAGAACTCTCAAGTTGATCACCAAAACATACATCAAGTGGATCATATGATATCCCATTGTCACCACAGATAAGCACATGCAAGACATACATCAAGTGTTCTCAAATCCTTAAAGACTCAATCCAATAAGACAACTTCAAAGGGAAAACTCAATTCATCACAAGAGAGTAGAGGGGGAGAAACATCATAAGATCCAAATATAATAGCAAAGCTTGCAGTACATCAAGATCATGCCGACTCAAGAACACGAGAGAGAGAGAGAGAGAGATCAAACACATAGCTACTGGTACATACCCTCAGCCCCGAGGGTGAACTACTCCCTCCTTGTCATGGAGAGCGCCGAGATGATGAAGATGGCCACCGGAGAGGGATTCCCCCTCCGGCAGGGTGCCGGAACGGGTCTAGATTGGTTTTCGGTGGCTACGGAGGCTTCTGGCGGCGGAACTCCCGATATAGGTTATTTTCTGGAGGTTTCTGTATTTATATGGATTTTTGGCGTCGGTATCACATCAAGGAGGTGCCCGAGTCATCCACGAGGCAGGCCCACGCGCCTAGGGGGGTGGGAGCTCCTCCCACCCTCGTGGACAGCCCGGGACTCTTCTGGACCAACTCTTTTACTCCGGGGTCTTCTTTTGGTCATAAAAAATCGTCAAAAATTGGCACGTCTATTGGACTCCGTTTGGTATCCCTTTTCTGTAGAACTCAAAAACAAGGAAAAAAAACAGAAACTGGCACTGGGCTCTAGGTTAATAGGTTAGTCCCAAAAATCATATAAAACAGCATATAAATGCATATAAAACATCCAAGGTTGATAATATAATAGCATGGAACAATAAAAAATTATAGATACCTTGGAGAGTATCAACCGATAGCGATCCTGGGTGTCCTCGGCGTCCTTCAATGCCACCTCACGAGCCGCCACGGCTTGTACGGCGGCCTGCTTGTCCGTCTCGGAGGCCGCTGCAACTTGGCTCAATGCCGCCCAGGCGGACGCATCGGAGTGAGGCCATCCAAAAATCAGCTCCAGGCGCCCGGCCGCCAGGTGACGGTCGGTGCCTTGAAGATCCTCTCGCAGCAGGGTCAGCACGGAGAGAGCATGCTCCAGGACGTCAGGGGAGGCGGAAGGATCCAAGGTCAGCAGTGCGGCGGAAGGAGGAGGAGACAAAGTCATCACCATGGCCTAAGAGGCTAGGAGCTCCTGAACTTGGGGGACCCCAGCAACCGAGCCGGACGTGGGCACCTCCGGAGCCAGCAGGGCTACGGGGGCTGCCTCCTCCGTAGGACGCTCCCCCAAGTCTCGCGAGGACGATCGGGCCGGGGAAGCGCGAGCGCTCTCACTGCCCTTCCCCACGGAGGAGGGTGCGGCTGCTGCAGGCAATTTGGTCCCGAGCAGTACCGCCGCTTCCTCCTTCCTCTTCTTTGCGGCGGGCGTCAGCCTAATTGCGCAACGGAGAAGCATCAAGAATCAGCAGAAGAAGCAAGAACAAGGCAGGACGAGAATACTTACTGGTCCACTGTGGCGTAGTCTCTCCGCTTCCTAAGCTTGAAGCCTGAGAGCCTCGCAGCCTGAGGCACGGGCGTGCAGCCTCCAGGCGCTAAAGAGGGGGCAGCAGATAGGCCGGAAGCAGCTTCAGAACGGGGGCATCGTTTTGGGAGATTAAGGCCGACCTTCCCCTCATCGGAACCTCAGCCGGTGACCTCCTCCAGGGACTGACCTTGGACCCCATGGAGCCCCCTGCCGCACGCAGCTCCCCACTTTCCAGGAGGACATCGGCCTCATCATCGTCATCAGGCAGGGTGCGGAGGATGTTGGCCTTGTGCAAAGGGGAGGTCTCCCCCGCCCCTTTGCGGTCGCCTCCGAGCCGCACTCCTCCTCCTCCTCTTCTTCCTCCTCTTCGTCCGCCCGAGACTCATCGGAAGACACGTCCACCGGAGTCGTCTTCACCGGGACGTTCGAGGGTGCAGGCGGCATGAGCCCACGCCCATCGAAGACAGGCAGAGCGGTGACAACCTTCGCCCCATTCCGACGATGGTACAAGGGAACGAAGGAGTCCGGCGGATACCCTTGGTCATCCCCAACCAAGGAGCGGAGGGCCGAGCGCAGCTCCTCGTTAAAAAGGGCCTCCGGGCGCAGGCGGAGGTAATCTCCAAGCTTCCACAAAGGACGTGGGCGCGACTGGAGGGGAGCCACGCGCTGCTTCATGAATTCTTTGACGATCATGGCCCCCGTCAATTTCGCCGCCCTTGAATCACCAGGCCTCAGGTCGGCGGTCATCCTCTCCACCACCTGCGTCGCCCGGGAGTTGGTGCGCATCGCGCGAAGCCACCCCTCATGGGACACAGGCATCTCCGTCGGCAGCACCAGCCCGAGGTGGGCACGCTTAGTGTCCATCAAGACCCACTTGCCCCTGAAGCCCTCGGCCTTCTTCCCGGACTTCGAGATGGCGCTGGTCTTGTTGGCCGCGATGAAGCCAATGCACCCAGAGCAGTGGCCCTCTTTGATCGGGAGGAAGAAGAAGTGGCGCAGCAGCGCCACGGACGGCATCACCCCGACATACGCCTCGCAGTAGAAGGCGAAGATCGACAGGAGGAGGATGGAGTTGGGATGAAGATGGAGAGCGTGGATGTTATAATGGCTAAGGACGGAGTAGAAGAAGTAAGAGAAGGGGGGAACCAGCACGACGACGATGCTACTCGTGAAGAAGGGGTAGAAGGTGCTGCCTGAGGCCTCCGGCTCGTCGGAGCCAGCCCGGAGCATAGTCTTCCTCTTCTTATCACCCTCCGCTATCATCAGGAGCATGATGGCAAGGTTCTTCTCCGAAACGCTCGGCGCATCGAGCGCCGGCACGTACCAAGACGACGAGTGTCGGTGTCAAAACCGGCGGATCTCGGGTAGTGGGTCCCGAACTGTGCGTCTAGGCCGGATGGTAACAGGAGGCAGGGAACACGATGTTTTACCCAGGTTCGGGCCCTCTTGATGGAGGTAAAACCCTACGTCATGCTTGATCAATATTGATGATATGGGTAGTACAAGAGTAGATCTACCACGAGATCAAGGAGGCTAAACCCTAGAAGCTAGCCTCTGGTATGATTGTTGTATATGGAGTTGATTGCCTATGGACTACAACCCTCCGGTTTATATAGACACCGGATAGGGTTAGGGTTACACAGAGTCAGTTACAATGGTAGGAGATCTTGAATATCCGCATCGCCAAGCTTGCCTTCCACGCCAAGGAAAGTCCCATCCGGACACGGGACGAAGTCTTCAATCTTGTATCTTCATAGTCCAGGAGTCCGGCTGAAGGTATAGTCCGGCTACCCGAACACCCCCTAATCCAGGACTCCCTCAGTAGCCCCTGAACTAGGCTTCAATGACGACGAGTCTGGCGCGCAAATTGTCTTCGGCATTGCAAGGCGGGTTCCTCCTCCAAGTCCTTCATAGAAGATTGTAAACACCAAGAGTAGTGTCCGGCTCTGCAAAATAAGCTTCCACATATTGCCATAAAGAGAATAATATTAACACAAATCAAATCTGCTGACGTATTCCGTAGTGCGTCATCACACTACAGCCAAGTCCTTCACTCGAATCGTTTTCACTTTTCCACCTCAGCGTGTTTTGCGAGGCGGTTTCCTTGGCACGTCTTGTCAAAGCAGAGATCGTGTGCCCCCCTTTTGCGGGATTCTCATCAATACGGACGTGGGTAACCCAATCGTGCCCGTTAGCATGTTTTCTCGATTAAAGGCGAGTCCCAAATGGTTACGGGGAGGGCTCCTGGTATTCAACCTCTTATAAAGAGACCAGGGCCTTACTCCTTTTCTCCAATCCCAAAACAAGTTCGCCCGTCACCTCGAGTTCCAACACCCTAGGCTCCAGATTCCGGGCGCCTCAAACCTTTGACAATGTCCGGTTCCGACCTTCAAGGCCGATGGATGCCCTCCTCCGTCACGGAGGAGGACGTGCTAAAGTTGAGAGAGGCTAAGTTCTTGACCGCCGAAATTTTGCACAGGTTGCCTGCTCAAAGGCAGGCTATCCCCAGTCCCCAGCCCGGTGAGAGCGTAGTGTTCGTGTCTCACTTCCTTCGGGGGTTAGGCTTCCCGATGGACCCCTTTGTGAGGGGACTGCTGTTTTATTACGGGCTGGAATTCCACGACTTAGCTCCGGAGTCCATCCTCCATATCTCCTTGTTTATTATTGTATGCGAAGCGTTCCTCCGTGTTACCCCTCACTTCGGATTATGGCTCAAGACTTTCAAAGTGGAGCCGAAGATGATCAAGGGACGGCACGCAGAGTGCGGAGGCGCTGTTATAAGCAAAAATGCTGATGCTCCATGGCCCGAGGGCTCCTTTCAAGAGGAGCTAGGCTTGTGGCAACGAGAGTGGTTTTATATCACCGCTTCCCGGAGCACCAAGTGGGTGGCGCTTCCTGCCTTTCGCTCGGGTCCCCCACCACGGCTAGCGTCATGGGTTAACAGAGGGTTAGATTGGGTTTTGCCCAAAGATGTGCCCCTGTTACAGGGCCGAATTAAGGATCTCTTGGAAGGAGGCCTCATCTTGGTCAAGGTGACGCGGGTCATGCTGATTCGCTGAATATTGCCCGACAAACGTCGCCCCCTTCGCCTGTGGGAGTTTAATCCAGAGGGACCGCGAGCTCTCCAAAACTTTATGGGCGCAACGCCCGCGGAGATGTATAGACTGTTCTTCGGATCACAAGAGATGTGTCCGGATTTAACCGAGGACGCAGGCCTAAGCTGCAATCGCTCGGATACTCAAGTAAGCAACCTTGTGCCCGGACCTTCTATCCGTATAATTGTCATAAACTTGCCCCTAAAGGAGCCGTCCTTTTAAACAGGAGTGGATAGTGAAGGCGAAGTTGATCAGGTGTCCGGCTCCCCTTCCTGAAACCAGGCCGGATCCCATGCTGGTCAGGATGTTGTAGATAATGCCTTTGGAGGGAGAGGACAAGGAAGCTATGGCCTCCTCAAAGGAGGCTTCTCCGAAGGGAGGAACCGACAATTCCTCTCCTAAGGGGAAGAAGAGAGCCGCCTCTGACGACCCGGAAACCATGGCCTCGAAACGGGGGAGAAAATCCTTGTCAGAGGGTCTAATGCCGGGGAGTTCCTCGGCCGGACTACGCCCTCAAGGGGATCAGCCCTCCAGCGAGCCGTAAGTGGAGAAAAGATTTTCCTTTTGAGGGATGAGGGAAGTCCTTGATTTATATCTGAGAAGATTAACCAAACCTTTATCTTGTAGCTCGGACCTCAGCCCTTCTCAGCAGAGCTCGTCTTCGGGGGATCTCCTTTCGGAGATGATGGAGAGCGGGACGCCTCCCCCTGCCGTGCCGCCTAGCGAGGCGGGTGACCCTGAGGTGTCGTCGCGGAGGGTTTCTCCAAATTCGGCAGGGGCGGAAGGTGGCTATGCGGCCCCCCGAGGTTCTCCGCGTCCGGCCTTCGAAAGAGGTCATGGGACGAGCCCGGCACCGTCTGGTGCTCGGCCGGAGGAGCTAAAGATTCTGCTGGGGCGAGCTTCTATCTCAGAGGAGCACCGCGCATTGATGGGCATGGTGATTGAAAGGATTTCATCCATAGAGAGCGGATTGTATGAGGCCGTCAAAAGTTTACTCACGGGTTTCGAGGTACATTAGATAATGTATACTTTTGTCAGTTGCGCATGAATAAGATGCGCCCTGTGTAGATAGTAGCCCCTGAGACTCTGCGCGTCGTCAAGAAATGACGGCACGCGGAGGATCATAATCCCAGGTCTAAGATGTCGCCTTTGAATGTAGGCGGTAGGGTGTCCAGAATCGAGCCGAACTGACGATTTTGCCGAACTAAAGCGGCAACTGGAAGTGGCAGATGTCGACATCACGCTTGTTGATAAGCGGCTTGATGAGGCTCAAGGTATGTAATTCCTCAGGCGGCATCAGGTAAGAACAGTTTTATGCCTGTGTCTTACGATGTGTGTGCTTGACGCAGATGGTGCAGCCGCCGTGGAGAGTCTTAGGGCAGAACTTGCCTGAGCTAAAGAACAAGCCAGCGAAAGTGCTGCGGTCACCAGGAAAGCCCTTTAAGAGCTAAGAGCCGAACAGGCTGCTCATTGCCGAAGCAAAGAAGAGATGGCCGAGATGGCCGAAAAGTTAAAAAGCGCTACAGACCGTTGCAGACTTCTTGAAAAAGAAGACCAGGCGAAACAGACGGACTTAGAGAAGGCCGTTGCCAATGCCAAGGACGCGCGCTCTGCGATGAGAGCTGCGAAGGAAGAGCTGCGTCAGGCCGAATAGATTGCGGCTGGAAAGCCCTTTATGCTGCGAAGGAAATTTTGTGATCCAAAGTTTCCTCCGTTGGACCGGATGTGGAGTGTGGAGGATACCTATCTGGACTTGGCAGCGAGTGCTGCTGATGCGACCGAACACTCTCGAGATCAGAAAGATCGCGAAGTGGAGAAGCTTTTCTGGTCGCAGTTTCACAATCCAGAGCGTCCACTGGCAGTGGATGATCGTTTGGCTCAATGGGCCGAACTGAATAGGTTGTCTGGACTGGCCATGAAGTACGTCATGGGTCACCTGTGGCCGGGGAGATCGGAGCCGAAGAGTTATTTCAGCTTGGTGCAGCAATTCCTTGACGCGGTGCTGTGTATAAATGCAATGAAGAGGTCAGCATGCATAGAGGGCGCTAGGATGGCTCTTGCCCGTGTTAAGACATACTGGGCAGAGATGGAGACCACCGTTGTTGCGTCCCGAGATTCGGACAAAAGCCGAGTACCCTCCGAGCACTATTTTCAGGAAGTTCTTGAAGGCGCTCGTGTAATAGAGACACACTGCCCGGAAGATGCTATGTTATGATAGCATATGTAATTATAAAGTAATATTTTGATAAACTGTAGTGGCCTTTTTTATACTTGTGCCTCCAAGTATTGGGAACACCTCCTGTGCGGCCGTTTTAAGATATATACAGAATCTGAAAGATGGCAGTCGTTGGCTTCAGCCCCCACGCACATAGTGCGTGGGTGCTCGCAGAAGACGCATTTTCACACTTAACCCAACGTCTTGGTCCTACAAAGGAGGTGATAGCGCAGCGGGCTAGGCAACCGGACTATAATGCTTTAACACTTTCACTTAGCCATAGGAGTTTGACAGTGAGACTATTTAGGTAGCCCCTTGGTGGCAACTGCGCTCGTCCGAGTTCGGGCGCGTATGTGCCTGACCGAGAAGCGGCCCTTCGTTAAAGCGGAGGAATCTGATAGATTCCGATAGGTCATCGAGTGGCTGGCCAGTCTCACGCTACATCATGACAGTCAGCTTTCGGCTTTCTCTACTGAGGTGCTCGCCCGGCCGAACCGGGGCACAATCGCAGTAGTTCTCCTGGTGCTACCTTAGCCGATAGAGCGGAACGTAAGGTAGCCGAACTCAGGAGCCGGGCAACCCAACATTTGACCAAAGACATGATTCGGAGCTGATGCATATAATGCCAAAACTCGCGACGCCGAACACTCCCTAAGGTGTTCGGTCTTTATGAGTGCGGGCGAAACAACACTCTTTATTAAAAAAGCCCCTAGTGTCCAGGTACGTGCAAAAATTCTGACGTGGCCACATGCCAAGACGCCAGGCTCCTCCTTGGTTATATCAGAAAGAAAAAACCAGGGGATGTGTAGCAACAAGAGATAGTAAAAAAGGTTTACGCAGGGTCTTAATCTGAAAAGAATCCTTTAGGACGGGTCCCTACTGCACGTCTGCGCCTGTGTCTCCGTTGTGCCGTATCCTGGACGGGCGCCGCACGACGTTCATCTGTAAAAGAGAGGAACTGAGTTGAAAACGGGTCGTGCCGAAAAAGTTTAAAATAAGCAAAGTATAAAGTAAGATATATAAGATTGAGCTTTATTGTCTCTTATTGTATACGCGTGGAGCCCCTAGTGCGGGGGTATATGGCTTCTAGGCCTGCATCAATGATGATTTTGCACCGAACTCGTCTATCCGCGCTTGTGGTCTTGAATGACCTATTTCGAAGTTTTTTTGGCCGGTGAGGCCATTTTGCTGTGGGGCTGTCAAAGCAGCCGCATAGTCCGCCGCTTGGGGAGGTGCACTTTAGTGCTTTCCCTTCAAAGAGATGATGCCTCGTGGACCGGGCATCTTAAGCGTAAGAGATGCATAATGCGGTATTGCGTTAAAGCGAGCGAAAGCTTCGCGTCCCAGTAGTGCTTGATAGCGACTTGAGAACGGGGCGATATGGAAGGTCAGCTTTTCACGGCGGAGGTTATCGGCAGAGCCGAATATGACTTCGAGCCGGAGAAAACCCATACAATGGGTGTCCGTACCAGGTATTACCCCTTGAAAGGAGGTTTTGCTGCGGCGGATTCTTGCTGGGTTTATCCCCATGTGCTGCATTGTATCCTGATATATCAGGTTTAGTCCACTGCCGCCGTCCATAAGGACATTTGAAAACTGGAGTCCGCCAATTATTGGATCGACTATCAAGGCAGTCCAGCCTACATTCTTGATATTCCTAGAATAATCTAGCTGATCGAAGATGATCGGTTTTGACAACCAGTGGCAGGACCCTTTGGGGATGGGCCGTCTGGTGCGTACCTTAACGGACGCCGCACGTTTTGTTATGTGAAGTGAGTTAACTGTTTTTACTTCTTGTGGGAAGTTCTTTTGTTTCCTGGTGCTCTGCTTTTGGGGTTCGTCCTCGTCTTTGCTTGGTGTGTCGATCCCCTTGTGTTCGGCATTGAGTCTGCCGGATTGTTTGAAAACCCAATAGTCTCTGTGGGTATGGTTAGCAGGCTTCCTGGGAGTACTGTGTATCTGACATATCCTGTCCAGGACTTTATTTAGGTTGGATGGATCGTCCCTATTATCCTGGGGGGGGCGATTTTTCCTAATTTTGTCGTGAGCCTTTGAATCCGGCATTGACTGTCGTGCTCTTCGGACTTTTGTCCTTAGTCCAGCGACGGTCCTTGTTGCGTCGCGGTTTTCCGTTTCCATCCCTAGTTTCGGATGTACTTGGGTTGCTGGGGCTGCACCTTGCCAACCAGCTGTCCTCCCCTGCACAAAAGCGGGTCATGAGGCTTGTTAGTGCGGCCATTGTTCTTGGCTTTTCTTGGCCGAGGTGTTTGGCGAGCCATTCGTCTCGGACGTTATGCCTGAAAGCTGCTAAGGCTTCAGCGTCCGGACAGTCGACTATCTGATTCTTTTTAGTGAGGAATCTATTCCAGAACTGCCGAGCTGATTCTCCGGGTTGTTGAGTTATGTGACTAAGATCGTCTGCATCCAGAGGGCGGACATAGGTCCCTTGAAAGTTTGCTCGGAAAGCATCCTCGAGCTCTTCCCAGCTTCCAATTGTGTTTTCGAGAAGGCTTTTAAGCCAATGCCGGGCTGGCCCTTTAAGCTTAAGGGGTAGATATTTTATGGCGTGGAGATCATCTCCTCTAGCCATGTGTATGTGGAGGATATAATCCTCGATCCAAACTCTAGGGTCTGTTGTTCCATCATATGCCTCTATGTTTACGGGTTTGAATCCCTCTGGGAATTCATAGTCCAGGACCTCATCGGTGAAACATAGGGGGTGTGCGGCGCCCCTGTATTTGGGTGTGCCGGATTCTGATGATGGCTTGATAGCGTTGCTTACGAGAGCTTGCTTTCTTGGCCCATAAATGGACCTGACTGGGCCATGATGCGAATCCTTAAGTGGGTCGCATGCCGATTTAGGTGCGGCGCCGCTTGCCGCTTTATGCGGTCGTCTATCCGACCGTGTGGCTTTTTCATTTTTTGAATGCGAGGGCTCTAGGGCCTCTTCGTTGAATTCAGGCACTAGCTTTCTTTTCGGATAGCTTTTAGTGCGGTGACTGTCGCCGTACTTATCTGTGGTATTGATTACTTTGCTCCATCTAATCCGGAGTGCATCTTCCGCTGTTTTTAGCTTCCGCTTCTGCTTTTTTAGGCTGCGTGCAGTTGCAACGAGCCTCTCGTGGAGATTCTTCTGCTCCATAGGTTTATTCAGCGTGAGGTCGTCCGGAATGCCGTTTTCGCCGGAGGAGGGATGTTCGGTTTCTCTATCCGTGTTGCCCTGTTCGGACGGTTGCTCTAAGGCCTGCTCGTCGTCTACCGGCTCGTCCTGCTCTATGGCTGGGTTTTTGTCGAGGCGGGGCTTGGGTCGGCGTTTACGCCGACGCTTTGATTGCTTTTCGGGGGGTCGATCTCCCGTCCCATCCCCTTTTTCCTCGTTGTCGCTTCCTTTAGGGATATCCACCATGTACACATCGTGATATGAGGTGGCTGTCCAATGCCCTATGGGCGTTGGTTCGTTGGTATCTCCTGCATCGTCATCCATGCTGTCGATGTCTCCGGAGTCAAAGTTGAGCACGTCGTTTAAATTGTCGACAGTGGCTACCAAGTGGGTGGTGGGTGGGCTTTGAATTTCTTCATCGTCCGTATCCCATCCTCGCTGACCGTAGTTCGGCCAGGGCTCTCCTGATAAGGAGAGAGACTTGAGAGAGTTCAGGATATCGCCACAAGGCGAGTGCTGAAAGATGTCTGCAGTGGTGAACTCTATTATCGGCGCCCAATCGGATTCGATCGGCAGGGGCGCGGGGGGTTCGGAGTTCGGAAAGGAGTCCGGATCCTCAGAGTCACGGATCATGCAGAGTGCGGGGCTAGCGTTCGGCTCGATCGCCTTTGAGATCGAAGCCCCCGAGGTGACGTCCAACCGCTCATCCTCGATTGGCGCAATAGGCTTCGAGTTAGGGGTCGGAACCGATGCGTGTGCGGCCTCCAGGACACTATCCGGAGGCAGAGCTAGGTCATGCCCCTCGAGATAGTGCGGCGCGCTTGGCCATGGCTCGAACCCGTTGAAGATCAAGTCTCCGCGGATGTCAGCCGTGTAGTTTAAGCTTCCAAACCTGACTTGATGGCCAGGGGCGTAGCTTTCGATCTGCTCCAGGTGGCCGAGCGAATTGGCCCGCAGAGCGAAGCCGCCGAAGACGAAGATCTGTTCGGGGAGAAAAGTCCCACCCTGGACCGTATCGTTGTTGATGATCAAAGGATCCATCGGGCCTAAAGGCGACGACACAGAGGAACTCTCAATGAAAGCACTAATGTCGGTGTCAAAACCGGCGGATCTCGGGTAGTGGGTCCCGAACTGTGCGTCTAGGCCGGATGGTAACAGGAGGTAGGGAACACGATGTTTTACCCAGGTTCGGGCCCTCTTGATGGAGGTAAAACCCTACGTCCTGCTTGATTAATATTGATGATATGGGTAGTACAAGAGTAGATCTACCACGAGATCAAGGAGGCTAAACCCTAGAAGCTAGCCTATGGTATGATTGTTGTATATGGAGTTGATTGCCTACGGACTACAACCCTCCGGTTTATATAGACACCGGATAGGGTTAGGGTTACACAGAGTCGGTTACAATGGTAGGAGATCTTGAATATCCGCATCACCAAGCTTGCCTTCCACGCCAAGGAAAGTCCCATCCGGACACGGGACGAAGTCTTCAATCTTGTATCTTCATAGTCCAGGAGTCCGGCTGAAGGTATAGTCCGGCTACCCAAACACCCCCTAATCCAGGACTCCCTCAACGAGGGAGTGGCCCAAGCTTTCTTGGGCGCCATTGGCGGCAGACTTGAAGGAGGATCCGGGCGGATCTGGAGTCTCCGGAAGCAAGGAGCGAGAAAGGGGATCTGGAGCAAGTCAATGGGAAGCAATGAAGGCAAATGCAGCCCGCGCCAGCCTTTTGTCAGGTGGGCAATTGCCGAGGCAACATGGGGAAGCGGAGACGCCCACGTCCCATCAATCACCACGCGTCAACCGAGGCCGCAGGCTATTGGGGCCAGCGGCCGCACTTGTCCCTTGGCTTCGCCTCGAAGCCAAGTCCGAGCGTGCCTTGGGCCCGGGGGCTATTGTCGGCGTCCTGGGAACGGGGGTCCCCAGACTTGCCTGCCAGTGGCCCCGTACGGCCCATCTTCACCAGCAAACACTCAAGACCCTCGTGAGGGGCTGAGCCTCGCGAGGCAGACGACACAAGACCTCCTTGGGGGCGGCCTCACCAGGCTGGCTCACAAGGAGCGGGGAGATCAAGGTAGGGGGCACCTCACGAGGTCCCTGTGATGTAAGCCATGACGACCAAGGCCAGGCGGACACCAGGCTCGCGCCAGCGTGCGCAGTGTCCTCGTTTCCTCTTTGGTGCTAAAAGGACAGGCGCTGGCGAGGAGTCCCGAGGCAGCAGGCAAAGGTTTCCATATCGGTGCAACAAGACCAAGACCAGCAGGACGGCATGGCGGAGGTCACTGTGGAGCCCAGGACGGCGTCACCACCAGAGCCTTTGGCAGGCGAAGACCACCTTTAGTCAGGATAACTTGTACTAGTTGTCTCCCTTCAAATTTGGCCGTTGTGGCACCCCTTCTCGCCAGCATTTGGGAAGAGGATCAGGGCCTCTATAAATAGGGCTAGCCACCACAGTAGGAGGCAACATGACAGAGGGATCCGAGGCCATTCAGATCATCCCCATCCACACAAACTCACCAAGCACAAGAGCACCTCTCCTCAGGAGGCTGTTCTTCCTTGTAACTGTTCATCCTCAGCCCAAGGGGCAATCCACCACACCACACTGGAGTAGGGTATTACACCACATCGGTGGCCCAAACCAGTATAAATCTTGTGTCCCTTTGTTCTGCGAGTTCGATGCGCTGAGCCTTGAGATCGCGGTAAGGGAGAGTGCAAGGGGGAGGAGAGATCTTTGTGTGCACCCCAACATTCAAACCTCAAGGGTTTTGCCGGAACCGTCACCGGCTTGACACCTTGATCTCCATTGTAGCATCGTTGTCGTCTCGCCAACTATTGCTTCTACGACTATCGCTACCGCTTAGTGATAAAGTAAAGCAATTACATGGTGATTGCATTTCATACAATAAAGCGACAACCATATGGCTCCTGCCAGTTGCCTATAACTGTGTTTACAAAACATGATCATCTCATACAACAATTTATATAATCATGTCTTGACCATATCACATCACAATATGCCCTGCAAAAACAAGTTAGACATCCTCTACTTTGTTGTTGCAAGTTTTATGTGGCTCCTACGGGCATAGCAAGAACCGTTTTTACCTACGCATCAAAAACCACAATGATTTTTCGTCAAGTGTGTTGTTTTAACCTTCAACAAGGACCAGGCGTAGTCACACTCAGTTCAACTAAAGCTGGAGAAACAGACACCCACTAGCCACCTGTGTGCGAAGCACGTCGGTAGAACCAGTCTCATGAACGCGGTCATGTAATGTTGGTCTGGGCTGCTTCATCCAACAACACCGCCGAATCAAAGTATGACATGCTGGTAAGCAGTATGACTATTTATCGCCCACAACTCTTTGTGTTCTACTCGTGCATATAACATCTACGCATAGACCTGGCTCTGATACCACTGTTGGGGAACGCAGTATTTCAAAATTTTCCTATGATCACGCAAGATCTATCTAGGAGATGCATAGCAATGAGAGGGAAGAGTGTGTCTACATACCCTTGTAGACCGAAAGCGGAAGCGTTAAGCAACGCGGTTGATGTAGTCGAACGTCTTCGCGATCCAACCGATCAAGTACCGAATGCACGACACCTCCATGATCTGCACACGTTCAGCTCGGTGACGTCCCTCAAACTCTTGATCTAGCTGAGGTCGAGGGAGAGTTTCTTCAGCATGATGGCGTGGTGACGGTGATGATGAAGTTACCAGCGCAGGGCTTCGCTTAAGCACTACAACGATATGACTGAGGTGTGTTTCTGTGGAGGGGGCACCGCACACGGCTAAGAGAAACTTTGGTGTGCCTTTGGGGTGCCCCCCCTCCCACGTATATAAAGGGGAGAGGGAGGAGGAGGCCGGCCAAGGGGAGGAGGCGCGCCATGGGGGGGGGCAATCTTACTCCAAGTAGGATTCGGGCCCCCCTTTCCTATTCCAACAAGGAGAAGGGGAAGGTGAGGGAGGAGAGAAGGAAAGGGGGGTCGCCCCCCTAGTCCAATTCGGTTTGAGCTAGGGGGGCACGCCCTGCCTTGGTCTGCCTCCTCTCTTCCAGCAATAGGCCCATGAGGCCCAATAACCCCCCGGGGGGTTCCGATAACCCCCCGGTACTCTGGAAAATACCCGATACACCTTGGAACTATTCCGATGTCCGAATATAGTCTTCCAATATATCAATTTTTATGTCTCAACCATTTAGAGACTCCTCGTAATGTCCATGATCTCATCCGGGACTCCGAACTACCTTTGGTACATCAAAACACATAAACTCATAATATCGATCATCATCGAACGTTAAGCGTGCAGACACTACGGGTTCGAGAACTATGTAGACATGACCGAGACTCATCTCCAGTCAATAACCAATAGCGGAACCTGGATGCTCATATTGGCTCCCACATATTCTACAAAGATCTTTATCGATCAAACCGCATAACAACATATGTTGTTCCCTTTGTCATCGGTATGTTACTTGCCCTAGATTCGATCATCGGTATCATCATACCTAGTTCAATCTTGTTACTGGCAAGTCTCTTTACTCATTCCATAATGTATCATCCCGCAACTAACTCATTAGTCACTTTGCTTGCCAGGCTTATAGTGATGAGCATTACCGAGAGGGCCCAGAGATACCTCTCCGAAACACGGAGTGACAAATCTTAATCGCGATCTATGCCAACTCAACAAACACCATCGGAGACACCTGTAGAGCATCTTTATAATCACCTAGTTACGTTTTGATGTTTGATATCACACAAGGTGTTCCTCCGGTATTCGGGATTTGCATAATCTCATAGTCATAGGAACATGTATAAGTCATGAAGAAAGCTATAGCAATAAACTAATCGATCATAGTGCTAAGCTAACGGATGGGTCTTGTCCATCACATCATTCTCTAATGATGTGATCTCGTTCATCAAATGACAACACATGTCCATGGCTAGGAAACTTAACCATCTTCGATTAACGAGCTAGTCAAGTAGAGGCAAACTAGGGACCTCTGTTTGTCTATGTATTCACACATGTACTAAGTTTTCGATTAATACAATTCTAGCATGAATAATAAACATTTATCATGATATAAGGAAATATAAATAACAACTTTATTATTGCCTCTAGGGCATATTTCCTTCAACAAGTAGACCGAAACGATTCCGCGTCTACTACTATTACTCCACACATCGACCGACTCCTGCTTGCATCTATAGTATTAAGTTCAAAAGAACAGAGTGATGATTTAAGTAAGATGACATGATGTAGAGGGATAAACTCAAGCGATGTGATATAAACCCCATCCTTTTATCCTTAATGGCGACAATACAATACACGCCTTGCTACCCCCTCTGTCACTAGCTGAGGACACCACAAGATTGAACCCATCACAAAGCACCTCTCCCATTGAAAGAAAAACCAATCTAGTTGGCCAAACCAAATCGATAGATCGGAGAGAAATACAAAGCTATATCAATCATGCATAAAAGAGTTCAGAGAAGACTCAAAAAATATTCATAGATAATTTGATCATAAATCCACAATTCATCGGATCTCAACAAACGCATTGCAAAAGAAGATTACATCAAATAGATCTCCAAGAACATCGGGGATAACATTGTATTGAAGATCAAAGAGATAGAGGAGAAGCCATCTAGCTACTAGCTATGGACCCTTAGGTCTATGGTAAACTATTCACACATCATCGGAAGGGCAGCAAGGTTGGTGTAGAGGCCCTCCGTGATCGAATCCCCCTCCGGCGGAGTGCCGGAAAAGGCCCCAAGATGCGATCTCACGGGAACAGAAGCTTGTGGTGGTGGAAAAGTATTTTTGGTGTGCCCTCTGGCATAGGGGAATATTTGAGTATTTATAGTGCTAAGATTAGGGTTAGAAGGTCTACGAGGGGCCACAAGCCCTAGGGGCGTGCCCCTACAGCTTGTGGCCACCTCGTAGGTCTTCTGGCCTCCTCTCCATGTCTCGTGGGTTTCTTCTGGTCCAAGAAAAATCACCGTAAAGTTTTATTTTGTTTGGACTCTATTTGGTATTCCTTTTCTGTAGAAGTCAAAAACAAGGGGAAAACAAAAACAGTACTGGACACTAGGTTAATAGGTTAGTCCCAAAAGTAATATCAATAGCATATAAACACATGTAAAACATCCAAGATAGATAATGTAATAGCATGGAAGAATAAAAAAAGTATAGATACGTTGGAGACATATCAGTGTTCTATATATTCACTTGATATATGTTTTGGTATACAACTTGCGGATTATCGTGACATTGGGGTAATCTATGCATAGGGATTGATACACGTTTTCGTCCTACTTTCTCCGGTAGAAACCTTGGGGCACTCTTTGAAGTTCTTTGTGTTGGATTGAATATTATGAATCTGAAGTTGTTTGATGCATATCAAATAATCAACTCATGGATACTTGTGGTGACATTGGAGTATCTAGATGACATTAGAGTGGGTTGATGTGTATCATATGGTGTTATTTTAGTATGAACTCTACGGCTGTTTGTGACACTTATAGGGGTGACTCAATAGATTGATCGGAAAAGATTACTTTGAGGTGGTTTCGTACCCTGCAACAATTTCATCTTATGTTCTCCGCTTGATAATAACTTTGATGTGATTATTTTTCACACGCTGATGGATTGTTATATGACTAAATTATGCCAACATTGTTGAGAGATTGCACTACTGAAAGTATGAACCCTAGGCCTTGTTCCTAAGCATTGCAATACCGTTTGTGCGCCATTTTATCACTTGCTATCTTGCTATTTTTTATATTTTTCATATTACAAAAACCTACATCTACTATCCATATTACACTTGTATCACCATCATTTTGCTGAACTAGTGCACCTATACAATTTACCATTGTATTGGGTGTGTTGGGGACACAAGAAATTTCTTGTATTTGATTGCAGGGTTGGTTGGGAGAGACCATCTTCATCCTACGTCTCCCATAGATTGCTAAAGCTTAGCTCGTCCACTTGAGGAAAATTTGCTATTGTCCTACAAAACTCTACGCTTGGAGACCCGATAGAGTCCACAAGAAATAAAGTTGCGTAGTAGACATCACACACTACTTGTCACAAGGAGGTGGGGAGTGACATTCATAAGGGTAAACTCTAATTAGTTATTTTCTTCTTCATTCGTGTTTTCTGATATTTGTTATTCGGTTGTCTTTTTAATTTATATTTATTTAATTTATATTTACAGATATTCTAAATATTTTTTCCAAATATAATTTACTTAAATTTTTTAAAATGTTTGTCGTGCATTACAATATTTTTATGCAGCGAGTACAATTTAAAAATATGTTCGTGTCATTTAAAAATATGTAAAAAAATATTCACGTAATATTTTAAAGAAATGTGTCATACCATTCATAAAAATATTAGTGACCTTGAAGAAATGTTCTAACACTTTATAGATGTTTAGCATGTTTGAAAAAGTGTTCATGGCATATAAGAAAAAATAGCATGTATTCAAAAGAAATGTTCAATGTGTTATGGAAAAGGTTCAAGGTGTATCTGGAGAATGTTTCACATGTATTCAAGAAATCGTCAATGTGTATTTAAAAATGTGTAACATCTATTTAAAAATGTTCATCATGCATTGAAAAATGTTTAACTTGTATCACAAAATTGTTCCGCATGTATACAAAAAGTGCATGATGTGCATTAAAAAATGTCGACATGTATTTGAAGAAGAAAAAGATGAAATTGATACAGGAAAAACACATAAACAAAAAAACCATGCCAAACTACCAAAACCGATCGATAGAAACTTTCCAAAACTGCTTCAGGAAAGCTGCATTGGGTTGGCTGTTAGGTGCAGACTACAACACAAGAGGTGAGACCGTGGCTCGTCTTGCAATAGGCGAGACATAATGCATCTTATAATTGTGGACACCTTCGAAATCACTAGACAAGGGGTACCCATTACAAAGGTCATTCTCATCTCATCTAATGGTTACAAGTGATGCACCGCATCACTTGAAGAGGGAGCGGGTATCTATACTATTAAAGGACAGTACATACGTCGATTCATTTTGCTTAGTTACCACACTGAACGAACAAAGGACTCCCCACACCGATCCCCCTCCAACTGATTTTTTTTCCAACACAACCCCACCTCCCTCCCTCTCCAATCCTCAACAGATCAAACTTTCCTAACGTCGTTGTCTTATCTTTTCCTTGCCTTGTAGATTAAGAAATCATGAATCACTAATCAAATCACAAATCACATGCAAACTTTCCTTTTTATTCTTTTTTTCTAAAATATAAAATACTTATTGATTCATCTCAAACGTATCTACAATTTTTGATTGTTTCATGCTACTGTCGGTGTCAAAACCGGCGGATCGCGGGTAGGGGGTCCCGAACTATGCATCTAAGGCGGATGATAACAGGAGGCAGGGGACACGATGTTTACCCAGGTTCAGGCCCTCTTGATGGAGGTAATACCCTGCGTCCTGCTTGATTGTTCTTGATGATATGAGTATTACAAGAGTTGATCTACCACGAGATCAAAGAGGCTAAACCCTAGAAGCTAGCCTATGGTATGATTGTCTATTGTCCTATGGACTAAAACCCTCCGGTTTATATAGACACCGGAGGGGGCTAGGGTTACACAAGGTCGGTTACAAAGGAGGAGATATACATATCTGTATTTCCTAGCTTGCCTTCCACGCCAAGTAGAGTCCCATCCAGACACGGGACGAAGTCTTCAATCTCCAATATTCATAGTTCAACTGTCCGGCCAAAGGATATAGTCCGACTGTCTGGAGACCCCCTAATCCAGGACTCCCTCAGTAGCCCCTGAACCAGGCTTCAATGACGATGAGTCCGACGCGTAGTGTTGTCTTCAGCATTGCAAGGCGGGTTCCTCCTCTGAATACACCATGGAAGAGTTTGAATACAAGGAAAGTGTCCCACCCTGCAAAATAAGTTCCACATACCACCGTAGAGAGAATAATATTTCCACAAATCTAATCTGCTGACACGTTTTGACAGCATGACATCATGCCATGGCCCGGTCATTATTCGAACCGTTTTTCTCAACCAGCTCCGCACATAACGTGAGGCGGTTTTCTTGACACGTCTTGTCAAAGCAGAGATCGTGTCCCCCTTATCACGAGATTCTCATCAATACAAACATGGGTAACCCAACCGTGCATGTTGGTATGACTCCTAGATCTTAGGTAAGTCCCAAACGGCCACAGGGAGGACGCCTGATATCCACCCTCTTTATAAACGGGACAAGGCTTTTTCTTTTTTCCCTCCCGCGCTCAATTGAATCCTTCCCCCACCTCGAGTTCTAACACCCAAAGCTCAGGTCAGGTGCTTCGGACCTTCAACTATGTCCGGATCCAACCTTCAAGGTCGGTGGATGCCTTCCTCCGTCATAGAGGAGGACATCAAGAAGTTGAGAGAGGCCAGATATCTGACCGCCGAAATTTCGCATAGGCTGCCCGCCCGAGAGCAGGTCATCCCTACTCCCGAACCCAACGAGAGCGTTGTGTTCATCTCCCACTTCCTCTGAGGACTAGGCCTCGCTCTGTATCCCTTTGTTAGGGGTCTTATGTTCTATTATGGGCTGGATTTTCACGATCTGGCCCCGGATTCCCTTCTTCACATCTCATCATTTATTGTCGTATGTGAGGCCTTCCTCCGCATTACCCCTTAGTTCGTCCTGTGGCTCAAGACCTTCGATGTGAAGCCAAAGATGATCGAGGGGCAGCACGCAGCGTGCGGAGGTGCTTTAATAAGCAAAATCGCTGACGCTCCATGGCCAGAGGGTTCCTTCCTAGAGGTGTCCGGATTGTGGCAGCGGGAGTGGTTTTACGTCACAGCTCCCCGAAGTGCCAAGTGGTAGCTGCCCCCACCTTTCGCTCGGGCCCCCACCGCAAATGATGTCATGGATCAACAGGGGGCTGAGCTGGGGTCCAGCAAAGGATGTGAAAATACTGCAGAGTCGTATCCGAGATCTCTTTGAGAGAGATTTCAGTCTGGTTATGGTAATGCAAGTTATGCTAGTTCGTCGAATCTAACCTTGCAAACGCCGGCCCCTCCGCATGTGGGAATTCAAACCGGAAGGACCGCGAGCTATTCAGCATTTCCTCGGCATAATGCTTGAAGAGATGTACAAATCGTTCTTCGGACCCCAAATAGAGTATCCGGACACCACCGAGGATGTGGGTCTGAGCTGCAACCGCCCCGCTGCCCAAGTAAGTAATCCCATGTCGAACCTATTGTCCTTTTATTTATCATGGCATCATTCTAAAGAGCCACTTTTTGACCAGGACTGGATAACAAAGGCGATGATGATCAGGTGTTCGGCCCCCCTTCCTGAGGGCTTGGACAATCTGGTACTGGACAAGATGCTCGAGCCGGCGCCTTATCTAGTGTCCTCAAAGGAAAATGATGGGGGGAATAAAGAGGGTGAAAGCGGGCCTCACTCGCTACTTATTCCAACCGGGGGACTGAGCACCTCCACGAGGGAGGACAATCAAAGGGAAGAATCTGACATTCTATCTCCCCGGGGAAGGAAGAGGACTACCTCTGAAGATCTGGAAACTAAGGTTTCCAAACAGGAGAAGAAATCTTCATCAGAGGGTCCTGCCTCAGAGGGTATTCTTGCTGCACAATGTCCGCGCGGGGATCAACCCTCTACCGAGCTGTAAGTAATCGAAAAGTACTTAATAGTGGAAACATCCTACCTTACTTCCGAAGACAATAACCGATGCTTATAAATTGTAGTCCGGATCGTAGCCCTTCTCGACAGAGTTCATCTTTGGGGGATCTTCTTCCGGAGATGATGGAGAGCGAAACGCCTCCCCCGGACACCCCGCCTCAAGAAGCGGGCGACCTAGAAGTGTCATCGCGAAGGGTATCTCCGGATCCACTAGGGCCAGAGTATAACCCTTTGACTACCCGGAATCCCCAGTATCCGGCTCCTAAGGAGAGCGACAGCAAGGGTCCGTACAGTGTGCGGTCGGACGCGTTGAAGGATCTTCTGGGGCAAGCGGCCGTCTCGGAAGTGCATCATACGCTAATGGGTACGTTAATTGAAAGGATTTCATCCGCTAAAAGCGGTTTGCATGAAGCCTTTATGAGTCTGCTGAAAGGCTTCGAGGTACATGAAATAATGTATGTTTTTAATAGTACCGCACACATTAGGTATGCCCTATGCAGATAGTAGCCCCTGAGACTTTGGTTGTCATCGAAAACGGCGGCAAACAGAGGATCATAGTCCCAAGTAATAACCAGACCGCCTTTATGTGCAGGTGGCTGAAGCTCCGGTGGCTAGCCGGACTAATGGGTTTGCCGAGCTAAAGCGGCAACTTGATGCGGCAGATGCCGACATCGTGCTTGTCAACAAGCGGCTTGATGAGGCACAGGGTGAGTGATTTCTTTGGTGATCGTCACATAATAAGAGTAGCATGATGCCAGTATCTTTAATATGTTGTGACTGCAGATGGAGCTGCCACCGTGGAGACCGTTCGGGCGGAGCTTGCCCGAGCCAAGGAGCAAGCAAGGAGTAGAATGCGGCCGCTCTAAAGGCGGACGAGAAGTTAAGGGCTGAATAGGCCGCGCATTGCGAGAGCAAGGAAAAAATATCCAAGATGGATGTAGAGGTAAAAGATGTTGTTGACCGTTACCAGCTTCTTGAAGAAGAAAACCGGGCGAAGGCGACGAATCTGGAGAAGGCCCTGGTGGCTGCCAAGGAAGCTCGCTCCAAAATTAGAGTGACGAAGGAGGAGCTGAATCAAACTGCAGATATCATGTCTGAAGCCCCTCTTGTTGCGGACTAAGTTCGGAGATCCAAAGTATGCTCCTCTGGACCGGATATGGAGTTCTGCGGACGCCTACATGGATTTGGCTGCAAGTGCTGCTGATGCGGCCGAGTACTTCAAGGATCAGAAAGGTCACAAAGTGGAAAAGCTGTTCTGGTCAAAGTTTCACGCTCCAGTCTGTCCGCTGCTGTTGAATGAGCGATTGGCCGAGTGGGCCGACCTCCATACATTGTCTGGACTTGCCATGAGGTCCGTTGTGGATCACCTGAGCCGGGAGGGCCAAGGCCGAATAGCTACTTTAGTTTAGTGCAACAATTCCTTGGTGCTGTGCCACGCATCGATGCTGTAAAGAGACCGGCGTGCATAGAGGGTGCGCGGATGGACCTTGCCCATGTCAAGACATACTGGGTGGAGATGGAGGCCACCATTGTTGCGACACGGGGTTCGACCGTAGGCCGAGTGGCTGCCGAGCACTACTTTGAAGAGGTTCTTAAAGGCACTCGTTTGATAGAGGCTCAGTGCTCAAAGAATATTATGTTCTAGTGACATGTATTCCCATTGTAAAAACAATGTTTTACTGAATTATCAAGGCTGTATTTATACTTTTGCTCGAAAGTACTATGATGCCTCCTGTGCGGCCGTTTATGTATATATGTATATAACCTGAAAGCTTGTAGTCGTCGGCTTCCGCCCCCACGCATACAATGCGGGGGTGTTCGCAGAAAATGCATATCCACACTTGATCCAACATCTTGGTCCGTTAAGGAGGTGATAGCACAGCGAACGAGGCAATCGGACTATATTGCTTTAACACTTTCACTTAGCCATAGGAGTTTGACGGTGGGGCTACTATATAGCCCCTGGTACTTCTGCGCTCGTCCGAATATGGGGCGCATACGTACATGACCGGGAAACGGCCCTTCGTTAATGTAGAGGAATCCCGAAGATTCCGATGAGTCATCGAGTGGTTGACCAGTCTCTCGCTATATCATGACAGTCAGTTTTCCGCTTTCTCTACTGAGGTGCTCATCCGGATGAACCAGGGAACAATCGCAGTAGTTCTCCCAGTGCTACCTTAGCCGATATAACGGAACGTAAGGTACCAAAACGTGGGAGCCGGGCAAACCCAACATGTGACCAAAGACATGATTCAGAGCTGATGCATATAAGGCCAAACTCGCGATGCCAAACACTCCCTAAGGTGTTCAGTCTTTATAACATATACCGGGCTAAACAATGCCCTTAATAAAAAATCCCATGTTTCCAGGTACGTGCAAAATCCTGGCGTGGCCACATGCCAATAACGCCAGCATCCTTCTTGGTTGTGTGGAGTATCCGGAGGATGTGAGCAACAAGAGACAGTAAAAAAGGTTTACGCAGGGTCTTAATCTAAAAAGAAACCTTTTGGCGGGTCCCTGCTGCACGTCTGTGCCTGTGTCTCCGTTGTGCCGTGTCCTGGACGGGTGTAGCACGATTGCCATCTACAAAAGGAAAGAACTTAAGTAAAAGTTGCCGTGCCAAAAAGAAGAATTGGTTATTGTCAATGAACTATCAAAATTCATGAGAAGCCAAGTTGAGCCGGGCTGGCCCTCATTACATGCGAGAAGCCCCTGGTATCGTTTATGAGGGTTTGATCATCAAACCAATCTCATGTATATATGATGGAACGCCGAATTCGTTTGACCGTGTCCGTGGTCTTGACGACCTGCCATTTTTTTGGTTGGTGAGGCCGTCTAGTTTGCGGCTACTAAAGCCGCCGCATCCTCTTCCGTACGTGGGAAACGTTCAGTATTTCCGCTGGCTGAGATGATGCCACGTGGACCGGGCATCTTAAGCTTGAGAAAAGCATAATGCGGTATTGCGTTAAAATGAGCGAAAGCCGTTCTTCCGAGTAGTGCTTGATAGCCACTTCGGAATGGGGCAATGTGAAAAGTTAACCTTTCGCTTTGGAAGTTATCGGGAGAACCGAATACCACCTCTGGTAGTAGAGAGCCCGTATAGCGGGCCTCTTGGCCTGGTATTACTCCCTTGAAGGTAGTATTACTGTGGCTTATTTGTGTCGGATCTATCCCCATTTTGCAGATTGTGTCCTGATATATCAGATTTAGATCATTGCCGCCGTCCAAGAGGACTCGTGTGAAATGGTACCCATTTATTATTGGGTCTAACACCAAGGCCGTCAGTCCTTCGTGCCGGATATTTGTCTCGTGATCCCTACGATCAAAAGTGATCGGGCAGGCCAACCAGGGGTTGAACCTAGGGGTGAAGGGCTCTATGGCTCGTGTGCCTCGGAGTGCATGCTTGCTTCTCCTCTTTGTCACATGGATCACGTTTACTGTTTTAACCTCTGGTGGGAACTTTTTTGTCCTTCGGCACTTTGCTGGCGAGGCTCATCCTCGTCTTCGCTTGGTGTCTCTTCCCCTTTGTGTTCGGCGTTTAGCTTACCAGCCTGCTTGAAGACCCAACATTCTCTGTGGGTATGATTTGCAGGTTTGTCTGGGGTGCCGTGAATATGACAGAGTTTGTCAAGAATTTTGTTTAGGCCAGATTGTCCTTCTTTGCTGCCTTTGAAAGGATTTTTCCGCTGACCTAGTCGGGAGCCCCTGAATCCGGCGTTTACCGCCGTGTTATCTGGGCTGCCTTCTTTATTCCAACGCTTGTTTTTGTTGCATCGTGGTTTACCATTGCCATCCCTGACTTCGGATGTGCTTGGGTCGCTGGTGCTGCTACGGGCCAACCAGCTATCCTCGCCCGCACAAAAGAGGGTCATGAGGCTTGTTAGGGCTGCCATTGTTCTCGGTTTTTCTTGCCCGAGGTGTCTGGCGAGCCATTCGTCTCGGACGCTGTGTTTAAAAGCTGTTAAGGCTTCGGCGTCCGGACAGTCGACGATTTGGTTCTTCTTGGTGAGGAACCTGTTCCAAAGCTTTCGGGCGGACTCTCCGGACTATTGGATTATATGACTTAAATCGTCTGCATCCGGGGGTACGACATAAGTCCCTTGAAAATTGGCCCGAAAAGCGTCCTCGAGCTCCTCCCAACTTCCAATTGAGTTTTCGGGGAGGCTTTTCAGCCAGTGCCGAGCTGGCCCTTTAAGCTTGAAGGGCAAGTATTTAATGGCATGGAGATTGTGTCCATGAGCCATATGAATTTGGAGGATAAAGTCCTCTATCCAGACTCCAGGGTCTGTGGTCCCGTCGTACGCCTCTATGTTCACCGGTTTGACTCCCTCTGGGAATTTGTGATCCAGCACCTCATCAGTGAAACATAAGGGGTGTGCGGCACCCCTGTATTGGGATGCGCCATGGTGTTCGGACGGTTGTAGTATTCGGTGTTAGTTTTGTACCATAGCGCGCTTCCTAGATCCATAGATAGATCTGGTCGCACCGGATTTTTGATGCAAGTTCTCACGTAGATCGTGTGTTGACTTATGCGCGACTTTGTTAGCCGCTCAATCGCGTTCACAAGGTGGTGGATCCGGCCGGTTGGCCGTATCACTCTTCGGCTATATGGGCTCTAAGGACTCATCGTCGAATTTCGGTAATAGCTTGCGCTTTGGATAGCTATTTTTATGGTAACTTCCACCATACTTTGTTACTTTGTTCCACTTGCTGTTGAGCGTATCTTGTGCAACCATGAGCCTTTGCTTCTGTTTCTTCAGACTCCTCGTCGTGGCAATAAGCCTTCTGCGGAGGTTTTCTTGCTCCAAGTGCGTTTCCGGGATGATGTGTGCATCTTCGTCCGGACTGTTTTCTTCCCCAGACGGGGCTTGATGAGGCTTATCCTTGGCGTCGTCGTGGTCGGACGTCGGATCCGTACTACGTTTGTAGTTTGCATCTTGATCGTGCTCTGCCACCTGGGTGGTGCAGTCGTCGTTTCTTCTAGAGTCGACTAGACTGTTATTTCCTCTTGCGTTGTTGTCGCTGTTTTTGCTATGGCGGGACTTAGAGCAGCGCCGCTGACGTCGGCGCCTGGGTTGCTTGGAGGGGGCATCCTCCGCTATCTCTTTGCCATTGCCATCTCTGGGTGTATCTACAATGTATACGTCACGTGATGAAGTGGCGGTCCAGCGCCCTCTGGGCGGTGGTTCTTGTTCGTCTCCTCCATCATCATCCATACCGTTGATGTCTTCGGAGTCGAAATCGAGCATGTTGGTTAAGTAGTCGACAGTGGCTACTAAGTGGGTGGTGGGTGGGCAGTGAATTTCTTTGTCGTCCGCATCCCATTCTAGCCGGACATAGTTCGGCCAAGGTTCTCCTGACAGGGAGAGAGACCTTAATGAATTTAGCACATCTCCGAAAGGTGAGTGCCGAAAGATATCCGCGGAGGTGAACTCCATGATTGGCACCCCGCCGGATTCGACACGCGCGGATGTAGGCGGCTCGGAGTCCGTGGTCGGGGATAAATCCAGTGGTTCGGCGACGCGGCTCTCGAAAGGGGTGAAGTCAGTATCTGGCTCTATCGCCACTGAGAGTGCGGCATCCATGGCGGGGTCTATCCCTCCGCTCTCGGATGGCGCAATTTGCTCTGGATTAACGGCCGGAGTAGCTGCGGATGCGATCTACCGAACACGTCTGACGGCAGAGTTACGTCTTGCTCGTCGCGACTGTGCGGCGCGTCCGGCATGGGCTCGAGTCTGTCGAAAATCAAGTCTCTGCGGATGTCGGGCATGTAGTTCAAGTTTCCAAATCTGACCTGATGGCCACGGGCGTAGCTTTCGATCTGCTCCAGATGGCCAAGCGAATTGGCCCGCAGTGCGAAGACGCCGAATACGAAGATCTGTCCGAGGAGGAAAGCCTCACCCTGGACTGCATCGCTAGCGATGGTCGAAGGAGCCATCAAGCCTTATGGTGATGACATAGTGGAACTCTCAATGAAAGCACCAATGTCGGTGTCAAAACCGGCGGATATTGGGTAGGGGGTCCCGAACTATGCGTCTAAGGCGGATGGTAACAGGAGGCAGGGGACACGATGTTTACCCAGGTTCGGGCCCTCTTGATGGAGGTAATACCCTATGTCCTGCTTGATTGTTCTTGATGATATGAGTATTACAAGAGTTGATCTACCACGAGATCAAAGAGGCTAAACCCTAGAAGCTAGCCTATGGTATGATTGTATGTTGTCCTATGGACTAAAACCCTCCGGTTTATATAGACACCGGAGGGGGCTAGGGTTACACAAGGTCGGTTAAAAAGGAGGAGATATACATATCCGTATTGCCTAGCTTGCCTTCCACGCCAAGTAGAGTCCCATCCGGACACGAGACAAAGTCTTCGATCTCATATCTTCATAGTCCAACAGTCTGGCCAAAGGATATAGTCCGGCTGTCCAGAGACCCCCTAATCCAGGACTCCCTCAGTAGCCCCTGAACCAGGCTTCAATGACGATGAGTCCGCCGCGTAGTGTTGTCTTCGGCATTGTAAGGCGGGTTCCTCCTCCGAATACACCATGGAAGAGTTTGAATACAAGAACAATGTCCGACCCTGCAAAATAAGTTCCACATACCACCGTAGAGAGAATAATATTTCCACAAATCTCTTCTGCTGACATGTTTTGACAGCATGACATCACGCCATGGCCCGGTCATTACTCGAACCGTTTTTCTCAACCAGCTCCGCACATAACGCGAGGCGGTTTTCTTGACACGTCTTGTCAAAGCGGAGATCATGTCCCCCTTATCACGGGATTCTCATCAATACAAACATGGGTAACCCAACCGTGCCTGTTGGTATGACTCCTAGATCTTAGGTAAGTCCCAAACGGCCACGGGGAGGACGCCTGATATCCGCCCTCTTTATAAAGGGGACAAGGCTTTTTCTTTTTTCCCTCCCGCGCTCAATTGAATCCTTCCCCCACCTCGAGTTCTAACACCCAAAGCTCAGGTCAGGTGCTTCGGACCTTCAACTATGTCCGGATCTCGCTCTGTATTGATCCAGCCCATAATAGAACATAAGGACCTTCAACTATTTCCACTTCAACTATGTCCAAAGGGACCTTCAACTATTTCCACTTCCTTCGAGGACTAGGCCTCGCTCTGTATCCCTTTGTTAGGGGTCTTATGTTCTATTATGGGCTGGATTTTCACGATCTGGCCCCGGATTCCCTTCTTCACATCTCGTCATTTATTGTCGTATGTGAGGCCTTCCTCCACATTACCCCTCACTTCGGCCTGTGGCTCAAGACCTTCGATGTGAAGCCGAAGATGATCGAGGGGCAGCACGCAGCGTGTGGAGGTGCTTTAATAAGCAAAATCGCCGACGCTCCATGGCCAGAGGGTTCCTTCCCAGAGGTGTCTGGATTGTGGCAGCGGGAGTGGTTTTACGTCACAGCTCCCTGAAGTGCCAAGTGGGTAGCTGCCCCCACCTTTCGCTTAGGCCCCCCACCGCAACTAATGCCATGGATCAGCACGGGGCTGAGCTGGGGTCCAGCAAAGGACGTGCCAATACTGCAGAGCCGTATCCGAGATCTCTTTGAGAGAGATTTCAGTCTGGTTATGGTAATGCAAGTTATGCTAGTTCGTCGAATCCAGCCTTGCAAACGCCGGCCCCTCCGCATGTGGGAATTCAACCCAGAAGGACCGTGAGCTATTCAGCATTTCCTCGGCATAACGCTCGAAGAGATGTACAAATCGTTCTTCGGACCCCAAATAGAGTGTCCGGACACCACCGAGGACGTGGGTCTGAGCTGCAACCGCCCCGCTGCCCAAGTAAGTAATCCCATGTCGAACCTACTGTCCTTTTATTTATCATGGCATCATTCTAAAGAGCCGCTTTTTGACCAGGACTGGATAACAAAGGCGATGATGATCAGGTGTTCGGCCCCCCTTCCTGAGGGCTTAGACAATCCGGTACTGGACAAGATGCTCGAGCCGACGCCTTATCCAGTGTCCTCAAAGGAAAATGATGGGGGGAATAAAGAGGGCGAAAGGGGGCCTCACTCGCTACTTATTCCAACCGGGGGAATAAGCACCTCCGCGAGGGAGGACAATCAAAGGGAAGAATCTGACATTCTCTCTCCCCGGGGAAGGAAGAGGACTACCTCTGAAGATCCAGAAACTAAGGTTTCCAAACATGAGAAGAAATCTTCATCAGAGGGTCCTGCCTCGGAGGGTATTCTTGTCGCACAATGTCCGCGCGGGGATCAACCCTCTACCGAGCTGTAAGTAATCGAAAAGTACCTAATAGTGGAAACATCCTACCTTACTTCCGAAGAAAATAACCGATGCTTATAAATTGTAGTCCGGATCATAGCCCTTCTCGATAGAGTTCATCTTCGGGGGATCTTCTTCTGGAGATGATGGAGAGCGAAACGCCTCCCCCGGACACCCCGCCTCAAGAAGCGGGCGACCTTGAAGTGTCGTCGCGAAGGGTATCTCCGGATCCACTAGGGCCAGAGGGTAACCCTTTGGCTACCCGGAATCCCTAGTATCTGGCTCCTAAGGTGAGCGACAACAAGGGTCTGTACAGTGTGCGGTCGGACGCGCTGAAGGATCTTCTGGGGCAAGCGGCCGTCTCGGAAGCGCATCATACGCTAATGGGTACGTTAATTGAAAGGATTTCATCCGCTGAAAGCGGTTTGCATGAAGCCTTTATGAGCCTGCTGAAAGGCTTCGAGGTACGTGAAATAATGTATGTTTTTAACAGTACCACACACGTTAGGTATGCCCTATGCAGATAGTAGCCCCTGAGACTTTGGTTGTCATCGAAAACGTCGGCAAACAGAGGATCACAGTCCCAGGTAATAACCAGACCGCCTTTATGTGCAAGTGGCTGAAGCTCCGGTGGCTAGCCAGACTGATGGGTTTGGTGAGCTAAAGCGGCAACTTGATGCGGCAGATGCCAACATCGTGCTTGTCAACAAGCGGCTTGACGAGCCACGGGGTGAGTGATTTCTCTGGTGATCGTCACATAATAAGAGTAGCATGATGCCAGTATCTTTAATATGTTGTGACTGCAGATGGAGCTGCCACTGTGGAGACCCTTCAGGCGGAGCTTGCCCGAGCCAAGGAGCAAGCAAGGAGTAGCAATGCGGCCGCTCTAAAGGCGGCCGAGGAGTTAAGGGCCGAATAGGCCGCGCATTGCGAGAGTAAGGAAAAAATAGCCAAGACGGCTGTAGAGTTAAAAGATGCCGCTGACCATTACCAGCTTCTTGAAGAAGAAAACCGGGCGAAGGCGACAGACCTAGAGAAGGCCCTGGTGGCTGCCAAGGAAGCCCGCTCCCAAATTAGAGCGGCGAAGGAGGAGCTGAATCAAGCTGCAGATATCGTGTCTGGGAAGCCCTTCTTGTTGCGGACTAAGTTCGGAGATCCGAAGTATGCTCCTCTGGACCGGCTATGGAGTTCTGTGGATGCCTACATGGATTTGGCTGCAAGTGCTACTCATGCGGCCGAGTACTTCAAGGATCAGAAAGGTCCTGAAGTGGAAAAGTTGTTATGGTCACAGTTTCACGCTCCAGTCCGTCCGCTGCTGTTGAATGAGCGATTGGCCGAGTGGGCCGAGCTCCATAGGTTGTCCGGACTTGCCATGAGGTCCGTTGTGGATCACCTGCGGCCGGGAGGGCCAAGGCCGAATAGCTACTTTAGTTTAGTGCAACAATTCCTTGGTGTTGTGCCATGCATCGATGCTATAAAGAGATCGGCGTGCATAGAGGTAATACGTCTCCAACGTATCTATAATTTTTGATTGCTCCATGCTATATTATCTACTGTTTTGGACATTATTGGGCTTTATTATCCACTTTTATATTATTTTTGGGACTAACCTATTAACCGGAGGCCCAGCCTAGAATTGTTGTTTTTTGCCTGTTTTAGGGTTTCGAAGAAAAGGAATATCAAACCGAGTCCAAACGGAATGAAACCTTCGGGAACGTGATTTTCTCAACGAACAAGACCCGGGAGACTTGGACCCTATGTCAAGGCACAAAAGAGGAGACCACGAGGTAGGGGGCGCGCCTGCCTACCCCAGGCGCGCCCTCCACCCTCGTGGCCCCCCTGTTTCTCCACCGCTGTACTCCTTCCTCCTATATATACCTAGGTACCCCCAAATGATCAGATATGGAGCCAAAAACCTAATTCTACCGCCGCAACTTTCTGTATCCACGAGATCCCATCTTGGGGCCTGTTCCGGAGCTCCACCGGAGGAGCATCGATCACAGAGGGCTTCTACATCAACACCATAGCCCCTCCAATGAAGTGTGAGTAGTTTACCTCAGACCTACGGGTTCATAGTTAGTAGCTAGATGGCTTCTTCTCTCTTTTTGGATCTCAATGCAATGTTCTCCCCCTCTCTTGTGGAGCTCTATTCAATGTAATCTTCTTTTTGCAGTGTGTTTGTTGAGACCGATGAATTGTGGGTTTATGATCAAGTCTATCTATGAATAATATTTGAATCTTCTCTGAATTCTTTTATGTATGATTGGTTATCTTTGCAAGTCTCTTCAAATTATCAGTTTGGTTTGGCCTACTAGATTGATCTTTCTTGCAATGGGAGAAGTGCTTAGCTTTGGGTTCAATCTTGCGGTGTCCTTTCCCAGTGATAGTAGGGGCAGCAAGGCACGTATTGTATTGTTGCCATCGAGGATAACAAGATGGGGTTTTCTTCATATTGCATGAGTCTATCCCTCTACATCATGTCATCTTGCTTAAGGTGTTACTCTGTTTTTAACTTAATACTCTAGATGCATGCTGGATAGCGGTCGATGAGTGGAGTAATAGTAGTAGATGCAGGCAGGAGTCGGTCTACTTGTGTCGGACGTGATGCCTATATACATGATCATACCTAGATATTCTCATAATATGCTCAATTCTGTCAATTGCTCAACAGTAATTTGTTCACCCATCGTAGAATACTTATGCTCTCGAGAGAAGCCATTAGTGAAACCTATGGCCCCCGGGTCTATCTTTATCATATTAATCTCCTACTACTTAGCTATTTCCTTTGCCTTTATTTTACTTTGCATCTTTATCATAAAAATACAAAAAATCTTATCTTATCATATCTATCAGATCTCACTCTCGTAAGTGGCCCTATAGGGATTGACAACCCCTATTTGCGTTGGTTGCGGGGATTTATTTGTTTTGTGCAGGTACGAGGGACTCGCGCATAGCCTCCTACTGGATTAATACCTTGGTTCTCAAAAACTGAGAGAAATACTTACGCTACTTTGCTGCATCATCACTTCCTCTTTGGGGAAAACCAACGCAGTGCTAAAAGAGGTAGCAAGAAGGATTTATGGCGTCGTTGCCGGGGAGGTCTATGCAAAAGTCAACATACCAAGTACCCATAACATACCCTTATCTCCCGCATTACATTATTTGCCATTTGCCTCTCGTTTTCCTCCCCCCCATTTCACCCTTGCCGTTTTATTTGCCCTCTCTCTGTATCCTCCCTCTCTTTCTCTATTTGCCTCTTTTTGCCCGCTTGCTTTTTGTTTGCTTGTGTGTTAGTTTGTTTGCTTGTCGTTATGGCTACTACTTTACCTTCTGCCTCTATGTCTGAATGGGCAAACTATTGTCGATAATAATTTTGATACTCCTACTAAAGAACCCACTATCTCACATATAAAAAGATTCTGTGTTGGTAGCGGTAATATTATTGGAAAAGGAGTTATTCAAGATTTCTTTACTTGTGCCGGTGCTTTACCCTCTATGGGTAGTTCTATCCTTCATAGAACTAGTAGTCTTGCGGACGCTATTGCCATGCTTGTAGTTGAACTTGAAAGACAATTCATGCACATGCATCCTTCCATACAAAGGATTTTCCTAGAGTTTTCTAATATTGAGCATTCTTCTATTAAGCGTGTCGTTACTATCTTTTTGGCTCATGAGTTTAGATTCATAATAAAATATGCCAAAGAAATTTTTGCGCATTATAGGGTGGACGCTTGCCGTCCTCCCATAGAGGCCATCCTTTTTGATCAAGAAGAAATAATGCGTTTTCAATCTCTAGACTATGTTGCTTTCAATGAAAATCTTAGAAAAAGGGTTCTTACCAATGTTTTAGTTGATAGAATTTCTGAACTTAATGATGATTTGGCTATTCAAAATAATGAATTAGGATATTCTCTCGAATATAGGCTCACAAAGTTTTGTCAAAAGAACGCTTATAATGATGAATTGGTTGTGCAATATGAAGGACCGAAGGAGGAACCTATACCTCCCAAGGTTGATCTTGGGGACTTTTGTCCCAATAAATTCAGCCCTTTTGATTACTTTTGCTTGCCTCAAAGAAAACTTGCTACTGAACGTAGAGAATATGAAATGAGTTTTAATAATCTATCTTACTATTATGGCAATACCTAGATCGATTCTTGATTGTTATGCCTAGCTAGGGGCATTAAACGATAGCGCTTGTTGGGAGGCAACCCAATTTTATTTTTATTCCTTGCTTTTTGCTCCTGTTTAGTAATAAATAAATTATCTAGCCTCTGTTTTGGTTGTGTTTTTTATGTTTAATTAGTGTTTGTGCCAAGTAGAACCGTTGGGAAGACTTGGGGAAAGTCTTGTTGAACTTGCTGTAAAAAACAGAAACTTTAGCGCTCACGAGAACTGCTGTCATTTTTATTTAGAGAGTGATATTTAGTTAATTATTTTTTCAGATGATTAATATATAAATTCCTCACGTCCAGTAATTTATTTTAGAATTTTTGGGGTTCCAGATCTTGCGCTAGCTACAGATTACTACAGACTGTTCTGTTTTTGCCAGATTCTGTTTTTCGTGTGTTGTTTGCTTATTTTGATGAATCTATGGCTAGTAAAATAGTTTATAAACCATAGAGAAGTTGGAATACAGTAGGTATAACACCAATATAAATAAAGAATGAGTTCATTACAGTACCTTTAAGTGGTCTTTTATTTTCTTTCGCTAACGGAGCTCACGAGATTTTTTACTTTAAGTTTTGTGTTGTGAAGTTTTCAAGTTTTGGATAAAGATTTGATAGATTATGGAACAAGGAGTGGCAAGAGACTAAGCTTGGGGATTCCCATGGCACCCCCAAGATAATCTAAGGACACCTAAAAGCCAAAGCTTGGGGATGCCCCGGAAGGCATCCCCTCTTTCGTCTACTTCTATCGGTAACTTTACTTGGAGCTATATTTTTATTCGCCACATGATATGTGTTTTGCTTGGAGCGTCTTGTATGATTTGAGTCTTTGATTTTTAGTTTACCAAAATCATCCTTGCTGTACACACCTTTTGAGAGAGCCATACATGATTTGGAATTTGTTAGAATACTCTATGTGCTTCGCTTATATCTTTTGAGTTATATAATTTCACTCTAGTACCTCACTTATATCTTTTAGAGCACGGTGGTGGATTTGTTTTATAGAAACTATTGATCTCTCATGCTTCACTTAGATTATTTTCAGAGTCTTAATAGCATGGTAATTTGCTTAAAATCCTAATATGCTTGGTATGCAATTTAATAATAAAAATTCTCTTATGAGTGTGTTGAATACTATGAGAAGTTTGATACTTGATAATTGTTTTGAGATATGGAGATGGTGATATTAAAGTCATGCTAGTTGAGTAGTTGTGAATTTGAGAAATACTTGTGTTGAAGCTTGTGATTCCCGTAGCATGCACGTATGGTGAACTGTTATGTGATGAAGTCGGAGCATGATTTATTTATTGATTGTCTTCCTTATGAGTGGCGGTCGGGGACGAGCGATGGTCTTTTCCTACTAATCTATCCCCCCTAGGAGCAAGCGCGTAATACTTTGCTTTGATAACTTGTAGATTTTTGCAATAAGTATATGAGTTCTTTATGACTAATGTTGAGTCCATGGATTATACGCACTCTCACCCTTCCACCTTTGCTAGCCTCTCTAATACCGCGCACCTTTCGCCGGTATCATACACCCACCATATACCTTCCTCAAAACAGCCACCATACCTACCTATTATGGCATTTCCATAGCCATTCCGAGATATATTGCCATGCAACTTTCCACCGTTCCGTTTATTATGACACACTTCATCATTGTCATATTGCTTAGCATGATCATGTAGTTGACATCGTATTTGTGGCAAAGCCACCATTCATAATTCTTTCATATGTGTCACTCTTGATTCATTGCATATCCTGGTACACCGCCGGAGGCATTCATATAGAGTCATATTTTGTTCTAAGTATTGAGTTGTAATTGTTGAGTTGTAAGAAAAATAAAAGTGATAATCATCATTATTAAAGCATTGTACCAGTGAGGAAAGGATGATGGAGACTATGATTCCCCCACAAGTAGGGATGAGACTTCGGACGAAAAAAAGAGAAAGAAAAGAGGCCATAAAAGGGGGAAAAGGCCCAAATAAAAAAATGAGAGAAAAAGAGGGAAGGGACAATGTTACTATCCTTTTACCACACTTGTGCTTCAAAGTAGCACCATGATCTTCATAGTAGAGAGTCTCTCATGTTATCACTTTCATATACTAGTGGGAATTTTTCATTATAGAACTTGGCTTGTATATTCCAATGATGGGCTTCCTCAAAATGCCCTAGGTCTTCATGAGCAAGCAAGTTGGATGCACACCCACTTAGTTTCTTTTTGAGCTTTCATATACTTATAACTCTAGTGCATCCGTTGCATGGCAATCCCTACTCACTCACATTGATATCTATTGATGGGCATCTCCATAGCCCGTTGATACGCCTAGTTGATGTGAGACTATCTTTTCCTTTTTGTCTTCTCCACAACCACCATTCTATTCCACCTATAGTGCTATATCCATGGCTCACGCTCATGTATTGCGTGAAGATTGAAAAAGTTTTGAGAATGTCAAAAGTATGAAACAATTGCTTGGCTTGTCATCGTGTTTGTGCATGATTTAAATATTCTGTGTGGTGAAGATAGAGCATAGCCAGACTATATGATTTTGTAGGGATAACTTTCTTTAGCCATGTTATTTTGAGAAGACATGATTGCTTTGTTAGTATGCTTGACGTAATATTATTTTTATGTCAATATGAACTTTTGTCTTGAATCTTTCGGATCTGAATATTCATACCACAATTAAGAAGAATTACATTAAAATTATGCCAAGTAGCACTCCGCATAAAAAATTATGTTTTATCATTTACCTACTCGAGGACGAGCAGGAATTAAGCTTGGGGATACTTGATACATCTCCAACGTATCTATAATTTTTATTGCTCCATGCTATATTATCTACTGTTTTGGACATTATTGGGCTTTATTATCCACTTTTATATTATTTTTGGGACTAACCTATTAACCGGAGGCCCAACCCAGAATTGTTGTTTTTTGCCTGTTTTAGGGTTTCGAAGAAAAGAAATATCAAACGGAGTCCAAACGGAATGAAACCTTCAGGAACGTGATTTTCTCAACGAACAAGACCCGGGAGACTTGGACCCTACGTCAAGGCACAAAAGAGGAGGCCACGAGGTAGGGGGCGCGCCTGCCTACCCCATGCACGCCCTCCACCCTCGTGGGCCCCTTGTTGCTCCACCGACGTACTCCTTCCTCCTATATATACCTACGTACCCCAAACGATCAGATACAGAGCCAAAAACCTAATTCCACCGCCGCAACTTTCTGTATCCACGAGATACCATCTTGGGGCCTGTTCCGGAGCTCCGCTGGAGGGGGCATCGATCACGGAGGGCTTCTACATCAACACCATAGCCCCTCTGATGAAGTGTGAGTAGTTTACCTCAGACCTACGGGTCCATAGTTAGTAGCTAGATGGCTTCTTCTCTCTTTTTGAATCTCAATACAATGTTCTCCCCCTCTCTTGTGGAGATCTATTCGATGTAATCTTCTTTTTGCGGTGTGTTTGTTGAGACCGATGAATTGTGGGTTTATGATCAAGTCTATCTATGAATAATAATTGAATCTTCTTTGAATTCTTTTATGTATGATTGGTTATCTTTGCAAGTCTCTTCAAATTATCAGTTTGGTTTGGCCTACTAGATTGATCTTTCTTGCAATGGGAGAAGTGCTTAGCTTTGGGTTCAATCTTGCGGTGTCCTTTCCCAGTGACAGTAGGGGCAGCAAGGCACGTATTGTATTGTTGCCATCGAGGATAACAAGATGGGGTTTTCTTCATATTGCATGAGTCTATCCCTCTACATCATGTCATCTTGCTTAAGGCGTTACTCTGTTTTTAACTTAATACTCTAGATGCATGCTGGATAGCGGTCGATGAGTGGAGTAATAGTAGTAGATGCAGGCAGGAGTCGGTCTACTTCTGTCGGACATGATGCCTATATACATGATCATACCTAGATATTCTCCTAACTATGCTCAATTCTGTCAATTGCTCAACAGTAATTTGTTCACCCACAGTAGAATACTTATGCTCTCGAGAGAAGCCACTAGTGAAACCTATGGCCCCCGGGTCTATCTTTATCATATTAATCTCCTACTACTTAGTTATTTCCTTTGCCTTTATTTTACTTTGCATCTTTATCATAAAAATACCAAAAATATTATCTTATCATATCTATCAGATCTCACTCTCGTAAGTGGCCCTATAGGGATTGACAACCCCTATTTGCGTTGGTTGCGAGGATTTATTTGTTTTGTGCAGGTACGAGGGACTCGCGCGTAGCCTCCTACTGGATTGATATGTTGGTTCTCAAAAACCGAGGGAAATACTTACGCTACTTTGCTGCATCATCCCTTCCTCTTCGGGGAAAACCAACGCAGTGCTAAAAGAGGTAGCAAGAGGGTGCACGGATGGCCCTTGCCCGTGTCAAGACATACTGGGCGGAGATGGAGGCCACCATTGTTGCGACACAGGGTTCGACCGTAGGCCGAGTGACTGCCGAGCACTACTTTGAAGAGGTTCTTGAAGGCGCTCGTTTGATAGAGGCTCAGTGCTCGAAGAATATTATGTTCTAGTGACATGTATTCCCATTGTAAAAACAATGTTTTACTGAATTATCAAGGTTGTATTTATACTTTTGCCCGAAAGTACTATGATGCCTCCTATGCGGCCGTTTATGTATATATGTATATAACCTGAAAGCTTGTAGTCGTCGGCTTCTGCCCCCACGCATATAATGTGGGGGTGTTCGCAGAAAATGCATATCCACACTTGATCCAACGTCTTGGTCCGTTAAGGAGGTGATAGCACAGCGAACGAGGCAATCGGACTATATTGTTTTAACACTTTCACTTAGCCATAGGAGTTTGACGGTGGGGCTACTATATAGCCCCTGGTACTTCTGCGCTCATCCGAATACGGGGCGCATACGTACATGACCGGGAAATAGCCCTTCGTTAATGCAGAGGAATCCCGAAGATTCCGATGAGTCATCGAGTGGTTGACCAGTCTCTCGCTATATCATGACAGTCAGTTTTCGGCTTTCTCTACTGAGGTGCTCATCCGGATGAACCAGGGCACAATCACAGTAGTTCTCCCAGTGCTACCTTAGCCGATATAACGGAACGTAAGGTACAAAAACGTGGGAGCTGGGCAAACCCAACATGTGACCAAAGACAGGATTCAGAGCTGATGCATATAGGGCCAAACTCGCGACGCCGAACACTCCCTAAGGTGTTCGGTCTTTATAACATATACCGGGCTAAACAATGACCTTAATAAGAAACCCCATGTGTCCAGGTACGTGCAAAATCCTGACGTGGACACATGTCAATAACGCCAGCATCCTTCTCGGTTGTGTGGAGTATCCGGAGAATGTGAGAAACAAGAGACAGTAAAAAAGGTTTACGCAGGGTCTTAATCTAAAAAGAAACCTTTGGGCGGGTCCCTGCTGCACGTCTGTGCCCGTGTCTCCGTTGTGCCGTGTCCTGGACGGGTGTAGCATAATTGTCATCTGCAAAAGGAAAGAACTTAAGTAAAAGTTGTCGTGCCAAAAAGAAGAATTGGTTATTGTCAATGAACTATCAAAATTCAGGAGAAGCCAAGTTGAGCCGGGCTGGCCCTGATTACACGCGGGAAGCCCATGGTATCATTTATGAGGGTTTGATCATCAAACCAATCTCATGTATATATGATGGAACACCGGATTCGTTTGACCATGTCCGTGGTCTTGAAGACCTGCCATTTTTCTGGTTGGTGAGGTCGTCTAGTTTGCGGCTGCTAGAGCCGCCGCATCCTCTTCCGTACATGGGAAACATTCAGTATTTCCGCTGACTAAGATGATGCCACGTGGACCGGTCATCTTAAGCTTGAGAAAAGCATAATGCGGTATTGCATTACAACGAGCGAAAGACGTTCTTCCGAGTAGTGCTTGATAGCCACTTCAGAATGGGGCAATGTGAAAAGTTAACCTTTCGCTTCGGAAGTTATCAGGAGAACCGAATACCACCTGTAGTAGTAGAGAGCCCGTACAGCGGGCCTCTTGGCCTGGTATTACTGCCTTGAAGGTAGTATTACTATGGCTTATTTGTGTCGGGTCTATCCCCATTTTGTGGACTGTGTCCTGATATATCGGTTTTAGATCACTGCCGCCATCCATGAGGACTCGTGTGAAATGGTACCCATTTATTATTGGGTCTAACACCAAGGTTGTCAGTCCTTCGTGCCGGATATTTGTCTCGTGATCCCTACAATCAAAATTGATCTGGCAGGCCAACCAGGGGTTGAACCTAGGGTGACGGGCTCTATGGCGCGTGTGCCTCGGGGTGCATGCTTGCTTCTCCTCTTTGTCACATGGATCATGTTTACTGTTTTAACCTCTGGTGGGAACTTTTTTTGTCCTCCGGCGCTTTGCTGGCGAGGCTCATCCTCGTCTTCGCTTGGTGTCTCTTCCCTTTTGTGTTCGGCGTTTAGCTTACCGGCCTGCTTGAAGACCCAACATTCTCTGTGGGTATGATTTGCAGGTTTGTCTGGGGTGCCGTGAATATGACAGAGTTTGTCAAGATTTTTGTTTAGGCCAGATTGTCCTTCTCTGCTGCCTTTGAAAGGCTTTTTCCGCTGACCTGGTCCGGAGCCCCTGAATCCGGAGTTTACCGCCGTGTTATCTAGGCTACCTTCTTTATTTCGACGCTTGTTTTTGTTTCGTCGTGGTTTACCATTATCATCCCTGACTTCGGATGTGCTTGGGTCGCTGGTGCTGCTACGGGCCAACCAGCTGTCCTCGCCCGCACAAAAGCGGGTCATGAGGCTTGTTAGGTCTGCCATTGTTCTCGGTTTTTCTTGACCGAGGTGTCTGGCGAGCCATTCGTCTCAGACGCTGTGTTTAAAAGCTGCTAAGGCTTCGGCGTCCGGACAGTCGACGATTTGGTTCTTCTTGGTGAGGAACCTGTTCCAAAGCTTTCGGGCGGACTCTCCGGACTGTTGGATTATATGACTTAAATCGTCTGCATCCGGAGGTCGGACATAAGTCCCTTGAAAATTGGCCCGAAAAGCGTCCTCGAGCTCCTCCCAACTTCCAATTGAGTTTTTGGGAGGCTTTTTCAGCCGGTGCCGAGCTGGCCCTTTAAGCTTGAGGGGCAAGTATTTAATGGCATGGAGATCGTCTCCACGAGCCATATGAATATGGAGGATGAAGTCCTCTATCCAGACTCCAGGGTCTGTGGTCCCATCGTACGCCTCTATGTTCACCGGTTTGAATCCCTCTGGGAATTCGTGATCCAGCACCTCATCAGTGAAACATAAGGGGTGTGCGACACCCCTGTATTGGGATGCGCCATGGTGTTCGGACGGTTGTAGTATTCGGTGTTGGTTTTGTACCGTAGCGCGCTTCCTAGATCCATAGATAGATATGGTCGCGCCGGATTTTTGACGCAAGTTCTCACGTAGATCGTGTGTTGACTTATGCGCGACTTTGTTAGCCGCTCTATCGCGTTCACAAGGTGGTGGATCCGGCCGGTTGGCCGTATCACTCTTCGGCTGTATGGGCTCTATGGCCTCATCGTTGAAATGCGGTAATAGCTTGCGCTTTGGATAGCTATTTTTATGGTAACTTCCACCATACTTTGTTACTTTGTTCCACTTGCCGTTGAGCGTATCTTGTGCAACCTTGAGCCTTTGCTTCTGTTTCTTCAGGCTCCTCGTTGTGGCAATAAGCCTTCTGCGGAGGTTTTCTTGCTCCAAGTGCGTTTCTGGGATGATGTGTGCATCTTCGTCCGGACTGTTTTCTTCCCCAGACGGGGTTTGATGAGGCTTATCCTTGGCGTCGTCGTGGTCGGACGTCGGATCCGTACTATGTTTGCATTTTGCATCTTGATCGTGCTCTGCCACCGGGGTGGTGTAGTCGTCGTTTCTTCTAGAGTCGACTGGACTGTTATTTCCTCTTGCGTTGTTATCGCTGTTTTTGCTATGGCGGGACTTAGAGCGGCGCCGCTGACGTTGGCGCCTAGGTTGCTTGGAGGGGGCATCCTCCGCTGTCTCTTTGCCATTGCCCTCTCTGGGTGTATCTACCATGTATACGTCATGTGATGAAGTGGCGGTCCAGCGCCCTGTGGGCGGTGGTTCATGTTCGTCTCCAGCATCGTCGTCCATACCGTCGATGTCTTCGGAGTCGAAATCGAGCATGTTGGTTAAGTCGTCGACAGTGGCTACTAAGTGGGTGGTGGGTGGGCAATGAATTTCTTCATCGTCCGCATCCCATTCTAGCCGGACATAGTTCGGCCAAGGTTCTCCTGACAGGGAGAGAGACCTTAATGAATTTAGCACATCTCCGAAAGGTGAGTGCTGAAAGATATCCGCGGAGGTGAACTCCATGATCGGCGCCCCGTCGGATTTGACGGGCACGGATGTAGGCGGCTCAGAGTCCGTGGTCAGGGATAAATCCAGTGGTTCGGTGACGCGGCTCTCGAAAGGGGTGAAGTCAGTATCTGACTATATCGCCACTGAGAGTGCGGCCTCCATGGCGGGGTCTATCCCTTCGCTCTCGGATGGCTCAATTTGCTCCGGATTAACGACCAGAGTAGCTGCGGATGCGATCTCCCGAATACTGTCCGACGGTAGAGTTACGTCTTGCTCTTCGCGACTGTGCGGCGCGTCCGGCATGGGCTCGAATCCGTCTAAGATCAAGTCTCCGCGGATGTCGGCCGTGTAGTTCAAGTTTCCAAATCTGACCTGATGGCCAGGGGCGTAGCTTTTGATCTGCTCCAGGTGGCCAAGCGAATTGGCCCGCAGTGCGAAGCCGCCGAATACGAAGATCTGTCCGGGGAGGAAAGCCTCACCCTGGACCGCATCGCTGGCGATGATCGAAGGAGCCATCAATCCTTATGGTGACGACACAGTGGAACTCTCAATGAAAGCACCAATGCCGGTGTCAAAACCGGCGGATCTCGGGTAGGGGGTCCCGAACTGTGCGTCTAAGGCAGATGGTAACAGGAGGCAGGGGACACGATGTTTACCCAGGTTCGGGCCCTCTTGATGGAGGTAATACCCTATGTCCTGCTTGATTGTTCTTGATGATATGAGTATTACAAGAGTTGATCTACCACGAGATCAAAGCGGCTAAAACCTAGAAGCTAGCCTATGGTATGATTGTCTGTTGTCCTATGGATTAAAACCCTCCGGTTTATATAGACACCGGAGGGGGCTAGGGTTACACAAGGTCGGTTACAAAGGAGGAGATATACATATCCGTATTGCCTAGCTTGCCTTTCACGCCAAGTAGAGTCCCATCCGGACACGGGACGAAGTCTTCAATCTCGTATCTTCATAGTCAAACAGTCCGGCCAAAGGATATAGTCCGGCTGTCCGGAGACCCCCTAATCCAGGACTCCCTCAGCTACTATATTTTTACTTTTGTGCACATTTTATGTTATTTTATACTATTTTTCTTAAATAACTTATTAATTTAGTGCCCAGTGCCATTTGTTGTCTTGTGCATGTTTTTGAATTTATAGAAAGTCAATATCTATAGAGATAAAAAGCCTGAAGATTTAATAAGTTTTTTGGGGGGCGTGAAGGTTCAAGGAAGCATCAGAGGGATACAAGAGGAGCCACAGGGCCCCACACGGCCTGGTGGCACGACCAAGGCCTTGGTTGTGCCCCATAGCCATGTGGGCCCCACCTACACCATCTTACGTCCATTCTTTTGCCTATAAATTCCATACTTTGGTACTCTGCTATATGGGGGATCCATTGCCGGAGACTTCTTCATCACCCTTGCTACCTTCATGACCATGTGTAAGTAGTTCTCTTATGACCTTAGGGTCCATAGTAGTAGCTAGATCTCTCTCTCTCTCTCTCTCTCCCTCTCTTTGATCTTCAATACCAAGTTCATGTGAGCTACCTCACATGATCATGATCCATCTGATGTAAATTAGTGAATGTGTTTGTTGTGATATGATGAATTGTCACTTTATGATTAGATTTTTCACTGAATCCAATTGATTTTTTTGAGGTTTATTTGTTGTATAATTGAATAGCTTTCTATGTTTTTCAATCTATCTATCTTGTTTGGCCAAGTTTGATGGGTTTTTCTTCAGAGGGAGTTGTGCATTGTAGTGGGTTGACGGAGTCGAATCTGGCAAATCTCGGGTAGGGGCTCCCGAGCTGGTAGCCTTGGCGCGATGGTAACATGGGCACATGATTTTACCCAGGCTCGGGCTCTCTCTAGGAGAGAACACCCTACATCTTGCTTTGATTGTATTAATGGATGGGGTACATAGTACAGGTTGATCTACCACGAGATGATGTATGAGTGAGTTGGCCTCTACGGTCTACACCCCTTGGCTTATATAGACACCGGGGGTACCTAGGATTACACATAGGTCGGTTACATCTAAGGATAATTAAGCATGTCGAAGACCGCCTTCGTGTCTTGGAGTATGCGCCAAGTCTTCGGAAGATTCTATTGATGGATCCATGAATATAGCCGCAGCTCGTTCCCCTCCTCCTCGCCGCCCCATCTCATCCTCCCATGGCCACCACGACCTGGCCCTAGCTATCACCCGCCACTCTCTACTCTTCCCTGTTGGGGCATCCCTCCCATGCCACCGGACATCCTCCTCCTTTCTCGCTGGTTCCCCATCTCCTCTGCTCGTTCCCATTTTCTCTGCCGCCAGATCCCCTCCTCTTATGCCTCTTTTTCTTCCTCCTCCCTTGCTCATGCCCCTCCCCTTTCCAGCCAACAATTGTTGCACTTCTCCCTCTTCCCTTTGTCCATTTTTTTGCATATATTGCTAACCATACTTGTATCTTGTTGCAAACTTTGCTAAAAAAAATGGATCCCCCTGATGCCAATTTAGGTACGAGCATGTGGATTTGATATGGTGAATTAGTGATTTGCTGCCAATGAACTTATGGTTATTGTTGTTGTGTGCTAGTCATGTATATTGATGCATTGCTTTTTTAGTTTCTTATGTTACATGAAGGATTGTTGGATGCATGTGTTGGTTATGTATATTATATTGATGGATCCGTGATTGCATAGCTAGACCACTCTCAAAGAAAGTTTGTTGCTAGTTAACTATGCTTATATCTTGTATGTTGTATCGAACATAATTATAAAATTGGCATGGTGTGTGTGCATTGTAGCTACACCATGTATTAACCAGACTTGATTGCTTTCATTACCGAAGAGAACAAAATTAGAGAGAGAAAAAGAATTATATTTATAGCGATGTATGTTGAGTCAGTTTGTCTTGGGCTTGCTTATCTTAGTATGCAGAGATTGTTCCAAACCTAGAAGCACAACCAATTGAAGTCTTTCCATAAATGGCACCAAAGAGAGCAGGTGATGCCGTTAGATGCATGGTTGAAGACATGAGGACTGCTAGTAAGGATGCTTTGAAGATAACTGATCCACCTCCACTGGCAAAGGATGTTAATCCTTCTAAAATACTCATTACACTTCAATCGATACCACATTTGACAGTACCAGACACATTGTAGACTTTGGAGAAGTTGATTCTTAATGAGCATTTGTTTGACGCTCTGATGGAGCTGCCCATGCACATGAGGAAGACATAGCTGCTTTCGTTGCCTTGAAGTTATCCAAATGATGCTTTCTTGTTTTTATTGTTGAACTTGAACCCGTCCGAACTATTGTGTTGTTAAATTTGGAACTACGTCTCACTGTTGTTGAGAATTTGAAACACCTATTTGAACTATGTGTTGTACTTTGTTGTTGTAAGAGAATTATTGTTGTTGTTGCGTGAATATTATTTGTGGTCATGCATTTCTAGAATATTCAATGACTTTTATTATTATATACAATCACTCTTTTTCCGAGAAACACAGATTAAAACATAGATGTACTCATGTACAGACACACATTCACACATCGCCTACTGAAGACCGGTTCAAAGTAGCCCTGTCGCTATCGATGGGAACATCACCTCCCACTTAAAGAACAGTCTGTATTAGTGAGACATCAAAGCGTCAAACCTGGGGTTTGATCTCTGGTAGGCTGAGAGTACCACTGTCCTCTTAACAATTCAACCACTTATTGATTCTCTGCTATACAATCATTCTAGTCACATATTGTACATTTTTTATGCATATAGAACAAAGCATCATCTTTGTACTCATGTTATTACACAATTCCATAGTTTGTCATCCAAATAGATTTTCAGATTGAAACGTCACTAAGATTTCGTGAGTCAAATCTGTTAACACCCAAACAACCGAATTCATATTTATATCCATTATAATTTTCTTGCTTTGCATTCCAACAAATTCATTAAAGAGCCATCCAATATAGACATCCCAACAAAAGGGTAATGCCTAGTTTGGCAACATTGTTTTCTCAAAACCGTAATAATGTAAAACCTCGGTAGTCAATTGCCGAGCCAACGAATACTTAAGTTTCTAAAAACCTCATCATCTTCTTCTTCTTCTTCTTCTTCTTCTTCTTCTTCTTCTTCTTCTTCTTCTTCTTTATTTTAGAGAAAAGTGGTCAAGACCGGATATCCAATTTGGTGCCCAGGCTCATCTGCTCTCACTCAGGCAAAAATCAAAATAAATACTAGAAAATTCAAAAAAAATCCAACATTTTTTTGTGTGATAGATAATTTGCCGCGTGAGGTCCGCTCCAAATTTCAACTTATTTGGACATCTGAGTAGCTCTCGGCAAAAAAGACAAATCGGTCAGAACAGTGCGTGAACAGTACCCCAATTTTGTCTTTTTTGCCGAGAGCTGCTCAGATACTCAAATGAGTTGAAATTTGAAGCGGAACTCACGCATCAAATTATCTACCACCCTTTTTTGTTTTTTTTGAATTTTTCTATTATTTGTTTTGATTTTTTTCTAAGTATAGGCGCAGATGAGCTCGGGAGCCAAAACTCTGCGTCCAGTCAAGACCTCTTTCTTAAATACTACTCCCTCCATCCGAAAAAACTTGTCCCAAGTTTGTTTCTCATATGGATGTATCTAGCACTAATTTGGTGCTAGATACATTCATTTGAGGGACAAACTTTCTCGAACGGAGGGAGTACTACTAAAAAAATGATGGCGTTGAAGATACTACTATTTATAAATATTTGTTGAAGCTAGACACCTCAAAGTTTTGAAAACTGTGGTTTCTAAGAAAACCATAATATAATATTATTCAAATACTTTTAGAAAATGAGCTCCCAAACGCAGCCTTAATTTATTTATTTTGTTTTTTGGGACAAACAAATGTTTTCTTTTTCTTTTTTTTCAAGGAACAAACAAAGGGCAAGTTAAAACGCTAGTCGGCGTGAATGGCCAAAGCACTTGCAGACTCTGCCACTACGACGCCTCGAGGCCACACACCTTTTCGGCTCTAAAAAAATGGCGGCGGCGGCGGAGGGGCTGGCGGCGTATCGGGCGGTGTTGCGGGCGGCGCGGCGGACGTTCTCAGGCGACCAGCTGATGCTGACGGAGTCGGCGGTGGAGATCCGGCGCCGCTTCGAGGATCACCGCGGCCTCGCCCCGGGATCGGAGGACGCCGTCCGCGCCCTCTCCGAGGCCCGCGAGGCCGCGGACTTCATCGCCAACATGATCGTCCAGGCCAAGCGCTCACCCTCCGGATCCTTCGGTAATACTACCATTATCATATATATGCAAATCGCCACATATCGCTTGGATTGTTATGCATGCTTTCTGTTTGAGATCTTAGGGTTTTGAAATATTTCGTTGTGTGTTCATCTTAGAAGCAGTTGCTATGTGAATTAGCGCTTTGAGTAGGCTCGAATTAGGAGTTAAAGATGGTAGGATCGTAGGAGCAGGGGTGTCGTTGCTAATTGGGCACATTGACTCTGACCCTAAGAAAACTGCAGTGCTCGGTGGATAAAATGTTTCTGATAGTTACAGAGTGGGTACTGTAACATTTGAATTTTCTAAAACAGATAAATGTCGAACCCTAAAGGCATTTAAGTACACATAGAAATTGAAGGTTCTAGTTTGTACCATATCTGCTAGAAATCTTCAGTCTTAACAGTAATGATGTTCTTTAGAAGTACCATTAGATGGAAATACTGTTATTTTTCAGGCTACATAAAGTGGCATTTCACCAAAATAATATAAGCCTATGCACTGATCTTACTTGATCGGCTACTGTCGCATGGGGTTTAACCGCTTGGAACTGCCGGATTTACTGATTCATGCCTGGCTGTAATTTTTAGTGATAGATAGGATGCTAGATTCAGACAGTGCAACATAATATCAATGCGATTTTCCAGCTTTAACTGAACAACAGCCCCAGAAAAACGACATGTTAGGCCTTACCGCCTTAGGATGAAGTTTGCAACTTGGCATGGTTTGAGGGCAGAATATCAATTTGACATATTATAGCTAAAGACATAAGGTCCAGATGGGCCCATTGTCAGGACCTTAGCTGCAGCCAAGTTCAGTTTCAGAGTTCGGTTCAGATAACGCATCGTCACCAACGGCCAGGATCGCTCCTCTGCTCAGCATCGTCGCGGACCGTTAGATTCTTACCGTACCGTTTCCAGTAGTTACTATTTCACTTCACAGTCTTGCCGGTAAAAGCTTCCCCTATATAACAGCCGGGGTGTGGCTGGGTGGAGCATATTCGATTCTCTCTGAATTGCCTGATGGCTTCGCACATACGCTAGCTCGTTTACAGATATTCAATAAAGTAGATCTGGGAGAAACTTTCCTCATAGCTTATACAATTTCATCTCAAATTCCTTCTAGATCATAGCCAGGTCCTGACAAAGTGGTAATCAGAGCCAACAATCCTCGGCGAAGGCGCGATTCCGAAGGAATTTTTTTTCTCCGACGGGCGATTCCCACCCTTCTTCCCACCCTTCTTCGTAATCGACGGCGGAGTTCTGTTGGTAGCGTTGGAGGCGGAGTGGTGGCGATCGGCGGCGGTGTGGAGGCGCTGGTGGCGGTGAAATTCGGACGCAGGTCTGTCGAGCGGAATCGGTTGCTCGAGCAAACTGCTTGATCGGTAAAATCCCGAGTTCCTGCACAGATCCGTGCGCTAGGGTGGCGTGGATCGTGGCGGCGGCAGGGTCTGGGGAAAGGGAAGGGTTGCTGGGGATCCAGTGGTAAAATTCCTCACCCAATCCTCTGATCGAAGGAGATGGGTCGTGCCAAAGCAATTGATGAGGCGGATCTGCAAGAGGTCATGGCAATTCGCGATGATTTTAGTGTTATGCAACAAGATAATGTTCAGATGCGATCAGAGATGTCCAAATTGCAGGGGGAGGTGCTGTCCATGAGTGCTAAACAGGGAGAAATTTCTAAGCAAGTTGGTGGGGTTGAGCAAGTCGTTATGGATCTCAACAAACAACTGTCAACCATCAGTTCAGTGCTGCAATCGCTAGTAAAAACCACAGCAACACTTACTCAGAGTGAAATACCATCCAGCTCGCATCAAGTTCCCAAGTCCCCAACGCTGCAACAGGAAAACATTCAGGATCAGCTTACCAGAACAGAACAGCTGCGGAAGCAATTAGAACTTGAGAGAGAAAAATCAAAACAGATGGAAGATCAAATGCAAAATCTGCCCCCAATAAGAACCAGCAGGGCACAAGCACCTCCAGGGTTTGCAAACCCAATCAGAACAGATTTTAGCCCGAATGTCAGTACACCATTAACTGCAAGAGATCAGGTGCCCACACCAGCTTTCAACAAATTTTATCAACAGAATAGAGAGAGGCAAATGTGGCAGGGTTATCACAAAACATATGAACAGGAGATGCAAGCTCAGTTCATGAGGTCATTAACAAAAGGACCAAAGTTGGATTTTCCAAGGTTTTCGGGTGATGACCCAGTGGGGTGGATAAGGCAATGCAACAAGTACTTTCAGATGTCAGCAGCTCCCGAAGAATACAAGGTCTCTAGCACAAATGTATGTGGTGGATGACGCTGATGTGTGGCTTAGACGCTCTGGGTTATTGAAGAAACAACTATCTTGGAAGCAGTTTGGAGCTGAAGTGATCAAAAGGTTTTCTGACACAGGATCTTATGATCTAACTGAAAAATTCAACTCAGTTAAACAGCTAAACAGCACAGTGTCTGAATACACTAAGGTTTTTGAAGACCTGATGGCTGATGTCCAAGAAGAAAACCCTGAGCTAGGGGAACAGTGGTTTGTCAGGTGTTATGTTAATGGATTAAGAGATGGGATAAAATTTCAACTCAGACCTCTCAGGCCTCAAACACTTACAGATGCTTACTGCTTGGCTAGAGATATTGAACCTTGCCATCCACCCATAAGTGCAGCATCAAAGAAGCAAGGAATTCCATAGAACAATGTTTACCAGAAGTCTAATTGGAACTCCCAAGCAAAGCAGAGCACTCCTTTGCAACAGCAGCAAATCCCTATAAGACAAGCAGAAGTCCCTGTTACAAACACTCAAAAAGTGAGGAAGGTGGGGGAATGTTGGAGATGTGGGGATAAGTGGATGCATGGACATAAGTGCAGATTAATACCAAATGTCCATTTGTTACAACAGGAAGTGGAGGAGCAACAGCAAGAAGAAATAGAGGAAGGAACACAACATGAACAAGTTGAAACTAATGAACAAGAAGAGCAAGTCATGTTTCTCTTTGCTCATGCTATGGGCCAACAATTGGCAGTGCCCACACCCACCATTATCGTACACATCAATGGCAAACGAGCAGTTGCTCTTCTGGATTCAGGCAGTACAACTTCCTTTATCAATCCACAATTTGCAGCTAAAGCTAGTTGCAATATATTGCCAGTGAAACCAAGGGCCATTGCTGTAGCTGGTGGGGCAAAGTTAATATCTGCATCGGTAGTTCCAAATTGTGAGTTCATAGTTGCCAAAACAAAGATTTCACACAACTTCAGAACTCTGGATCTGCCCACCCATGATGTAATTTTGGGTTATGATTGGTTTACTGCAGTTAGTCCTGTAGCTTTTGACATTCCCAAGCAACAGTTCAGCTTCACACAAAAGGGGCAACAGTCATTTTCTACAGCTATCTTCACAAACCCTCAAACCACTAAGGAAGTACAAGCAGAGGGTGTGAATAAGTTAATGGATAAAGGAGCAGAGGTATTCTTAATGCAAGTGCATAATATACTTATGGAAGTTCCAGAAGGGACCAAAACTCCTCCCCAAATACAACAGCTACTCTTGAAATATGCTGATTTGTTTGAGGAACCCACTGAACTTCCACCTCATAGAGCATTGGATCACAAAATTCCTTTGGTACCAGGAGCAAATCCTCCACAACTGAGACCTTACAGAGTTCCACAACATCAAAAGAAAGAAATGGAAGAACAAATCAAAAAGCTATTGGCTAAACACTTGATCAGACACAGCCAAAGTCCTTATGCTGCTCCAGTCTTGTTGGTTAAGAAGAAGGACAGCTCTATGAGGTTATGCACTGATTTCAGAAAGCTCAATTCCCTAGCAGTCAAAAATAAATTCCCAATACCAGTAATAGAGGATTTATTGGATGAATTGCATGGAGCAAAGTATTTCTCTAAACTGGATCTGAGGTCTGGTTATCACCAAATACGAATGCACCCAGATGATATACATAAAACTGCCTTCAGGACCTATTTGGGGCATTTTGAGTACTTAGTCATGCCTTTTGGGCTGTCTAATGCTCCTGGCACATTTCAGGAACTGATGAATACTATATTTGCTCCCTATTTGAGGAAGTTTGTGTTGGTGTTCTTTGATGATATTCTCATTTACAGCAGAAACCTCAAGGAACATTTGGAACATGTTTCAGATTGTATTACAAGTGCTGAGAGACCATAAGTTGTTTGCAAACATGTCCAAATGCAGTTTTGCAGTGCAAAAAGTGGAGTATCTGGGACATGTGATTTCTGAGAAGGGAGTAGCTACTGATCCACAAAAAAATTGCAGCAATAGCTGATTGGCCAACTCCTAACACAGTCACAAAGCTGAGAAGTTTCTTAGGCCTGGCTGGTTATTATAGAAGGTTTATTAAAGATTATGGCCTTATTTGTAGGCCACTACATGACCTGCTAAAGAAAGGACAGTTCCTATGGACCCCAGTGCATGACAAGGCTTTCTGTACACTCAAACAAGCTTTAACTACAGCACCAGTACTGGCTCTACCAAATTTCAGGCAACCATTTGTCCTGGAAACTGATGCATCAGGAAAGGGCATTGGGGCAGTCCTCATGCAGGGAGGGAGACCCTTGTCCTACTACAACTCTGCTCTTTGTCCAAGAAATGCAGCTCTCTCTATTTATGAAAAAGAGGCTCTAGCTATTTTGGAAGCACTAAAGAGATGGAGACACTATTTGCTGGGCAATGAGCTAGTGATCAAAACTGATCAACAATCCTTAAAGTTTATCACCGATCAGAAAATAACAGAGGGGGTACAACATAAGTTGATGATGAAACTCTTGGAATTCAATTTCACTATTCAGTACAAGGAGTGCAAAACAAAGTGGCTGATGCTTTATCTAGACTATTGCCCAGTTGTTTCACCCTATCTGCTGTGACTCCTACTTGGGCAGAAGATCTAATGGGAACTTATCAGGAAGATCCACAATCTCAACAGATGCTAGAGAAATTGTTAGTGCAAAAGCAGGATAATTCTTCAGATTACAGCCTACACTCTGGGATTATGAGATTCAAGGGTAAACTATGGGTGGGCAAGTCTGCAGAGCTGAGAAATAAACTACTGTCTGCACTACACAATTCCTCCATTGGAGGCCACTCAGGAGTGAGAGCTACATATAACAGAGTGAAGAACATTTTTTTCTGGCCAGGACTGAAACATGATGTAGAAACTTTTGTTGCAGCTTGCCCTATTTGCCAAAGAGCAAAACATGAGAACTGCTTGCAACCTGGCCTGCTGGACCCCCTTCCTGTTGCAGACATGGCTTGGCAACACATCTCACTGGACTTTGTGGAAGGCCTACCAAAATCCCAGGGCAAGGATGTTATTATGGTTGTGGTCGATAGATTCACGAAGTACAACCATTTCATTCCCCTGTCTCACCCATATTCAGTTCTCTGGGTGGCTCAAAAGTTTGTTGACAACATCATAAGACTACATGGCCCTCCTAAACTTATTGTCTCTGATAGAGATAGAATTTTCACGAGCAAATTGTGGAAGGACATTTTTACAGCACTTAAGGTGGAGCTAAGGTTTAGCACAGCCTATCATCCGCAAACTGATGGCCAGATAGAGCGGGTGAACCAGTGTTTAGAAACTTATCTGCGATGTATGACAACTGATCAACCTACCAAGTGGATGTCATGGCTGTCTCTAGCAGAATATTGGTATAATTCCACTTACCACACTGCTCTGAAAATGTCTCCATTCCAAGCCCTTTATGGATTTCCACCTCCACTCATATCTGAATTAGAGATACCTGGACCAGAAGATGAGGAAGCACAAGATTTCTTGACTGCTAAACAGCAAATGTTAGAGCATTTGAAAGAGAATTTGTGCACAGCCCAGAACAGAATGAAGCGTTATGCAGACCTCAAACGAGTGGAGAGACGTTTCCAGGTTGGGGACATGGTCTACTTGAAGATGGCACCTTATCGATTAGCAGCATTTGGCTTTCGCGGAACTCTGAAGTTGCAGAACAAGTATTATGGCCCTTTTCTCATAATCCAAAAGATAGGGAACTCTGCTTACAAATTGCAATTCCCTGGCAAGGTTCAGATACACCCTGTCTTCCATGTCAGCCAGCTCAAGAAACACATTGGGACAAAAGCGATTCCGAGCCCCAACCTTCCAATGGTCAATGCGGATGGTACGATCAAAACGGGTCCAGCCGCAGTTCTACAGGTCAGGCAAATCCCACGCAACAATGCCCCTGTGGTACAGTGGCAAATTCAATGGGAAAATCTGTCACCGGAGGACGCTACGTGGGAAGATGCAGACTTCATCAAGTATTCATTCCCCGAGTTTTTCAGGCAAACTACACAAGCTTGGCGCGCAGCACAAGAATCGACGTGAGGACTCGTCGATGCTCAAGAGGGGGGCAATGTCAGGACCTTAGCTGCAGCCAAGTTCAGTTTCAGAGTTCGGTTCAGATAACGCATCGTCACCAACGGCCAGGATCGCTCCTTTGCTCAGCATCGTCGCGGACCGTTAGATTCTTACTGTACCGTTTCCAGTAGTTACTATTTCACTTCACAGTCTTGCCGGTAAAAGCTTCCCCTATATAACAGCCGGGGTGTGGCTGGGTGGAGCATATTCGATTCTCTCTGAATTGCCTGATGGCTTCGCACATACGCTAGCTCGTTTACAGATATTCAATAAAGTAGATCTGGGAGAAACTTTCCTCATAGCTTATACAATTTCATCTCAAATTCCTTCTAGATCATAGCCAGGTCCTGACACCCATGCCCTTCGAAATGGATTAACTTGTCTTACCTTGCTATGAAAATGGATTCCAATCCGTTGGAAGGTGCTTTGCTCTGGTAACCTGGCTCCTCTGCATTCTCCCTCCATTGATGGCAATTCAAGTAGCCCAGAAGCACCAAAGCCAAAGTCAGTGATGATGGAGGCTTGAGCTTAGTGGTTGCAAAGATTATTGTTGTACAGCATTAGGACCCAAGGTGGTGCAAGAATTAGTGCCCTAAACAGCTGATGTTGGTGGAAGAGCGCACACTTGCTGTTGATCTGTTCCAATGTTTTAGTTCCTGTTTCAATCATACATGGGAATTGCAATGCATTTTACAGGACACGAATACAGCAAATTTTTTGAATCACTTCTTGGCAAACTGTTTCATTTGTTTAAAACTTTAACTAATTCAGTGTCATGCCATCTTTTAACCACATGCCATGGTTAAATTGTGTTTATTGAGTCAAGAGTATGAGTAGTGCTCTTTAGCAAATTCCTGTTTGTAGGTTACTAGTGATCATACTCTTTAACCTACCTTAAACTCCCAACTATTGGCCCAAAGTTAGGAGACTTTCACCATGTTGGTGTGTTCACAAAGTTATTGATGAATGGAAAGTGCACAAATATATTGACTGTGAAAAGTTACAAGTGACTCGTTGAATATTCTACTCTTAACATTTAAATATGTTCTGTTTGTTACTCATTTTTTTAATAATATAGCCTAATTCATCAGTTGTCATGTATTTTTTTATAACACATTGCTTAATGTAACAGTATTAATAGTGAAGTCTCCCTTAGGAAAAAACATCTATACTTGTATGTGTCCGAGAGTACTTCCACTATCTCGCCCATAAAATGTACCTCCTGCCTTGAGATTTGTGCATATTCTCTACCTCATGTCAGTAAATGCGTGGTGAGAGAGTGCACAGATCTCAGATAATGGAAGCACTCACGCACACAAGCATATAATCCAGTCGTATATTTTTCATCTTCGCAGCAATCTCACAATTAAATGGCAGGAACATATGAAAGTTGCCCCTGTAAAATTGATCTAGTACTGTTCTCCCCTCTTTCACTCCACAGTGATTTTAGTATGTGCTTGAGTTTTAACACAATTATTGTATCAAGGTTTTTGTTCTCTGAATGGCAAAAATGAAGCTATGGTTTATACAGATCGCAGAGAGTAATTAATGGCCATAAATTTCAAATGAGCCACCGATTTTTTTATGTTGTTGATACATATCGAGTTGAAAGCTGATTCGTAGCAAGTATATTCTTCGTGTATCTTTTTACTGGCATTGAATATTGAATTTGAAACTGAAGGCCATATTATATTAAGATTGAAACGAGGAAGCACATCTGTCTATTTTTTTGACATTGACCTTTTATCGCTGACCCGAAAGAGCAGAGGAACAGGCTCAAGGTAAAGGCAGGTTAAGGTTTTGGGGTAGCATTAGCCCGTTTTACAAAACCAGACACCTCTTGTTCAAAGAATCTGCAATAAATGCAGTTTTCGAATTATTGGGATTGGTCTTCCATGGTTATCGCCAATACTCTGGATCACACTGTCATAGTATTCCCTGGCCTTGTTTTGGCTGTAGCAATGCATCAGTACTGCTTGTTGTATCTGGTTGCAGTGGTCCAGGTTACACCTCATGCCAACAACCATGGCTGTGCAGGGTGCTAATGATGGAAAACTGTTTTTTCCAGACTAGTATTGGCTTCACTTGTGCTTTGCTTGTGACTTCCTTATGTGGAGAACCGTAGTACTGACAGCTCCAGGGTCCAGGCAACGGTCTTGTACCAATTGATTTCAGATTTCGCTTTTTGATGAAGTAAACTATAGTAACATTATACTACTATGTAAACCCTTAGAATGTTGATCCGTTGTTGTATGTGGTATAGATAATAAGGCATTACCAAAGGTTGCATATCTTTTGTTTACTACTACGAGCTGCTGTGTTGGTTAGTTCTGACAATTCATTTACTTGGTGTTGCAGTTGTGAAGCCTGAGAAGGCACATGCCGGAGCTACGCTTGAGATTCCTTCCGAGGAGACCCTGTCTACGTTGAAATAGAGGAGGTTTGCATTATCCGATGTGCAAGCGTCACTGATAGGCTAGTTATAATAAGACCATTTCCTGTCGTCCGTCTGTCATAGCAGCAGGCAACAACATAGTTGCAGCACTTGTATTCCTTTTTCAAGTACAAGCCGTCATGTTTTGCCTACTCTGTCTTGAGAACAATTTCTAGCCGCCCTAAATCTCGTTATCCAGGCAAGTCACTGGAACCATAAAGTTTTTCCCGGATAAATTGGTACGGTTTTTGGAGGATTTATTTACTGATTTCTGCTGCCTGGGGTTCATCATTACTCATATTGTGTTTCATTCGAGCTGAGACTTGAGATTTGTGGTAGCACGTTTGTTTCGATTTGAAAACTTTGAAATGCTGGAGCGCAGGCATGCAAAGGACAGAGTTTTGTAGGCACCTGGGGTTTGTCTTGTTATGGTTATGTACCTTAGATCTCTCAGGATTCTGTACTGCGAAATATGCTCTTGCATCTACTAGCAAGCATCGTTGTTGTGACGTTCCATTGTTCTGCAATAGGTTTGTCTGTTCTAAACTTCCATGATCTGCTCTAAGTAGTTTCAGTAAAAAAAAATGGTCAGAAATGCGTTCTTTGCAGTTCTCATTGATGTTTACTTTTAGAAGTTGTCATCAACAAATAAGGCACACTTAAATTGATTTGCGGGGGTCGCGCTTTCCAATTGAATTGGTTGTTTTGTCTCCATTTTGTTGGTAATTGGATTTTTCTGATAGAATATTACTACAGTTCATTATCATCGCGAATACGTTTATATATTAAATGGTACAATGACATCTGGGGATGACGTGCAGGGCCAGAGTTGACATTTCAACTACGGTCAGTGCTGAATACCATCTTTGAACGCTCTGAATAGTGACATTACTATTTGGCACTATTCAACGCTGATTTTGTGTTTTTCATAGTTCACATCTGTGTTTTAACTTGAAATTTTGTGTGGCAATAAAACATCATCCTTTTAACATCCTGCATTTTTTTGAAACTTCAAAACATCTTTTTCTTGTGGTTTTCATCGGTTTCCATCGAATGTTGGTTTCCGTATGATGTATGATATTCTCCCCTGAAAGTCATTAGTAAAGCCCTTAGGGCATCTCAAGGTAACAAACATTTTTATTTCCACTGACACATCTGGATGTGTTTGTGGATAGCCGGCCGGGCACCGGTCCTCCAAGGCTAGCCCTCAAATGGTGTACACTAGTGGTTGGGGCGCCATCCTGTGGCTTCGCTTGAAAGGAAGTTGTGCGCATGTTTTCATTTAAGAAAAACATGTGGCCCTTGCTTCTATCTAAAAAACATCTCAGAAAAAAAATCCTCACCGCCATCTGAAAATGAAATTTTCTTATCATCGTAGTCTACCGAGGAGCGCCACTTTGCATAATCCTTCATTTAAAAAATACACTTTGCATAACCCGCCACTATGTGGGTTTTTGACCACCATCTAAAAAACATTTAAAAAAATCCTCACATCTATCTAAAAAATATTACAAAAGCTTTCTCATGATGGCCGACTAGTTTGCGCAAGTGGCATAGCTGGTTGGCCGCCAATCTCACGATGCTTAATGGGTTTAATTTGAAACCGTAAATTTAGAAGAAATTTAGACTAGTTTGATATATTACATGCAAATTTGACAATTTAACTAGTTCCATATATTGCATCCCAAGATAACCTAAACTACAACAAAACTAGATTGAACAGTGAATGGCAACATCGTAGGCATGGCCTCCAAGGCTAATGAGAGCGTTGTCGTCGTCACGCTAGTTGCGGAAGC
>NC_041380.1:416109395-416133208 GCF_002162155.2 Triticum dicoccoides
AGCTTGAGCTCCCTCAGCCGTTCATATGTCATCCCCGCGAGGCGACATCACCTTTGAGTGTTACACACCAAGGTACCACATGTTGTGGGTGAGCTCCTCTTATATCATCTTCTCCTTACCCATTGCGATGGGGCGATGGCCGACACCGGTGGTGCGGCGACTAGGGTTTTGGGAGAGGAGGAGAGTGGAGTGACAGTGACAGTGAGAGGTTGGGCCCAATTAAAAAAGCAGTGGATGTCGAGTTATCGGACTGACATGGCAGACGTTCGGACTGGTCTACTCCGCCTCTTTGGGGCCGAATTGGGGGATTTCAAACGTCCACAATATCCAATGCAATATAGGCGTCCGCGTTGGAGAATAGAAGTGTCTGGACTGTTGCGGTACGAACATATAAAGGTTGGATAGGAATCCACGATCACGGCATCTCCAACATTGATCCTCAAATTTCCTCCCGCATCCGTCCGCGAAAAGAACGGACCAGTCAGTGAACACGGATGCGGGAACCGGCCTTCCAACGCCAACCACATACATTTCAAACACTCTTTAAACAAACAAGAAAAATCACATGCAAATCAAATGATTTTCATATAATAACCGGAGCACATTTATTACATTTCAAACAATTTTTCATTAAAAAAAGGAGACCTGACCTAAACCTAGACTATGGCAGTGTTCACTGTCCAACTCCTTGGTGTTCCCTCCCGGCGACAGCGTCCCCCATCTATCATCCCCATGAGCGGTAGTAACAAGACCCATAAAATGAATGTGCAGTCTCCGGTGACGAAGAGTAAAACATGAGAGGCGGACCGGCCCACTTGAGATACAAGGTCTTGCCGCCTCCCATGCCCTACTCATTCCGAGAGAAGTCTTTGACTTGTACGTCGCTGGCGGATGTGAGGTCCATGATAAAAATGAAGGGGCCGACACTGTTGTCGTTCCACCGGTGTGGCCAAACAGTGTTTGGCGGCGTGTAGGCCACACAACTCGCGATGTTCTGGTCCGTGATCGGCTGCGCAGCCAGTGTCGCTCCCGCGTCTGCGTTCACGCCCGGCTATGCTGCCTGTGTGTTGCGAGCGGCGGCTTGAGTATGGACGACCTCATAGAGTGCTTGCTGCTCGGGGACGAAGTTAGGGATCACGTCGCCCTCGTAGAGTGTGGTGGGGTGATCGTAGTTCCATCGCTGTTTGCTGCCCCTCCTCCTCACGGCATCGGATTCAGATCGGACAATTGCTTCCCAAAAGTCTATGCGTCACGAGCGTGCGTGCCTAGCCTAGTCGATCTCTCGACACGCATTTTCAGCGGGCGACGTCTAGGACGGCACCAATTTCAGCCCACCACGCCGTTCCTTCCTTCGGGATCGCCGGAAATTCATGCGTTCTCAGCCCGGCCACCGGCCTGGAGCTGTTTTTTCCCACCCCCCACGTGCAACAATCTGCACTTACTAACACTTGTTTCCAGAGCTTCCGTTTACTCCGCGGTGCAGGATTCTGAATGCATTCATGATGCGTGCAGCGTGCATGCGATTCAGGTCGCCATGCAATGCATGCGGCCACGAGATGGAGAACGTCCGCTTCATCGACATGGGCATCGTGACTGATTGATTCTTATGCGTGCACGGGCGTGTTCTGCCGGCAGTACGTGTCGTTGCCCGATCTACTACTAGTAGACTGGCATCAGTAACTGTTGCCCATTCCCTTCCCATATCTACGTACTCCGCCGGTGGATCCGCTGCGTTGCGTCCTGGACTGGACTGGCCTTGCCCAGGGAAGGAATCGTCCTGTGACCCTTGGAGCGTTATGCCATGCAAAGTGTACTACTCCTACTAATCAAAAGTCATTCTGGCCTTTTCTCGCCGTTGGGAGGAGCTCGTGATGCAGGGCCCCCTTGATTTTCTACATCCGGCCATTGTGCGTGTGTACACATACAGGGCATGTTTCCCAGAAAATGCTGCCAGGCTGCCTTTTCCCCCCCTCCTCCTCAAATGTAATGTCGTATGACATTTATCAAAAATGATTTTCAAGTGTGGATCATTTCAAACTTTTCTATTTTTCTGAATTTTACCATTCACCGAACTCACATGAGCTCGAGGTAAGGAACTCGACGTCCTAGAAGAAGACGATGATCCAATTCTTCCACGTAATCCAGCAGCATGAATTTGGAGGTGGTTCAAGGGTGGACGCGGTGGGTGCAGACGTGCAGTGCCGGTGTGGAGAGAACAGAGACTAGCGTGCCGCAGGGATATACGGTAAATGACATGCATGTGGATGATGGACCAGAAGAACATCCCTATTAAGTTTACCAAGATTTCTGATGATCCATGTAATAATACCAGGAAAACCCACCATAACCCACCACAACGGCAATATAGAACGAACCAAAGTTTGCTGTCTTGGAAGATCTCGACAAAGTGGGTGTGCCGTGCATGTGTGCGTGCGTACGTACACCATGCTCATGCATGTCCAGGTTGTTGTTGGGGTTAGCAAACCTTTTTCCAGACGTTTTGTACGTCGCAAAAGGAGCAGCCCAATAATTCCATGCGTGGTTTGTTTGCTTGAGCCAGCCCCCCTTTTGCATGCGGCCAAGATCGGGGCCAACATGTCGATCCAGCTTGTGACGAGGCGCCTTTTAGTTTCTTTCGCCTCGTAGGCCAGCTGCTGCTGGTACGTAGGATAAGATCACACCGCAAGCAAAGTGGGTTTGTGCAAGCGTCCTTGGGTCGGGTGTGTGGGTGTGATTCATATCGTTCATTCCCCGCTGGCCATTTAACAACCGCAAAACACCTAGAGCAGCTCGAGTCGTATATTGTTTTCATCTATTTTTTCATGTTAATCTTCAAATGGATGCGCATACTAACCTTAGTTCAAAACTACAGCACTTATTTTAGATCCGAAGGAGTACATAATTTTTTTTGTTCGCCAGTTACAAGTAGCTACGTCTAAAACACTCACTTGTCAGAATTACAGAAGAATCCATCTGCTGAAAGAATAGGGTTTTTTTCTTTCACCTGCAAAAAGAAAAGAATAATAATTCCTAAATATAAGTTTTTTTTAGAGATTTCAAATATAAACTACATACGGAGCAAAATGAGTGAATCTACACTTTAAAATATGCCTATGTACATACGTGCGTAGTTCGTATTGAAATCTTAAAAAGACTTATACTCCATGCATGCAGTAGGGAGTATTTCATGCATGCATTCATGAAATACAAACTATGTAGACGGAGTATTTATGAATGGAGAAAGTAAATAAAAGAACAGTACTATCTCATGCATGCATTCATGCACGGGTCTTCTCCCGTTCACCGCGGATCCGATGATTGCAGCGGCGCCGGCACATCATGCACCCACGCCACACGCCGTGCATGTATGTGTGCCGCGAGAATCGAATGTACGGTCATTAATCCAACCACTAATGTATAACCTTACAGATTACAGCATCGATTCCTACTACCAGACAAATTCTGACAAGGCAAGGAGTCGGTCACTCTTATACAGGTCTGTGGTAAAGATCTGTCTGAGCTGCAGAGAAATGTCTCATCCCCTGACTTGTCCGAGGATAAGGAGCGTATGCTTTGACACGGACGTACTGTAGTACTCCCTCCGTTCCAAAATAGATGACTCAACTTTGTACTAACTTTAGACAACAAGTATAGCACACTCACAGTACATAATTATGTAGGGCCATCACCCATAGTAAGAACATTTCTCGGGCTCTCGGGGAGAAATTGTGCCGTTAAATCTGCCACGGAAGAATAGTCTTGCAGTAGCAAATTAACAAGCGTTCATACAAGGATTTACGGCCGCATGTGATCATTGAAGACTGCAAAATCCAAGGCAGCCAAGCGAAATGCGGAATACTGGATCTAGTCGACTTCAGGACGTCCTTGAGACCATGTGACAGCCAACGGACACGTACGGTGCGGCAGAGCTGATGTGCAAGTGTAACTGGTACGCGTTGTCGCTTTGTCGTGCCACGTCCGCCCTACACGCTGTTGGTTACGCCGTGTTTTGCGTCGATCTCGTCTGTTTCACGACGACCGTTCAAAAATGATGCTCAAAAGCGAGGATGTGAGTGGCTTGGTTTTGCTTGTGATCGGTTTTAGCTAATGAGATCTCCCTTTCGATGTCCCTCATCAGGTGTACATATTTTGGTAAGTATGGACCATCACCGCTAATTAGCAGAAGCGCTTCTGACAGTCACGCTCCAAGATGGATGGCAGCTCTACCCACTCAAGTATGAGTTGGATTCGCTCCTGCCGAGTTGAGCTTTCAGAACATTTAGAAGGCACCTGGCAAGTAGGTCCAGGGTGATTCATGTACTTAGCGGGTTTCCCATTTAGTACTCCTTCCGTCTCAAAATTCCAGACGAATCTAAGACAAAAATTTTGGGACGGAGGGAGTAGTTGGTTTGCACGTTATTGGGTGTGTGCATTCACCACAGATGCAGAGACCGGGACCTTTGATTGAACTCAACCTGACAAGTCAACAAGAGTCTTTCACTTAAAAAAGTTGCGAAAATCCATCTCTGTACCCAAGCTCATCTACACCCGCGCCGACGAAAAAAATCAAAACAAATACTGGAAACATTAAAAAAATTCCATTTTTTTGTGCGATAGACAATTTGATGCATGAGGTCTGCCCTAAATTTCAAGTCATTTCGACATCTAAGGAGCTCTCAGCAAAAAAGACAAATTGGGGGTCTATAAAAATGTTTACTGTTCATGTACTGTTTTGGTCTGATTTGTCTTTTTTTTTTGCTGAGAGCTGCTCAGACGTCCAAATGACTTAAAATTTGGAGCGGGCCTCATGCACCAAATTGTCTACTGCACAATTTTTTTTTGGAATTTTTTTAATCTTCTTTTGATTTTTTTATGATTTTTTCTAACCGGGTGCAGATGAGGCTGGGCACCGAAACACACTACTCATACATCTATGTCTAAGTTGACTGAAATTTTATTAAGTTTCCATCGGTTCAGGAAAATGCGACTTTAGTTTAGTAGAAGATCAGCTTAGTAAAAGCTTAACTTGCTACACATGTTTTAATCAACTAAGGCAGAGCACCCTTTTTTGCGGGCAATTCAGAGAGCTTTATTCATATGAAAGCATTCCTAGGACAATCAGCCATCAAGCTGGTCACTAGAAAGCTAGGAGTTACATCAAGCCAACAGTCGGTCACATTCAAAGTACAAGCATGCTTAGCACAGAGATGCGCCGGTAAGTTTGCTGACCTGTTAATATGCTGGATAACAAAAGAAGTAAAGTGATTACTAAGCTCTCCTATTTCTAACAGAATCAGGGCCACAATTGAGCGAGAATTGTGGCGAGTGTTCCAGAGTGTCACTAACTCCATGCAGTCAACTTGCATTATCACATGCGAGAATCCCCTAAGAGTGGCGAATAAAACTCCATCTCGCAGAGAGAAAGCTTCCATGATCAAGGGATCAGAGATCCCCATATACGGCTCTCACCATGAGCCTAGCAATGCCGAAGAAGATCGTGCGACGCCACCTGCACCGCCCCGCCCCTCGGCAAAACTCAGCGCGCCATCCGTTGTGATTTTCACAGTGCCATCATCAGGTGGACGCCAGCCATACCCAGGCAAAATTGAGGCTGCCTTTCGCGGAAGCTAAAGGAGGGCATAGCCTCCTTTATTGCTCTGATCGTTGGTGTTGGATCCCTCCCTTCTTCGCCGTGTTTGATTCAGTTGCGGGAGTGCCAAATTGACCACATGACAGTGGTGATCTTGGCTCGGCCATCATCAGAGAAACGGGGGTCACATGTGATATCGCGAGCCCATGAATCCGGGTGGAGACGAGGGAGACGAATACCAAACCATGCACATGCCTTGTCCCAGAAGTGTTGCGCATGGAAACAATGAATGAGAGCATGCTCCAGATCCTCCCTCGTTGCTAAGCAAACCTTGCATCGATTAATTGGTGCAATATGACGATAGTCGAGAGTAACTTCATCCGGAAGAATCCCACGAAAAACTCTTCACAAGAAGACTCTCATTTTCGGTATGACATTCATTTTCCATAAGGCCATCCACGACTATTGATCATCTTTTGAGGTTCCGGTAGCCGTCCCTTCCTCTAGAGCCAATCGCTCTTTCTGAATCATTAGAGCACGGTACACCGTCTTTACAGTGTAGTTGCTTGATTTCTCGAATGCCCAAACAAAAGAATCCTCACTTCCCTCTTACCTAATAGGAATGTTTAGAATGGCTTCGGCATCTGGAGCAATGAAAGTCTCCCTAACCACATCCTGCCGCCGAGACCAGTCCAGGCGCCCAGCAGAGTTGGACTCAATCTATCCTCTGAATCGTGGAGCGGAGACGTACGTGTAGGCCGCACCTCTCTGCCCAGAAGAAGTACCGATCTACCCAGCCGAAGTCACTGTTTATTACTCCTTCCCCCTCTGAGATCCATTTAAGAAATGCTTCCGTTCATTTAACCGCAAGAACCAAATCTCTTCCCCCAGCAAAGTAATCCACCACGCTTATCTCTTCTCCACATGACATCAAGGAAGGAAGGACCAGCTTGCCTCCTCGCATACCTACCCAACATTGTCCGTGCGCGCCAAGTGCGTCGTCTCCCTCTCTTTCACTCTCGCGCATGCAAGCGCTTATCTACCCGAGAGCCACTCCTGCCGGAGGAGGAGGGGCCGTAGTCACAGAGAGACCGGTGCCAGCACCGCGACGCCGACGATGACGGCGACGGCGGTGGCGGCATTCCCGCCGCACGCCTCCATCTGCTCCCTCATCTCCTTCCTCGGCCACCACCTCGCCGCGCTCCTCGCCGACCCGGCCGACCTCCTCGCCACGCGGCGCCGCTGCGTGGCGCTGCTCGCGGGGCCTTCCCCGCGCCCGGCCTCCTCGGCCGACGGCGACGACGATGACGACGACGACGCCGTCCTCGCCGCGCTCCAGGGCGCCATCGACTCGTTCCCGACGGCGGCCTCTGCGGACGCGGGGCTCCTCCGCGACGTCGAGGCGGCGCTGCAGGCGCCCGCGCTGCTGCCGGAGGACGGGCGGACGGCGGGGCGGGGCAACCGGGTCGTGGCCGCGTGCGCCTACTTCTACCTGGCCCTGGTGCGGGCGGCGCAGGGGGACGCGTGGCAGATGGCCGCGCACTTCCTGCAGGCCGTGCTCGTCTCCCCCGCCGCGCTGGCCGGCCGCGGCGGGCTCGCGCCCCGCGCGCTCTGGGACGGGCTGTTCGACGAGGCCGTCCTCGCGCGCGCCGGCGGCGCCGGCGCCAGCGAGGACGACGCGGCGCGCCGGGCCGCCCGGCGGTACAAGGACTGGCTCATGTACTACCGGGTCGTGGCCGCCGCGCCCGACGGCGCCGGCGCCGCCTCGGCCGACGGTGGCGGGTGAGTGAGCCGTTGCGAGCGTGGGAAACCATCCATGTTTGTTTTACCGCGAGACAGTTATAACGGTACTCACATGCAAGCCGTACGTTCACAGTGCGTATGCACATACGCTGGACAGTATGACTGTACGCGCGTACACGTATACGGTATACAACGTACTGTACACACACCATGCTGACGAGGGGTACTGGAAAGTGAGCAGGGTGACTTTTCATGATAGGGCCGTGATGTTGTGCGGCAGGGACGTCTCCCTTTTCATGGAAAAGATTTTGAAGCTGGAGTTTTGTCCAATGTCTCTCTCACTCACTTTTTCTCTTCTCTTTTCTTGATAATAATTTCCTCTCCAATTGAAGATTATTTTTTAAATATAAAGGCGGACCCGCTTTGATTATTTTGTTATGTCAGTATTTTGTTGAGAGTAGCCAAAGATGAAACATCACACTCATAAATGTATGAAGTACTAATCTTGGGTCATGGATATAATTCTCCTCCACTGCTCTGCCTTAGCTCGAAGATCGTTTCGAATGAGAATTCGATCTTTGATTCAAACGAATTTTACAGAAGTTTTGGGGGATTTGAATCATAAGTTTTTTATTTTATCTTTTCTGGTGGAGGTCATTTGGTTCACAGGATTTGAATCCTTAGGAATTTGTCCTAAGGATTCTATATGAGCTCTTTTTCGGAGGGAAGTTTCCACCAACCCAAATCTCTTGCTACAATTCTGTTTTCTTGTATATTTCTTTACGGAGGGAGTATTAGAGATCATTGGCATTTGGCGGCAACATCTGTAGTTCTCTTTCCAATTTGATAGGATTTCAATTCTACGTTTTTCCTGTTCCCCTGGAATCCTACAAATCAAAGAGGCCTTGAATTGTTTTGTGTGGAACTCAAACAGAACCAACTTCTGGTTTCTGAAAGAGATGATTGGGAGTTGCCTTCCACATTCCTTTTGTCCAAGCTTTTCTTTCCTTGTTGATTCTGTAGAGCACAATGTGCAGGTCATGGGCACTTTCTCTAGCATGTCTCTGATGTGGCAAAAAGATAAAAAGGAGGGAGAGATCAGCCCAGGACTAATCCTTTTTGCAAAAGGGATTCTAAAAAGGAACTTGACTGACACACCTTTTTTACCGGCATGCCATCTCCAAAATTCCTGACGAGTTTCTGAAGCAATGCAAAGCAAAGCGAAGATTCTCCACTAGCAGCTTGAGACAAGCATGCACACTAAACCATCCTGACCCACACCAGCACCAGCCGCATGCCTACAAAATTTAACACCATCTAGAGACATCATCTTGAGTGGTGCTACACCACACTGCTATATATACTTCAGAGAATAGTAGATGAAAACTCATGGTTGCACAGCACCTTCTGCTTCTCTATACTCCTACTATAGTAGTAACATACATACATACCTCCATGGACAGGTGCTTTCAGCTGGGAAAATCTGCAGGCTCTGCGATTCCAAGATGGAGAAATGTCTCTGAGGCAAGTGATGTACTTTAGCACACATGTCCCTTTATAATGCAGTTCAGGGCATGTGCAGATGAGTTGAGGAGTTACCTGTGTTTTAGAGCTGAAGTGGACTTGACATTTCTGCAGGAGACGACGGCCCAATGGATCGGACATGGGGAGAAGAGCACGGCCTTGGTCTCCAACTTCGGCGGTCATGGTGGCTTCGCCGAGCTGAAGTACTTTCTCAGCTGTGCCGATCAGGAGTTCCAGGAAGATGCCAAGGGGAGCTCTGACAGCAGGTGCCTCCATGAGATGCTCGAGGAGGCCCAGTCCGACTCGCCGGTTTCATTCTACTCGCATCTTGATTCTAGCGAAGCAAGCGACAGCGAGGTAAGACATGCAAATCCTACCACTCGCTGCAAATTATAATGGCGAAGAGAGTTCTGTGTTCACATTTTTTTAGAACAAGTACTGTGGTTTCATATCATTATCAAAAGAACAGCTATCCCTTATTTGAATTTTCTCCAACATTTTTGCTTGTGAGAGACACCTAAAAATAGCACAACTGTTATCCAGTAAAATTTAGTGAAACCCTTTCCTGCAATTATACGCGGAACTTTGTAACATTAGTATGTGGGGTAACAGAATTTGTACCTTAACTGCAAAAATTTAGATATGCTGGCACAGACCTTAGAGTTTAATGGCATTTAATTCATCTGAAGCAGGCAGCTCTACATGACAAAGGGAGGTCAGCAAAGATTATGCCTATTGATGCAGATTTCTTGTCAAGTAAACTCCATGAAAGGTGCTACTGCATTCGACTTCATCTGTTATACTGCCGAGTATTGCCATCCTAATGCATTCTTTTGTTGGGTAGATCATGCCACAACAAGAGTCTAACATGGTGCACTTCTCCTGAGAATGCAATGATATATGCTCCTGAATCTCCACTTTACACTGTCGATGACGCTGAGATGCAACCAAACAACTTGCAATTAAGCAGATCACAAGGCTCACCGAACAATCTGTCAACTTCAGTCTTCGATCTGCACAATGCAGACTCATACGCTGTGTCCAACTATTTTAACAAGGATGACATTTCTCCACAATGCACACCCAGACATGATCTCAGGTGCTTCAGCAACTTCTCAACCAAATTCATCAAGAGAAGTGCTCTATCCGACCTAGTGTCTCGAGGAAGCATGAGTAGGAAATTCAAACCTTTCTCAAACAGTGATGACTGGAGCGATGCTAGCTCGCGCAGCGGGAACAACAGTCAGGTTGATTTTCTTGAAAGATTCGAGAAGGCGGTATCAAAACTATTGGTTTCTGACGGGCTAGAAAGCTGCCTAGATGCCAGCTCAGAAGTCACAACTATATGGCAGCTGCTGAGCCATACATCTGAAGTGAGACACAAACCGTCAGTAAGGCAAGACATCCTTGAACAACTGTTTGATAGCATTTCAACAGACAAGAAGGATAAAGTGATCAGAGCATCAGTCTATGTTCTAGTGCTTATGATATCTGAAGATAGGAATGTAATGAGAGACATCAAGAAGAAAGACTACTATTTATCCAATTTAGCCACTGTGTTGAAGAGAGATGTGCATGAAGCGGTCATTCTGATATATTTATTGGATCCTTCACCTTCTGAGATAAAAAACTTGGAGCTGTTACCTTCACTTTTACACGTGGCCTGTAATACTGCCACCCAAAAATGGCCTACACTGCTTCCACTGACGCCAACATCCGCATCAATAGCTCTCATTGAGATCTTGGTGACAGCATTTGACTATGTAACGAATAATGTTCACTTGGCCACAATCAGCTCTCCTCCTATTCTCTCTAAGCTTGTTGATGTTGCAAAGAACAACAACTTGGAAGAAGGCATGGCCCTGGCAGCTATTCTCGTCAGGTGTGTGCGACTTAGCGGAAACTGTAAGAAGTTTCTGTCACAGGCTACTCCAGTGGAACCTTTCCTTCACCTTCTCAGAAGGAAAGAACAGCGTGTCAAGTACGCTGCGCTTGAATACTTCCATGAGATTCTTCAGATTCCTCGGTATGATCCACACCCTGATAAGGCTCAGTTGTTAAACCTTTGCCATAATAACTTGTCCAATTGTGTCAACCTTTAGGTCCTCTGCAATTTCTTTGCTACAAAAAATATGGCAGCTAGGAGGTATTGCTATTATGCATACATTGGTGGCCTGCCTCCATCAAACTGAACCTGAGCAACGGGTTTTAGCGGCTAATCTTCTCCTTCAATTGGATATGCTGGTATTCCTACTATCCCAGATACTCCTGATATGAACAATCATTTTTCTTCTGGTCCATAGAAACAACAGATGATATGCTGCATACTAGCTAGAATGAACTTTAAGGGTCACAATGCATTGACACCCACCATTTTTAACTGCGCCATCTACCAGCTTATGTTGGCGTTTGTCTTCTCTTTTTTCTGTTAATCAAATGAGGCAGAGCTCCTGCCCTTGATTCCAAAAAGAAGTAAATACGTATTTAAACAGCCACAGCACTGCAGTGATCTTACATTATCGGAAATGACAGTTTATTTTCCTATTTTTGCAGGAAAATCCAGATGGAAGGAGTGTCTTCAAAGACGAAGCAGTGGAGGTCCTACTGGAATCTCTATCATCTCAAGAAAATTTCACTGCGCAAGCACTAGCAGCGTCTTTTCTGTCAAATCTTGGAGGGACTCATTCCTGGTCAGGAGAATCCTACACTGCTGCATGGCTATCAAAGAAAGCAGGCCTCACCTCAAAATCTCATAGAAATATGATCAGAAACATCGACTGGCAGGATGCTTGCCTTCAGGTCAAGTATAAACATATTCATTATTTGCTAGCATAACAGAAACTAGTTTTAATTGACGAGTAAAAATACGATGCAGGATACAGAAATAAGCTCATGGAGCAACAAATTTGCACGAGCAATTATAGGAATAGGAGTGCCCTTTATCAGTGCACTAGCCAAAGGATTGCAAAGCAAGGTGAAGGGAACCTCACACGACTGCCTAGTATGCGCCGCATGGCTTGCAAGTGAGCTGGCTTCCCTTGGTGAAAATGATATAAGATGTTATGCTTGTGAGATCTTGTTACTTGACATAGTGCACCACCTTCATCCGGGATGCGAGCTTGATGAAAGGGTTCTAGCGTGCATGTGTGTATATAACTACACCTCTGGAAAAGGTAAGGAGAGTTTCTTGTACCTATTTATTAGACTCAAAGTTGAATGGTTTGGTATTGACTTACTAGTACATTGCGCATTATGTTGATTTCAAATGTAGAGTCAACTAGCCTAAGTTTATAACACAATAATAGTCAAATTAATATGTTCCAAAGAAGTGATCTGTTTCCCTAACGTCAGGTAAGCAAAAGTTGATGAGCTTGTCAGAGGGTTCGCGAGAATCCCTTAGGAGGCTTTCATCATTCACATGGATGGCTGAGGAGTTACTTCAAGTTACAGATTACTACCTCCCTAGGAAACCAGTGAGTACTGTTAAAATTAAGTCATGTTTTATTTACTTATTTTCCTCTCCTTCCTTTCTGAATCAGAACTGTGAGCAAAAACTTGATGGTTCATATTCGTCTTTAACTTATACTCCCTCCGTCCCACAATATAAGGTGTTGTTACATATTGGATGTAACAACACCTTATATTGTGGGACGGAGGGAGTAATAAAGATGAATTATACCATCTTAAATAAAAGATGGCACCAATATTAAAATGGACATCTATGTATCTTTATAATTTTAGCGTGGTCCTTTTTTCCCTTCTAAACTCAAGAACATGTGTTTTAGGATTTTCCAGAAGCTATAATGCAAATGTAATAAGAATTATTCGACTCTAGTTCTCCTTCTCAAAGCTTTACTTTTACATGAAATCTAATTGTCTGAAGTTGTCAGTGCAGCGTGTATCATGTGTACATACACAAATCCTAGAGATTGGTCAACCTGGCAATGGAGCAGTAACTGCTATAACATTCTTTAGAGGGCAGCTCTTTGTTGGTTACTTCAATGGCACCATCAGGGTAATGATATGTTCCATATCTCAGTAGATACTTTCCAACTCATAAGTCAAACATATTTGCCTTAAACAAAAATAACACACATATATTTGCATGGCAACAGTTAATTCATAATTAGGGATAATCTATGGTTTTTCTCCTTAAAAATCATCTATTAAAACGACAGTAACACTGTAATAGTTTGCTAACTAAATTCCTAATACTTGGGTGTTCCTACACAGGCATGGGATATAAAAGGCCAGAGAGCAGTAATCATCAGAGAGGTTAAAGAGCACAAGAAAGCAGTCACGTGTTTTGCACTATCAGAAACTGGACAAAATCTCTTGAGCGGATCAGCTGACAAATCTATTCGGGTAGGAACTGCAATCAACCATAAAGGAAAAGTAATCACAAATTATTAACTAATATGCTCCTTGTTCGGGTAAAATAATGCTCCTTTGCAGGTATGGAAAATGGCACAGCGCAAGCTTGAGTGTGTCGAGGTATTTCAAATAAAAGAGGCTGTGCAGAAGTTTGATATTTACGGTGACAAAATTATTGTACTAACACATAAAAACGTTCTGAAGGTGTGCATTTGCTTCCTATGCTAAATTATCTCACCAGATCGGCTGTATAGCAATAATACTGTTTTTACTTTACATTCCTTTTACTTCCACAGTTCTCTTGTTCAGCAAGAAGCACCCAGACATTTTACAAGAGCAAGCATGTAAAATCCCTAGCTCTTTCTCAGGGCAAAGCTTACCTCGGCTGCGGAGACTTGAGTATACAGGTTAGTTTTGTTAGTCGATGATGGTAATAGCATCTAAAAACATGGCATCTGAAACACAAGACATGTTATCAGGAATTAGATGTATCAGTAGAATCGAAGATTGAAATAAGAGCGCCTACAAGAAGCTGGAGAATCAGTAAGCAACCAATTAACTCCATAGTAGTATATAAAGATTGGATGTACTGTGCTGGTTCTCAAGTGGAAGGATCTGCCATGAAGGTAATGTTCAGTTGACCTCTCAAAACCATCAGCCATCACATGAAGAATAAAATGCTAAACATGTTACTACTTTGAAAACAGGATTGGAAAAAGCGATGCAAGCCTACGATGACAATGTCAATGCCAAAGGGAACAAATGTAGAGGCAATGGCAGTGGTGGAGGACTTCATCTACCTGACCTGCAATAAAAGCCCAAGTGTCATTCAGGTAATATGTTTATTATTATTATTTCTATCTGAAGAAAGATATTAATATTATTATCATTATCATTATTATTTTGGTTACACTAATCTACTCCCTACGTTTCAAATTACTCGTCGCAGAAATGGATGTATCTTGAACTAAAATACATCTAGATACATCCATTTCTGCGACGAGTAATTCGGAACGGAGGGAGTATGTATCAATATGTGGCATGTGCCATACTAGTAAACCTCTTTCACTCCGATGTCTTGATTACAAAATTACAGAACTTGCCAACTGATTATGCTTCTGCATATGGATATCAACAGATATGGTTGAGAGAGAAGCAGCAGAAAGTTGGAAGGCTGCCTGCAGGGAGCAAGATAACGAGCCTCTTCACTGCAAATGACATCATTTTCTGTGGAACTGAAACCGGGTTAATCAAGGTCAGTAGCATACCATGAATCTTGGTAAGGTGTCATTCATGTTTGTCTAGCATTTACACCAAGAATAAACACACCATGTTGCTATTACAGGCATGGATCCCTTTGTGAAGGGCGCAGAAGAGGAGAGATGAGCACAGACCATGGATCAACTTTGTAAATGCAGAGCGTGTACAGAACACACATGGAAAATAAGGAAAGGACACCCCTTTGTTGTACAAGGCACCCTCCAGAAGAGACGGCACCGCAGATAATGTTTTCCTGCTTCGCAGTGACTAGTACAGTCGTACCTAATGTAAATAGTCTTCTTGTGATTATATTTCTTCTTTGAGAGGATAATGTGCATGTTCACCGTTAAAAAACGATTGTGTGCCGGTGTGTGTGTGTGTGTGTGTGTGTGTGTGTGTGTGTGTGAATACTTGACACTGTCTCACTGGCAGCAACTTCCATAAATTCGCATTAGCATAGTGAAACTGAAATCGGGCATTTAGATTTAGGCAGAAAGCCGAAGAAGTGTAGAATCAAAGCTCAACATGGTTATCGCGTAAAAACAACGCGTGATGAACAACAAAAGCAACGCAATTTGCAGCAGATCGACGAACAATGCTGATAAGGATCAAGCGGAATACGGGTGCACCTGATGCAGCATCCGAAGCAAATTGACATAGCCGCCACTGCTACTGTGCCGATGGCATGTCCGTTGCGGCATTCCCACGAACACCCTGCGGGTGTGCTCCTGGAGAAACTCTTCTTGGCTTCTTGTCCTCCTCCCTCCACTACGCGTCCACGCCTGACCTTCCGGAGATGTATGCGCCACGCCAGACCAACCACGAATCAGAGGTCCGGGTTGACAGGAGGGAACCTTCGAGAGAGTGCTAGAAGCTTCCGGCGGAAATGTGCACCATTTGAATCGAGCCCGCACGTGCCGCGCCAAGAGCCAATTCTTCCCCGCTGGTGGGCTGGGCCGGGTTTTTCGGTTCTTTTTCCGGTTTTACTTTTTACTTTTTGTGGTTGCTCTCTTGTAAAAAGTATATGCATGTTTTGTGGTTTTTCCTACTGTAAAAAGAACAAAAAACATTATTTATTTCCCTCCAAAAAATAGTTTTAGTTCATGTGTTGTTCTAGGATGATATAGACTTTAGATATGATTTTTAATGGTTTACTCTATATAAAATTTTGTACTTGTATTTGCACCCTTGTTTATAAGGGTTTAGAACAATTATTATTTTCACTTAGCTTTTTTAAAGTTAATCCTCATAAAATAATTTAGGGCTATTTGCATCATACAAGAATGTGGTAGTATTATTTGGCACAAATTGAATTAGTAAAATTTTAGTTGCCTACTAAGGCAATGAAATCCAATAAGAAACAAAAATATGCAAGTGCAAAATAAGCTTCAAAGTTTTTTTTTCATATTTTTGTCGTCATTGATACATATAGGCGATCTAATACATAAAGCAGGATGTGGCAACTTCCTAAAAAATAAGAAAAATGTTATTGTGGTTGCCATTTGTGTGCAGTTTTTTTCGTTTTTGGTATTTCTAGGGTTTTTTCTTTATGTTTTTCCCCTTAGTAGGTTGCCTTTTTTTGTCTTTTCCTTTTTCTATTATACAATGTGTTTTTTATCTTATTTAAAATCATAAAAAACAGTTGCTAACCTTTTATAAAAATGTGTGACTCCTTATAAATCCTTGAATAGTTTAAAACATTATATTTAGAAAATTATGTAATCATTTATAATAATTATTCAACATGTTTTAAAATTCATGAAGTAGTCCATTAACATTTTAAATTCCTGAACATTAAAAAAAATTGTTACTCCCTCCAAGGGAGTAATAGTTTTCAACTAATATGGATCTGCAGGAGTGATATTTTTTTTATAAAATTATGAATATTTTAGATTTCATAATAAATTTAAAATTAATATTCTATATAGCATGTGAACATTTATTAAATTTGGAAGTTTATAATATTTTAAAGATTTTTGAAAATTCATAAATATTTATCAAAGTATGGATTTCCTTTCATTTATCTACGCATAATTTAACCTTTTTATTGATGAGATAAAAAAATTGTTCAAACTAGGACATGGGCTCGACCCATTTTAGCTCCAAGGTAAGTGATGTCAGTCATTTGGGTCTACCCAACATAGAAGCGCATGTGCGTTCACTCGATACCCGTGCTATAGCCGTGTTCGGCATATTTGTGGCCCACAGTGTTTTGTGTGTGCTTGGGCCTAATATAGTATTTTTAAATAGAGGTTACCAACTTTACAATATTAATAAAATTTTAAAATATACATGGATTTAAATAATGTTCAATAATTTTTAAACAGGTCATGATTAAAAAACTATGCGGTTTTTAAATTGAAACAACAAGAGAAATAAAAACATAAATGGAAAAGGATGAACGGAAGAAAACTAATGAAAATCAGCAGAAAAGCAATATTTACATCTACATCGGTGAAAGAAATTGGTCAAAAGACCAATAGCGTGCTTGTTAAAGTGAAAAAACGTTGAACGCCCCGACGCATTACAGCTCGCCCTGAGCGGGTTGTTATCCTATTACTGCTTGACATGAGCGATTTGTTGGAGTGTCCTAATTAGCGCCTTGAGCGCTCGTAATACAAGCTGGCGCACGCACCGAGCGACACATCTATTAACAGTTAGGCTTGTCACTTGCCCTCTTACTAGCCTTGCTCTGCTGTTAAAAAAACTCGCTAGCTGCTGGTTCTGGGGAAAAAAAACAGCAAACTGGTTTTATAAAAAAAATAGGAATTTAAAGTTTTCATGATTTTTTTCAGAAAAAACTGTATTTAGAAAAGGTTTCAAATTTGAAAATTAGTTCACCAATTTAAGAAAAAAAATCATGGATTTGAAATTGTTCGCGGTTTGTAAGAAAGTTATCAAATTTTAAAAAACCTGGTTATAAAAACATCTAATTTATTAAAGAAAATAGTAAATTGAAAAGTTCATGAACTTTATAAAATAAAAAAGTAGATAAGAAAAATCATCTCAATGCTTCCAAAACCGGTAACAGTTCCAGCATATATGGGTCTGCCCGTTACTAACCTAGGGGTACGTGTGGAGGGTGTGCACCCCGTACGCAAACGCCTGTAACCGACGGTTAGGGCGTCAAATAGAGATTGGCTCTATTGTTCGCCATGATATTTTTTTTTGAGGGTTTATTCTTCGCCATGTAGAATGGGAATCGCCGGCTCACTCTGGCAGAGCTACCGCCCCTTACCACAGCGAGCCCAAAGCGGCAGATGGCCTCAGCCCTCAGGCAGTCAGGTTTCTTCGTCCCCGTCGTCGTTGATGGCAAGAGAAAGAAACCCAGCCCAGCAGGGGAGATGTAGACACAAGCCAGTTCCCATGCCGTCCGAGTGACAGGCACGGGCAAGTGCAGCAACGTGATGGAGGCATGGGGGCACAGCTCACACCACATGATCCACATGGGGGGCGACACAAACACAGTGCCGCCTCATTATCATTCATTCACGCATGGCACAAGCATATGTTGGCTCCAAAAAGGCACCCCCGTAAAATAAAAATAATAATACTCCTACAAAGTTGCTGATCCGGAGTGACCCTTCACTTTTTGCATGCAAAAGCGTGGACGATTTCTTACCTACTTGGTCTCTATTGTTCATCCCATCCGTCCCATTATTATTGGCGCCCTGCATGCCGTGCCTGCCTTGCGTATGCAGAATTTGCCGACACCGACATTGCAAAAAGAGCAATGCTACACGTACAAATAACTACACTACAGGGTTTTACAAGGGAGGATTAACTTGTGTGTTTGTAATTGGCCAATAGGTTGTGGAGCCGGCCCACCCTCCTGAAAATCAGATGGAGGGTAAGTTTGTGATTGGTCAGTTGATAAAAAGAGTTTGTAAAACTTTGTAGTATTTGTTTGTACGTCTAGCATTTTTTCTGCAAAAATGCTAGACACACGAATCTTTACGGGCCTAATACAGGCTCCTTTCCAACTAATCAAACTAGCACCCCCCTCCCCACTGATTTTCAGGAGGGTGTGGGTCGATTTTCCCTAATGGCCAATCATAAACTGTCAACTGGATCAATCCCCGTAATGACCCCGTATTAGTCCGTGTGTGTAGCATTGAAATTGCTTCATGCACGATACGAACTGCACGATCTACAGACGACAGTTTCCTTCTCAACAGCGCTAAGGCAGCAACTTTGAAAAAAATAATTGCCTGAAGCGTGCATGCTTGCTGCTGGTGCTGCCACGTTAGATCGTGCAGCCGTCGGGCACAAATGTGTCGTGTGTATAGCAACGCTGGAAACTGCCGCTGACACTGACACCGGCACCCGTCGTCTACGACGGGACGACTCCTGAGAAAAATCTACGCATCGATGGACCCCCTTTGGCGCCCTGACGATGGTTGGACTCTTATTCTGGCGTTCACTCTTATTCTTATGCTAGTGTGGTTCATATCACCCTCGTGGCGGAAGACGGAGTCCCTGGGTTCAAACATTTGCGCGTGCCATAGCATACGAGAGTCCTCTTCCAGGAAGTAGGGTCTGCCACTTTCGTGGGGTCACGAGGCCGGCCTAACATTTGGAATCTTCCCTCCTTGCTGGGTCACACAGAGTCAGAGTGAGAGACCCAGGTACGTCGTCCACACTCGGACAGCTGGACTGGACTAGGAAACTGAGAGGTACCATGGCTGCCATCAGTCATGCATGCAGATATGGAAGCGCAGTCGCAGAGTCCAAATTTATCTGGCCAACAAGGAGATTGACGGGGTTGAAACGGTGTGGCGGTTTGGCAGATTTAGGTGCTCATTTCATTTCATTTCATTTAGTCGCCGCCCGCGCGACGTCCGGAGTGCTAGCTGCTGACTGCTCTGCTTTCTCGTATTTTTCCATCCCGTTCCCATGGAACTGATGGAAGATCACACGAGACTTTGGCAGAAATACCGGCCAGGAAAGAGGAAACCGAATGCAACTGTGTGAACGTCGTCGCCCCATGGCCCATGCCATGATGCTAACCTCTCGCAAGCTAGTGGAAGCCCATCACCAGTGCCCGTCACTCTACAGGGGAATACCATACAAAAAGGAGGTTCAACGAGCGAACCACGTGAGGCATGAGATGCCCACGTCCCTTCGCTTCTTCCACACCTTTCTCCCTTTCTTTCTCGGATGCTTGCTCTTCGGGAGTTTTCTCGTCCAAGGATTATAGGCTGTAAAGCGGTGATCTGATGAGGAGATGACACCTCCACGGCACAATAATTAACTGTTATGCGACAAGAGGCAGCAAAGGGGCATCAAGCTTCGGTCTATCTCCGTATGTAGCATAGACACGTCTTAATTACTAACGTAACGTACTCCACTTTACATGAAAAATCCACGACACGGAGAACATGGAAATCAGTCCTTGGCAAAAGTGCCACGCGATGCAGATGCCGACGTACAATTCCGTTGCACACGGTATTTTATACCAGTCTCTCCTCTTCCTTCAGATTGATATACAGACGAGAGGGCAGAGGCAAATCATCGACTACGTGCACGTACCAAACCTGTTTTGAGCTCAGGAAAATGTCTACTGCACTGCATGTACGTACTACAGTACTTCACATGTATGGCATCGCTCCACAAGAGAAAAGGCACACGTACGTATGTATGCATGGCTCGTGACACTTTTGTCCGATCTTCACCAAACTTCTCCATTGATTAATCATCGGTTGACCGTACATGCAGTGGCGGACCCAGAAATTAAAGTTAGCCGGGGTGAACATTGTTGGAAATATAAATCTACTTAATCAAAATTCATGTCATTCAACTACCAAAAACATAAGAAGGTCTTTGAAACAATTAATATGGATTCTTCACTTGATGTCACAATACATGTCCACAATCTCAAGCGAGGCCTACAAAATTATAAATGTATTAGCTCAAGTGTGATAACTACTCCCTCCATTTCAAAATATAGTGCGTTCTTGGTTCTCGCGTTTCAACTTTAATCATAAATTTAACCAACGAGACCGACTGCGGCATGACTAAAAATTATAGCAATGAATTCGTATTCAAAAGAAGTTTTCAATTATATAATGTTTGCCTCCGCCGTAGTTGGTCTCGTTGATTAAATTTATGGTTAAAGTTGAACCTTGAAAAGCGTGGGCGTGCTATATTTTGAAACGGAAGGATTATTGTATATTTTCTACCCCCCTCTCAAAAGAAATTATTGTATATTTTCATAAGATGGCAGTATACCTCTAACATGTAGTTGTACAAAGAACACGAGGTTGTCAAGCTAGATGGCCTCTACGTTTCCGCAAAGTATAAAAATGTGCCATAGTTTGCTTATCACTGATTTTGACAGTAGGAGACCAACCCATTCAATACTGCTGAGCTGGATCGATGTTCGGTATCCGGCAGCATACGTTCGATCACTAGGGCTTAAATGCAATTGTGCAAATGCTACAGGTTAGCCCCATTGCTGCAGCCCAACCCAAACGCGTTTCTCTCCCTCACCCAGCCCTGCCTTACGTGCTGCTTCGTAGAAACAAGAAACAAGCCGCCTCCATGGAAACTGCTCGCCGCCGCCATGAAATCAGACGGCCACCGGACGATAGGTAGGCGGGGATCGTTGCTCCGCCGGCGGGGACCCGGGGCGGCCGCCCCACCTCGCCCCAATGATAGATCCGCCACTATGTGTACGTATACTACGTACGTACGCAGCTTAATTGACCCGGCCACGTTTGGCGCACAAACCACGGCACCGCGCACCCAACTTTTCTAAGACGGTCCCACTCATTAGCCAGTCCAAATGCGAAGCTGGAAGTACATACGAATAGTCGATGGATCCAGTTGCGTGCAGGTCCGAATGCCAATTCACAACCATTGCTTTCAACCGAGCTGTCTTTCACTTGTTGTGGCATCTATGAATATGTGTATGTACAATCTTCCGTATGCCACCGCTTGTCGGCGCCATCATTAATTCAAAACCGTATACCGCCCTTAAGGAAACTCCAATGCGGATTATCGAAATGGAGCTCATCAAATGTTCGCGGGCACGTATAGCGGTATAGACGTGTCCGTCGACACGGATAGGTATGATGGTTATCTATAGGGCTGGAATTCAAGCCTAGTCAAGCCAGCTCGACTCGACTCGCTAAATCTCGTTTCATTAACGAGCTTGCTCGACTCGACTTGATATTATTAACGAGCTCAAATTCAAGATTGGCTCGGCTTGTATAACTCGCGAGCTGGCTCGTTTAGCTTGTTAAGCTCATTAAAGATATGAATATAAAACCCTCAAATATTATAAAAATTATTATGTATATATTAAACATATATATCACTAAACAATAGTAATTTCCTTGTAACGCATGAGTCTCTCCTAGGCGGTTGGGCTTTCAACGGCTAGGCCTTGTGTTGTGCGCCTGGGACATAGAGTGCTGGGTGGCTGATCTTTTGTACCGAGCCTAACGAGTTACACGAGTACTCGTGAGATTGACTCATTTAACTTGGTCTATAAACGATCTTAAACTAAAGCTCGGCTCGGCTCGTTATTCTTCGAGTTCGAGTCGATTCGAGCCGAGTCACGAGCTACTTGTTTAGCTCACGAGTTTCGAGCTTTTTTTTCATCCCTAGGCTTCTACATCATCCTTGCCGCCCTTCCAATGATGCGTGAGTAATTCACCACAGACCTACGGGTCTATAGCTAGTAGCTAGATGGCTTCTTATCTCTCTTTGATCTTCAATACAATGTTCTCATCGATCTTCTTGGAGTTCTATTCGATGTAATCTTATTTTGCGGTGTGTTTGTTGGGATTCGATGAATTGTGGGTTTATGATCAGATTATTCATGAATATTAATTGAGTCTTTTCTAAATTCTTTTATGCATGATTGTTATAGAGTTGTATTTCTCTCCGATATATCCGTTCTGTTTGGCCAACTAGATTGATTTATTTTGCAATTATAGAGGTGCTTTGTGATGGGTTCAATCTTGCGGTGCTCAATCCCAGTGACAGAAAGGTACATGATACATATTTGTATTATTGCCATTAAGGATAAAAAGATGGAGTTTATTCATATTGTTTGGGTTTACTTTGTCTACATCATGTCATCTTGCTTAAGGCGTTGCTCCGTTGTTATAGCTTAATACCCTAAATGCATGTTGGATATTGACCGATGGGTGGAGTAGTTGTACTAGATTCAGGCATGAGTCGGTCTACTTGTCTGGGACATGATGCCTATATAAATGATCATTGCCTTGATATCGTCATAACTATGCGCGTTTCTATCAGTTGCCCAACAATATTTTGTTTACCCATTGTATGCTTTGTGTTTGAGAGAGAAGTCTCCAATGAAAACTATGGCCTCTGGGTCTACTTTTATCATATACAAAATTCAAAAATACATTGCTGCAATTTTGTTTCCTTTTTTATCTTGCAACTTATTTATGTATCTACCACTATGAGATTTGATCCTTGCAAATAATCGCCGAGGGGATTGACAACTCCCTTGTTCGCGTTGGGTGCAAATATTTCCGTTTGCTGCTAACGAGGTTCTGTGTGGTTCTCCTACTGGATTGATAACTGTAGGATCGAAAGTAGGTCTAGAGGATGGTGATTAGACTACTTGACCAAATAAAAATCTAACATTTTCCAATTTTAGTTGTGGGCAGATTTTAGCGATTAGCACAAGTCAAGCAATCAACCTACACATGCAATTCTAAGAGCGTAGTAGGGAAAAGTAAAATATTGCATATGAAGGTAAAGGGAAGGGTTTGGAGAGTGCAAACACAATGATGACACGGAGATTTTTGGCGTGATTCCGATAGGTGGTGTTATCGTACATCCACGTTGATGGGGACTTCAACCCACGAAGGATAATGGTTGTGCGAGTCTACGGAGGGCTCCACTCACGAAGGGTCCATGAAGAAGCAACCTTGTCTATCCCACCATGGCCATCACCCACGAAGGACTTGCCTCACTCGGGTAGATCTTCATGAAGTAGGCGATCTCCTTGCCCTTACAAACTTCTTGATTCAACTCCACAATCTTGTCGGAGGCTCCCAAGCGACACCTAACCAATCTAGGATACACCACTCTCCAAAAGGTAATAGATGTTGTGTTGATGATGAACTCCTTGCTCTTGTGCTTCAAATAATAGTCTCCCCAACACTCAACTCTCTCTCACATATTTGGATATGGTGAAAAGATGGTTTGAGTGGAAAGCAACTTGGGGAAGGCTAGGAATCAAGATTCTTGTGGTTGGATTGGAATATCTTGATCTCAACACATGAGTAGGTGGTTCTCTATCAGAAAATGTATGCTGGAAGTGTAGGCACGTTCT
>NC_041380.1:416133599-416152283 GCF_002162155.2 Triticum dicoccoides
GGTGGAAGGGTATATATAGCCTCCGCACAAAATCCAACCGTTACACACATTTGACCCAACTCGGTCAGACCAAATAGAAGTACTCGGTGAGACCGGTTTAGTTAAAAATGTGAACGTTAGGAATCTCGGTGGGACCGACTGGAACAACTCGGTGAGACCGATGGCTAGGGCTAGGGAAAAACCTCATCTCGGTGAAGCCGACTGCTTGAACTCAATGAGACCGATTTCAGCAAAGTGCAAACAGAGAGTTGGTCAAGCAAACTCGGTGGGACCGTTTGCACATTTAGGTGAGACCAAAATAATTGTAACAGGCAATAGAGAGTTTGCAATGCCATCTCGGTGAGACCGGGATCCGTATTGGTGTGACCGAGGTGTTAGGGATTCTAGCAGTGGTTAGGTCAAGTGAACTCGGTGGCGCCGGATAGATCATTTCGATGGGGTCGAGTTTGACTTTGAGTTTTGGACATATTTGGAAATGAGAAAGTGGTTGAGGGTCTTGGGGCAATATCACTAAGCACTTTGAGCAAGGAGATCATTAAGCAACACCTCATCCCCCTTTAATAGTATTGGCTTTCCTATGGACTCAATGTGATCTTGGATCACTAAAATATAAATGAAGAGTCTTGAGCTTTTGCCAATATGTGTCCTTAGCATTTTGGGGGGTGGGGGTGGGGGGTCCACATCTCTAGTCCATGCCATGCCATTCATTGAACTTTCTGAAATATTAGACTTGAATGGATATTAGTTCAATGAGATATATGTTGTTATGAATTACCAAAACCACTCGGGGATTAGTTGCACTTTCAATCTCCCCCTTTTGGGTAATTGATGAAAACATATAGATCAAAGCTTCGACAAATGATAATGTGAATGAAATACATCGTCGCTTTGAGAAGTATGTGATAAGTAACAGCTCCCCCTAAATTTGTGCATTATTTAAAATTTGCTTTTAAATGCAAATGCACAATCGATTAGGATCATGGGCCACTCTTCCATGTCACATACATCTTGGTGGAGCGCTAAAAAATGATAAGAGTTAAATAACATGCACTCATCACCAAGGATATAAGTGATTGATCATACACAAAAAATTATGGATATAAACATGCAAGCACACATTAAGCATAATATGATCAAACACATGATCACATAAGTATCTCACGAGCATATCACAAATTGTAGCATAGGAATCAAACAACCAAACGACCAAAGTAGCAAGAGTAGCAAATGAAACCAACCAACAAAAGCAAGGAGCACTCTCTCTCTCTCTCTCGAAGCCTGTGATCTATACAGTTTCTCCCCCTTTGGCAACAAGTCACCAAAAAGTTCGAAAATGTATAGTGCTATGCGGCACTGTAGGCACGATCTCCGGGAGCTCCTGGAGGGGTCTTCTGGCTTGTTGCTCCGGTGTGCGTAGATGGCGTGGATAGGAGGGCATCTACAAATGCCTCTGAAGAAATCTGTGGAGCTGGAGGAGTTGACACTAGAGGAACAACTATGGTAGTGGCTGCATGTGCTGAAGTGGTAGTCCTGGTGTCGGTGTCAAAACCGGCAGACCTTGGGGTAGGGGGTCCCGGACTGTGGATCTAGGATTGATGGTAACAGGAGATGAGGAACACAGTATTTACCCAGGTTCGGGCCCTCTCTAAGAGGTAAAACCCTACTCCTGCTTGATTGTATTCGATATATGTGTTACAAGGTTGATCTACCTCGAGATCAGTATGAGCAAACCCTAGGCTACGGGGGATGAAGATTGCTCTCCCCTAATGACTACACTCTTTGGTTTATATAGACACCGATAGGGCAATGGTTACTAAAGATAGATTACATATCAGGAATAGAAGAGATCTTGCGCCTTCATGACTTGGAGGATACTCCACGACTTCATAGGATTCCTGCCATAGTACGGTTCCACCAGTCCGGCCCGTATACAATGGGTTGTCGCCCCAAGGACCCCTTAGTCCATGACTCCATCAGTAGCCCCCGAACTTGCCTTCAACGCCGGAACTTGTGTCCGGTATCCGCTCTGATAACTGTATTCGGCTTGCAAGGTGAGTTCTTCAGCAAATCCTCCCTGTTCGGTGCCACGCAATGTTGGGATTCCGGAGCAGCTATTTTTCTCAATACCGAAGGTAGTAATAAAAAAATTATTCGAGCACAAATAGTGCCTTTACCTGACAATTTTTCCTCCTTTAACGAAGAGTCGCTCCCGGCCATAACGCCGAGCAGTTATTATTTCTCGAAGCGCAGCTCGAGGCCGACGCCACCCTTGACACATCCATTTGAGGTGGAGATCGTGTCCCGCCTTTTGGGGGAGATGGTTAATGATTTTGATCCCCCCCTTTCATAATTTTGCGGAGATATCGGGAAGTGGAGAAGCCAACAATGTGAAAAAAGGGATCTTTGGCCTGCCCATAGCCTATAAAGGGTGGCCACTACACTTTATACCCCATGCCTTCTCCTTCCTTCCGTACTCACAGATCTCCAGAGCTCCAGCGCCCCCTTTCTCCTTGTTTCCGTAGCCAATCCCACTCCACCTCCCTCGACCATGGCCGGATCCAGCGCTAATGGGAAGTGGGAAGCTTCCTTTGTCTCCAACAAGGAGATATTGAAGTTGGAGGAGGTCGGCTACGTGCCAGCCAACGTCGCTCACAGAGCCCCTGAAAAGGGCTAGATCATCCCGCCGCCCGGGCTAGGCGAGAGGGTAGTTTTTCTTCCTCATTTCCTTATAGGACTAGGATTCCCCTTGCACCCCTTTGTGCGGGGGATAATGTTCTATTACGAGATGGATTTTCATGATCTAGCCCCCAATTCCCTCCTCCACATTTTGACGTTCATCGTCGTCTGTGAAGCTCTCCTCCGAGTCGAGCCGCACTTCGGCCTATGGCTGAAAGTGTTCAATGTGAATCCCAAAGTGGTCACCAAGGAGCATGCGGATTGCGGAGGGGCTATGATCATCAGATTGACCCGGGTCTAGTGGCCGAAGGGCCACTTAATCGCGTTACTGTCCGGATGTGGCAGAAGGAGTGGTTCTACATCACCGAGCCGAGGGAGGCCGCATGGGGAGCGGCCCCGCATTCCAATCCGGACCTCCACCCGATTGGCCTCTTGGACCAACAAGGGTCTGGATTGGGGTAGTGTTGCCCACACCAAAGCGCTGCAAAAGCGCGTGGAAAGCGTGATAGAGACCGACGCGAAGCTGGTCGACATTTTCCAGATCATGCTCCACCGCGGGCTCCTTCCTTGCTAGGTGAGGGCCAAGCCTATGTGGGAGTATGATCCCGAAGACCAGGCCACTGCGACACCTCTTCGGCACAACTCATGACAAGATATGGGGCCAAATATTCCTGCCCCAGGAGGGGTGGCCGACAGAGGGGAAGGACATCGGCTATGATGCCGGAAAATGCCCGAAGGAGGTAAGCGGCATGTTTCTTCGAAGAGTGTTCGGATACTTACGCGGGTCCTATAGGGCTGGCTTGCCAAGGCTAAAAAGATCAGTGGTCTAGGAACTCGAAGAGACCTGTAGAGGATCAAAATCTGTTAGTTGTCTAATAATGTCGATATTTTGAATGTTAACGCAGGCATCATCCGTGGCTACGGCTGCTAATGCCGCGACGTTAGAGGAGATGTATCGGAAACTCAAACTTTCCGATCGGGAGCTGGATCTTGTCAACAAGCGGCTTGATGAGGCACAAGGTAAGCTCTGTAAAAATATATGTACTTGCCAGATAATGACCATCCGAACCATTTATTGATCCTTATAACTTGATGATATTACAGCTACTGCCGCCGAAGTCGAGGGCTTGAAGGAGGCCCTAAGGAAAGCTGAGGCCGAGGCGGCCAAGAAGGGGGCAGCCGCGAAGAAGGCGGTATCTGAGCTGGAGCAAGCCAAGTGTGCTGCTAAGAAGCATGAATCTCGAGTGACCAAGGTCCAAGTGGAGCTCAAGGATGCCGCTAAGAAGCTTGAGGCCCTTGAGAAGGGACGAGCGGATCAATCCTCCCATATGTCCAAGGCGTAGAAGGATCTCCAAGAGGCGCGAAGTGACGCCCGAGGTGTCCGGGGGGAGCTTCGGCAGGCGGCGCAGATTGCGAATGGTAAGCAATACTTACTGCAGTGCATGTGCAGAGGCAACAGGTTTGCTCAGTTGACGGGGGTATGGCACTACGCAGGTGTCTTCGCCGATCTCCCGAAGAATGCAGCGGCCGCGGCGAGGCACTATGCCACCCGCGAGGAGGACTCCACGCAGTGGCTCTTTTGGTCGCAGTTTCCGGACTCTGAGTGTCCTCCCCTCTTCAACGATCAAATGAAGTAGCTGATGGAGATGCATCGGATGTCCGAGCTGGCCCCGAAGGACCTCTATGTTAAACTGTGGTCGTCCGAGCCTATTCCAGACACAAACTTTGGCCTTGTGCAGAAGCTGCAGGAGGCGCCGCTCCGGATTGACGTCATGAAGAGATCAGCATGCATTGAGGGGGCGAGGCTTACATTTTCGAAGATCATGGTGCATTGGCCGAAGATCAATCCAATGGAGACGGCCACTGGTCCCCCGTCCGAGGGAAAAGAGTATCGCCGTCTTGAACAGTATTTCTCACAGGTGATGGCCGGAGCACGGGCAATAGAGGGCCAGTGTTTGAAATATGTAATGCTTGAGTAGTTTTAGCGGGTTTGTGCCAAGTGGGGTTCTATGTATGTGCCCGACGGACATATTTAATATTGTAGTGGTTAAATTTTGACTCCTTTGTGGCCGTGTGTTTAATTCTGAAAGCTACCAGTCGTCGGCTTAAGCCCCCAAGTGAATATCACAAAGGGTGTTTGGTTTCCGCACTGTTACCCTTAGCCAACGTCTTGGTGCCCGGAGGCGGTAGTGAGGGAACGAAACTAGGCAATCACACTATTTGGTTTTACTGCTTTCACTTAGCCTTAGGAGCTCGATGGTGGGGACTAGGGACTAGCCCGTGATGTGTTTGTGATGTACTTGGGGGTCGAAGCCTACCCTTTCCGATCAGATGGTGTGTGTTAAGACGAACCCTTTGTTTACACGGTGAAATCGCCAACAAGTTTTAGAGTCAAACCTCATCATCGGACCGCGGATCTGTTTGCACTTACTATGACGGTCAGTTTTTGGCTTTTTCCTCCAGAGGTACTTGACTAGGCAAACCAGAAGTACAATCCCAGGGGTTCTCCCTTTGCCCTCTTAGCCGAACGTGCAGAACTTAAGGGGCAAGCACAGGAGCCGGGCAACCCAATTATTGACCCAAGACATAGTTCGGAATGAATGCATATAGCGCAATATCCGAGACGTCAAACACCTGGCGGAAAGCGAGGCCGATCTTGAAGCTTTTGAGCTGATATATAAATCAAAAACTCTTGGTTATTCGTACTTTAGTGTTGGGCTGTTCGAAGAGCGAGTGAGGAATCTGGTAAGAAACATAAGGGTTTACAAGATGCGGATGTCTGAACACCATAAAGGGTATTTTTATTACTTCTCATGAGCTCAAGATGTCCAACCGTACAATTCGAATTGCCAAGGCGGTACATATAGGGAAAAAAGAATAGAAAAAGGTTACAGAGTAAAGGTTAACGCGGGGCCTTGATGCGTGAGTTGAAGCCTTCACTACGCCCTGTTGCACGTCTATGCCTTTGCTTCTGATAGGTTGGGAAAAGGACCTTCAATGAGACCTGTCGACGAAGCTTTATGCTTTATGGTATCTGGGATATGTCTCCGGATTGTCTGAAGACGAGGTAATGCCGAAGTTCGATTTGGCCAAACCTGTACTTCTGTATAGTGTATGCCTCACGGCTGCCCATGTCACTTTGAGTGCGAAGTTGTGCTGACGTGGCACGTGGAGGGCGAAGAGTGCGGGCGTGCCGTGGGGCATGTATCCCTATTTGCAGCGAACGCATGCGGGCTCCCATGATGGGGAACGGGTTCAGATCCATTTACTATTGTCACCGGCCCTTACGGTGGTTCGACATCTTGATATGTACAGGCAGGTGTGGTTTTCGGACAGGGATAAGGTGCATGCTTATCTTGTGGACATGATGCTCATCTGTGAGAAGGCGCGTCTCCATCAGACAGAACCACTTGATGTCTTGCATATCATGTGGTGTGAGCTGCAGTTTATCGTGCTCAACCATAAGGTGCCCAGCTATGGACCTTACCCGCATCTCTTGATCTCAAAGACTTGGGAGTAGCTCTTTCCCAATGAAGAGTTTGTTGCCCCCAACTGGATTCGTCATGAGCCCATCAAGCTTCGCATCAAGAGCAAGTGGGCTAACACCACTACCACGGCTGAGGTTGAGGCTGCTAGGATGGATGCAGATGAGGATGAGCTCGAGGAGGAGGAGGCGGATGAGGACAGTTCTGATGGATACACTCCTCCATCGTCTGAGACCACTTGGGCTAAGAAGCTGAAGAACAAGATGAAGGCCATATTCTGCATGCAGGCCAAGGGACAGTGCAAGTCCCATGTTGTTCAGAAGGAGAGTCGTCGGCGCGAGAAGAGGATCTTGAGGACGTTCGGCGAGCACGTGCCGAGCGGGTCCGAGAGGGTCATCACTCCTGAGGCTGTCTGGATGGCGAAGCAGGGCTACCAGTGGACGGAGTCAGAGGAGGAGACCATTCCCGCTGCCGAGACTGACGAGGAGCGTGATGAGTGATACGTCCATTTTGCATCATGCTTTTATATCAATATTTATTGCATTATGGGATGTTATTACACATTATGTCACAATACTTATGCCTATTCTCGCTTATTTTACAAGGTTTACATGAAGAGGGAGAATGCCGGCAGCTGGAATTTGGGGATGGAAAAGGAGCAAATATTAGAGACCTATTCTGCACAGCTCCAAAAGTCCTAAAACTTCACGGAAGTCATTTTTGGAATTAATAAAAAATACTGAGCGAAGAAAGTACCAGAGGGGGCCCACACCATGGCCACGAGGGTGGGGGGCGCGCCCTACCCCCTGGATGCGCCCCTTGCCTCGTGGGCCCCCTAGTGGCCCTCTGATGCCCATCTTTGGCTACATGGAGTCTTTCGTCGAGGAAAAAATCATAAGCAAGCTTTCGGGAAGAAACTCCGCCGCCACGAGGCGGAACCTTGGCGGAACCAATCTAGGGCTCTGGCAGAGCTGTTTTGCCGGGGATACTTCCCTTCGTCAGGGGTTTGATGTTTTATTACGGGCTAGACTTCCATGATCTAGCTCCGGACTCCTTTCTTCATATCACGACATTTATTGTCGTGTGTGAGGCCTTCCTCCGGGTTACCCCTCACTTTGGCTTGTGGCTCAAGACCTTTGAAGTAAAGCCGAAGATGATCGAGGGGCAACATGCAGCGTGTGGAGGTGCCTCAATATGCAAGATGACGGGAGCTCCATGGCCCAAAGGTTCCATTCCAGAGGTGTCTGAATTGTGGCAACAGGAGTGGTTCTACATCACGGCTCCTAGAAGTGCCAAGTGGGCGGCCGCCCCTGTTTTCCGCTCGGGCCCTCCATCACAACTGATGTCATGGATCAGCAGAGGTCTGAGATGGGGTCTAGCCAAGGACGTGCCTATACTGCAAAGCCGCATTCGAGATCTCTTCAATGGAGATTTTAGTTTGGTTGCGGTAATACAAGTTATGCTGGTTCGTCAAGTCCAGTCTTGCAAACGTCGGCCCCTTCGCTTGTGGGAGTTCAATCCCGAGGGACCGCGTGTCATCCAAAATTTCCTCGGCCTGACGCACGAGGAGATGTACAAGTCATTCTTCGGACCTCAGGTAGAGTGTCCGGAAATCACCGAGGACGTGGGCCTGAGCAGTAACCGCGCCACCGTACAGGTAAGGAATCTTCCGGCCGAACATACTATCTCTCATTTGTTACGAAGTTATTTCTGAGAGTTCGCTTTTTGACCAGGACTGGCTAACAAAGGCGAAGTTGATTCGGTGTTCGGCCCCCCTCCCTGAGGGTTTGGACAATCCGCTATTGGAAAAGATGCTCCAGGTCGCACCCTACCCGGAGCCCTTGAAGGAAGATACTGGGGAGGATAATACAGGCGGACGCGGGCCCCCAACGCTGCCCGTTCTAACCGAGGGAGCGAGCGTCTCCATGAAGGAAGACGATCGGAGGAGGAAAAGGACTGTGCCCGGGGATTCGGAAGCCGAAGCTCCCAAACGGGAGAAGAAGTCTCCCACAGAGGGTCCTACCTTGAGGGGTGCCTTTGCCGCACAAAGTCCGCGGGGGGATCAATTCTCCAGCGAGTCGTAAGTGACCCGAAATACTTTAATAGTACAGGTATGCCATCTTTTTCTTCTGAGAAAATAACCACCGCATATATCTTTGCAGTTCGGGCCTTAGCCCCTCTCAAATGAGCTCGTCTTCGGGGGATCTTCTTCCAGAGATGATGGAGAGCGAAACGCCTCCTCCGGACTCCTCCGCTCCGGAAGCGAGCGACCCCGAAGTGTCGTTGCGGAGGGCCTCTCCGAGTCCGGTGAGGCCAGAAGATAATCCCATTGACCCCCGAAGCTCCCAGTGTCCGGCTCTCGAAGAGAGCGGACAAAAGAGTCTGGCACTGTCTGGTGTGCGATCGGATGTTCTGAGGGAGTTGGTGGGGCGAGCGGCCATTTGAGATGAACACCGTGTGCTAATGAATACGGTGATGGAGAGGATCTCGTCCGCCGAAAGCGGATTGCATGAAGCTTTTATATCGATATTTATTGCATTATGGGTTGTTATTACACATTATGTCACAATACTTATGCCTATTCTCTCTTATTTTATAAATTTTACATGAAGAGGGAGAATGCCGGTAGCTGGAATTCTGGGCTAGAAAAGGAGCAAATATTAGAGACCTATTCTGCACAGCTCCAAAAGTCCTGAAACTTCACGGAAGTCATTTTTGGAATTAATAAAAAATATTGAGTGAAGAAAGTACCAGAGGGGGCCCACACCCTGGCCACGAGGGTGGGGGGCGCGCCCCTGCCTCGTGGGCCACCTGGTGGCCCTCTGATGCCCATCTTTGGCTATATGGAGTCTTTCGTCGAGGAAAAAATCATAAGCAAGCTTTTGGGAAGAAACTCCGCCGCCACGAGGCGGAACCTTGACGGAACCAATCTAGGGCTCCGGCAGAGCTGTTCTGCCGGGGAAACTTCCCTCCGGGAGGGGGAAATCATCACCAACGATCCTCTCATCGGGAGGGGGTCAATCTCCATCAACATCTTCACCAGCACCATCCCATCTCAAACCCTAGTTCATCTCTTGTATCCAATCTTTGTATCCAAACCTCAGGTTGGTACCTGTGGGTTGCTAGTAGTGTTGATTACTCCTTGTAGTTGATGCTAGTTGGTTTACTTGGTGGACGATCATATGTTCAGATCCATTATGCATATTAATACTCCTCTGATTATGAACATGAATATGCGTTGTGAGTAGTTACGTTTGTTCCTGAGGACATGGGAGAAGTCTTGCTATAAGTAGTCATGTGAATTTGGTATTCGTTCGATATTTTGATGAGATGTATGTTGTCATCCCTCTAGTGGTATCATGTGAACGTCGACTACATGACACTTTGTCGGCGTTCTGGGAACGGGGGTCCCCAGACTTGCCTGCCTGCGGCCCGCGGCGTGGCTTGAAGGGGGGCCCAGCACGGCCCATCTTCATCAACATAGACCCAAGACCCTCGCGAGGGGCAAAGCCTCGTGGGGCGGACGACACGGAGCTTCCTCAGGCACGGCATCATCAGGCTGGCTCGCGAGGAGGCGGAGATAACAAGGCGAGGTACCTCACGAGGTGCCCGTGATGCAAGCCATGATGATCAAAGGCGCCAGGCGGGCGCCGGCCCGCGCAGTGTCATCCTTTCCTCTTTGGTGCAAAGGGGGCAAGCGCAGCCGTGGAGTACCGATGCATCAGGCAAAGGTTGCCATTCCGGTGCAACAAGACCAAGACCACGGACTACAAGACGGAGGTCATCGTGGAGCCCAAAGCAGCGTCGCCACCAGAGCTTTGTGCAGGCGAAGACTACTTTTGTCAGGATAGCTTGTACTAGTTGTCCCCATTCAAATTAGCCCGCCATTGTTGGCTCCCTTCCCGCTCAATATTTGCGAAAAGGACCGGGGCCTCTATAAATAGGACTAGCCACTACAATGGACGGGGAGAACCTCATCTTAGCTAGAGGAGATCGAGATCGGGTCGAGTAGCATCACATAGAGAGAGAGAGAAGGGTGACTGAACTACCCTAGCAGTTCATCCCCCCAACCAAGAACAGACCCTCGTGAGGCTGTTCTTCCTTGTATTGTTCATCACCATCAGCCCAAGAGGCAATCCACCACACCACACACTGGAGTAGGGTATTACACCACAACGGTGGCCCGAACCAGTATAAACCCTGTGTCTCTTGTGCTGTTCTTTCCATAGCTTAGATCTTAGCAAGGCGGAGGGGTGCAGGTAGGTAGGAGGCGAAATCTCCACGCGCACCCCAGTGTTCGAACCTCAAGGGTCTGCCGGAACCCGAAACCTGACATTTGGCGCGCCAGGTAGGGGTGCGCCGGAATCCACCTTCTACCGCTTCGTGCCCCGTCGCGTCGTCATCACCATGTCCGGCGACCAGGCGGGCAACCCAGATCCATGGGCGGCGTGGCCTGCCCGTGCAGAGCCGCTCGCCTCGGGCGACCCCGTGCCCCAGGCAGCTCGCGGTCCACAGGGCGCTGCGGGCCGCGGGCGACGCGGACAGGCTTCGACAGCTCTCACACCACGGTAGGCGCAGTCGGCAGCAAGGGCCTCCAATCACGCCGCGACCACGACACCGTACACCCGCCGGGAGCAGGCGAACTCGAGGGCCGCGCTCACGGTGGCCCGAGAGCTGCTGCAGTGCAGGCTGCTGGAGGGCGGCCGCGATGTGCTTCTGGAGCGGGTGGCCGAGCTCCTAGGCTTCGCCGCCTCGGGGGCTCACCCCTTCTGCACCCAGCTCCCATCTCAAGCCCAGGGCGGCCCACGCGGGGGCTCTGCGCGCGCCCGCGGGCTCCAAGGCTACTCCAACGTCAGCGAAGCTGTCGGCACCGGACCGGCGGCGGCGCTGCCCCCGCTCCCGGTCCGCTAAGAAGAAGGACTCAACGCGACCCACGGCCCCAGTGGACAGCCGCGCTACCACCCCACGGTGGGCGCGTCAAGCAGAGCTGCATGGCACGCGGAGCACTACGGCGTGGCCTTCGAGATGACGGCGCTAGAAGAATATGTGCCCCTCATGATGGACCAAGGACACCCTCACGAGGGCGAACAAGGCTCGCTCCTCAGCCCAAGCTGGGGGGACGAGGCACCAGAAGCTGAGCCCTTCGAGGAGCCCCGGGACGGTCCCACTCGCTGATGAAGCTATGTACCTAGGGTAGGGGCATGGACCTATCCTAAGAGCCCTACCCAAGGACATCCCTGGAAGAAGTCACCTTTCAATCGACTTGAAGGTATCCCACTCGACGGATTCAAGACACTCGACCAGGAAGCTACCACTCGACTACGAAGCCAACCACTCGACTGACAGGAGATCTAAAGTCACTCCGCAAGCAAACGGTCGACCACTAAGTAGTCTTTATGGTCATCATAGCACTTTAATAGGGACGTTACCAGTAACACCCAGTCTTAATGTATTTTAACCCTGCATTACTGAGGACCGGAGGGGTCTGGCGAACTCTATATAAGCCACCCCCCTCCTCAGTAGCAGGGGTTGGCACTCCTGTAATTCATACACACATAATCCAGTCGACCGCCTCCGGGCACCGAGACGTAGGGCTGTTACTTCCTCCGCGAAAGGCCCGAACTCATACATCCTGGTGTATTTACAACTTCTCCATAGCTGAGATCTAGCCTCTCCATACATACCCCCTACCTCACTGTCAGAGTTAGAACCACGACAGTTGGCGCCCACCTTGGGGCAGGAGTCTTAGCGCCTAGTTGGAGAAGTTGCGATTTTTCCGATCCGTTTGATCATGTTTTCGCGCGGAGATTTGGTGGAGGGCCGCGAGATCCGTCTCGGCGCACTCACGTTCATCGCCGACAACTCCGCTTGGCTTCAGGAGGCTCCACTCGACATCGACGCCCTCCTCGTCCGCGGTGCGACGCACTTCCGTGCATGTGTTCGTGGCGTCCTCCTGCGGCAGGCGTCAACCCAGTATCGGTCGGCTCCCGTGTCATCTTCCCGCCCTGTCTCCCACCTGCGCAAGCGCTCCGGCCGGTCGAGACTTCAGAGGTGGGTGAGGCATGTCGTGGCCCGCCAGTCGGCAGCCCCACAAGTCGCGGCAATCAAGCCCGATGAAACCCTCTACGGCCTGTTCGACTGGCTCCGCGGAGACCGCATCCGAGTGTGATAGCAGCGACCCGGCGGCTGAGGTTCTGGCGGTCGATGAAACACACAGTCCTCCCGGTTTCCCTCGCACCGATGGAGGCGCGGGTGGAGGCGACCCGTCGCATCCCCACGATGAGTATCTCCCCGAACCTCTCACGTCATTGCAGCGAGAGGAGCTTCGCCGCCGGAACATGGATGCACTCCACACTCCTATTGTCAGAGAAACCCCCGAGGCCCGGGCCTTGGAGGACGCGCACTTGGCTAACTTGGCCGAGCGCACTCGACTGGAGAATCTCCAGCGAGTATTCGACAAGCAAGCGCGTCAGCGAGCTCCCGAGTCCAGTCGACGTCAGCTCTTCCCGCCTACGCAGGTATATCGAACCCCACTTCAGAATTTGGCAGCCGCGACCCGTATAGCAGAATCGATTCAGCCCTCCCAGTTGGAGGCTGGCAGGGGCTTGTTGCAAATCAAAGCGTTGCTCCGGGCAGCGGGAAACCAGAATTCCGTTGTTTCTCAGTCGCGGAATAGGATCCACAGTCGATCCGTTGCAACGGATACAGTCCAGTCGGCTCACAGCCCAAGATCACCCCTGAGGCGTGAAGGACGCAGAGACCGGCACGATCAGTACAGAAGAAATGAGCAGTATGATCACCGGTTCGATCGACGTCGAGTGCCAACCCCTCCCCCGAGGAGTGGGTCATATGCGCCTCGACAGCAGGATGACAGACACCCTCATAGTGTTGGGCGGAGAGTTCCAGTCGACCCCAGGGACCCAGGCTTTGATGCGAGATCCATCCTCGTTCAGGGTCTGGTTGATAGGAACAGAGCTCACCGAGAAGGCCACGACAGGGATGCGCCTGCCAGCAGCAGAGTACGTGTTTCGGGGCCAGAGTGTTTCAGTCGAGCCATCAGGGCCGCAGTGATTCCTCCCAACTTCCGGTTGGCGACTGGAGTCAGCAAGTTCACCGGCGAGTCTAAGCCTGACACTTGGCTCGAAGACTACCGAGTGGCTGTCCAGATTGGTGGCGGCAATGATGAGGTGGCTATGAAGCATTTGCCTCTCCTATTAGAGGGCTCAGCCAGAGCGTGGCTGAATCAGTTAGCACCCAGCAGCATCTACACTTGGGAGGATCTCTCTCGAGTGTTTGTCACGACCTTTGAAGGAACATGCAAGCGACCGGCAGGCCTTACAGAATTGCGGTCTTGCATGCAGAAACCGAGTGAAACTCTGAGGGATTACATCCAGAGGTGGATCACTTTGCATCACACAGTTGAGAATGTACCAGATCACCAAGCAGTTTGTGCCTTTAAAGAAGGCGTCAAGAACAGAGAGTTGAACCTGAAGTTCGGTCGGACCGGAGAAATGTCTCTGAATCGGATGATGGAAATTGCCACCAAATACGCTAACGGAGAAGATGAAGATCGACTCCAGAGTGGCAAGCAGAAAGCAGTCGCCCAGGAAACCGGAGGCAATTCCAGCCGGAAGCAGAAGCGGAAGGCCGAGCCAGCCGCTCCTAGGGAGGCCCTGGCCGTAACCCAGGGAAAATTCAAGGGAAAACCCAAGGGGCCCTGGAACCCCAAGAAAGTCAAGGATCAAGATGGAAATGATGTTTTGGATCTGCCATGTCACACCCACACCAAGAAAGATGAAGAGGGTAATCTTATTTACCCAAAGCATACCACTCGACAGTGCCGACTCCTGATCCAGCAGTTTCAGGGCAAGCAGTCCAAAGACAAGGAAAAAGAGTCAGACAGAGTTGAGGACAAAGAAGATAGTGACGATGGATACCCCCAAGTCAATTCCACCTTGATGATTTTTGCTGATGTCGAAAGCAAAAGTCGACTGAAAGTCATTAACCGTGAAGTGAATACGGTTGCCCCGGCAACACCCAGCTACCTGAAGTGGTCTCAGATTGCCATCATGTTCGACCAGTCCGATCACCCTGCGCACATTGCCACCCCTGGGAGGAAAGCCCTGGTGGTTGATCCAGTTGTCGAAGGCACTCGACTGACCAAAGTCCTGATGGATGGTGGCAGCGGCCTGAACATATTGTATGCAGAAACGTTGAAAGGGATGGGCATTCCGATGTCCAGGCTCAGTGCCAGCAACATGAGTTTCCATGGAGTCATTCCTGGAAAGAAAGCCGAGTCACTCGGCCAGATTGCTCTCGATGTGGTTTTCGGTGATTCAAAGAATTACCGCAAGGAAAAGTTAACATTTGAGGTTGTGGACTTCCAAAGTGCTTATCATGCTATTCTGGGCCGGCCAGCTTATGCACGCTTCATGGCTCGACCATGCTATGTGTATCTCAAGTTGAAGATGCCCGGCCCCAGAGGTGTGATCACCGTTACAGGCAATCGGGAGAAAGCAGAGGAGTGTTTTCTGAAAGGATCAAAGATCGCTGATGCTCAGATGTTAGTAGTCGAGCTGCAAGAGTACCAGAAGACTGCTGATCTGAGTGAATTGCTGCGAGCCAAGAAGCCAGCTTCAGAATCAGCTTTTCAGTCGTCCGGTGAAACTAAGCCAATTCACATTCACCCGACCGACCCCAATGCTGCTCCGACTCACATCTCAGCGACGCTCGACTCCAAATAGGAAGAAGCGCTCATCCAGTTCCTCCGTGAGAACTGGGACATCTTCGCATGGAAGCCTTCTGACATGCCTGGAGTTCCCAGGGGGCTAGCTGAGCACCGTCTACGAGTCGACCCGAAGTTCAAGCCTGTGAAAGAACATCTTCGATGGTCCGCCGTCCAAAAGAGGAAAGCTATTGGCGAGGAGGTGGCTCGGCTCTTAGCAGCGGAGTTCATCCGAGAGATTTACCACTCCGAGTGGCTCGCCAATGTTGTCATGGTCCCCAAGAAGGACAAGTCACTTCGCATGTGCATTGACTTTAAACATATCAATCGGGATTGGCCGAAAGATCATTTCCCTCTCCCCCGCATCGACCAGGTAGTCGACTCGACCGCGGGGTGTGAGCGTTTGTCTTTTCTAGATGCTTATTCAGGGTACCATCAGATCCGTCTGTATGGACCCGACGAGATCAAAACGGCTTTCATCACCCCATTCGGGTGCTTCTGTTATGTCACCATGCCCTTCGGCCTCAAGAATGCTGGAGCCACGTTCATGAGGATGATTCAGAAGTGTTTGATCACTCAGATCAGTCGGAACATAGAAGCATACATGGATGATATTGTGGTTAAGTCACGGAAAGGTTCCGACCTACTGACTGACCTTGCTGAAACCTTTGCTAACCTCAGGAGATATGATATCAAGCTCAATCGATCAAAGTGCACATTCGGAGTTCCAGGTGGAAAGTTACTCGGTTTTCTCATTTCCGAACGAGGAATCGACGCCAATCCCGAGAAAGTTGGCACCATATTCCGGATGAAGCGCCCTGTGCATGTACACGATGTCCAGAAGCTTACAGGTTGCTTGGCCGCTCTAAGTCGATTCATTTCTCGTCTTGGTGAAAAGGCGTTGCCTCTTTACCGACTGATGAAGAAGTCTGACAAGTTCGAGTGGACTCCAGAAGCTGATGCAGCGTTTGCAGAGCTCAAAGCTCTGCTCTTCACCCAGCCGGTGCTTGCTGCCCCAATCAGTAAAGAGCCTTTGCTACTTTACATTGCGGCCACGGGACAAGTTGTCAGTACAGTACTTACGGTCGAGCGGGAAGAAGAAGGAAAGGCCTTCAGAGTTCAGCGCCTAGTATATTATGTGTCTGAAGTTTTGACTCCTTCGAAGCAAAGATATCCCCATTACCAGAAGCTTTTACGTGACCACGAAGAAGGTTGCACACTACTTCTCTGACCATTCCATTACAGTCGTCAGCGACGCTCCACTGTCAGAGATTTTGCACAACAGAGATGCAACTGGTCGAGTGGCGAAGTGGGCGATTGAGCTCCTTCCCCTAGATATCAAGTTTGAAGCAAAGAAGGCTATCAAGTCCCAAGCAATTGCATATTTCGTCGCCGAGTGGATTGAACAGCAGCTTCCGACTCAAGTTCACTCGGAGCACTGGACCATGTTCTTCGATGGATCTAAGATGCTGAATGTTTCCGGTGCTGGGGTAGTATTGGTCTCCCCCCGAGGAGATAAGCTCAGATATGTTCTCCAGATTCACTTCGATTCCTCCAATAATGAAGCAGAATATGAAGCACTCTTGTATGGGTTGCGCATGGCCATTTCACTCGGCGTCCGGTGCCTCATGGTCTATGGCGACTCAGATTTGGTGGTTAATCAGGTGATGAAGGAGTGGGACGTCAGAAGCCCAGCTATGACTGGTTACTGCAACGCAGTAAGAAAGCTAGAAAAGAAATTCGAGGGGTTAGAGTTTCATCACATCCCCCGACTGAAAAATCAAGCAGCTGATGATCTGGCAAAGATAGGCTCCAAGAGAGAAGCCATTCCCAGCAATGTGTTTTTGGAGCACATCCGCTCGCCGTCAGTCTAGGAGGATCCTTTTACAGAAGAAGCCCCGCAACCGAAAAGTGCCACAGATCCGACTAAAGTCAAAATTCCTGCTGTGGTCGACCTAGTCATGGAGGTCTTGGCAATCACTCCCGACTGGACGATACCATACATCGCGTATATCTTGAGGAAAGAACTTCCAGAGGACGAAGAAGAGGCTCGACAGATCGTCCGTCGATCTAAAGCTTTCACCGTCATAAAAGGATAGTTGTATAGAGAAAGCGCAACTGGAATCGGTTAGAAGTGCATAACGCCAGAAGAAGGTCAGATAATCCTTGATGATATCCACTCGGGGACCTGTGGTCACCATGCGTCCTCTCGGACCATCGCGGCCAAAGCATACCGAGCGGGTTTTTACTGGCCCAGGGCAAACGAAATGGCGAAAGAGATAGTCGACAAGTGTGAAGGCTGCCAGTTCTACTCCAACATGTCGCACAAGCCAGCATCAGCTCTGAGGACCATTCCACTCGTCTGGCCCTTCGCTGTTTGGGGACTGGACATGGTTGGTCCACTGAGAACAGGCAGGAGCGGATTCACACATGTGCTTGTGGCAGTCGACAAGTTCACCAAATGGATTGAAGCCAAGCCTATCAAAAATCTTGATGCTAACACTGCTATCAGTTTCATCAGAGAGTTGATATTCAGATATGGGGTCCCGCATAGCATCATCACTGACAATGGGTCAAACTTTGATTCAGACAAGTTCAGAGCTTTTTGCGCCTCTCAAGGCACACGAGTCGACTACGCGTCGGTCGCGCATCCCCAGTCGAATGGACAAGCTGAAAGAGCAAATGGTCTGATTCTCAAAGGACTGAAACCTCGACTGATGCGTGATCTCAAGCACGCAGCAGGCGCTTGGGTCGACGAGCTTCCGTCAGTTTTGTGGGGACTGAGGACCACCCCGAACCGGTCGACTGGAAGAACGCCATTCTTTCTGGTTTACGGAGCCGAAGCCGTCCTGCCGAGTGATCTACTTCACAACGCCCCTAGAGTCGAGCTTTATAAGTAAGACGAAGCAGAGCAAGCCCGGCAAGATGCAGTCGACCTCCTAGAGGAGGAGAGGGAAATGGCTATGATCAGATCGACCATCTATCAGCAAGACTTGCGTCGATTCCATGCTAGAAATGTGAAGAGCCGAGCCTTCCAAGAAGGAGATTTGGTCCTCCGAGTGGATCAACAGAAACCACACAAACTTGCTCCTACTTGGGAAGGCCCCTTCATCGTCACCAGAGTCCTCCACAATGGAGCATATCATCTCTACAACGTTGATCGCCAGATCAACGAGCCACGAGCTTGGAATGCGGAACTACTCCGCCCATTTTACACTTGAATTCTCACTCAGATGAGGTGTAATAAGAAAAACTTCTGTAGTTTATGTTTATCAAAGACAAGAGTGTCCCAGTTCTTCCTGTAATTGTTGTCACTTTTGTTTGCGTACGAAATCCCCCAGTGGGTAGCTTAGCTGTGAATCCGTTTCGCCTAAGTTTGCAAAAAATCCTACCGAGTGGTGAGCCAGACTCCCACTCGGGGGCTTAGCTGCAGCCCAGTGCTCGCCTAAGTATATAAAAATCCTACCGAGTGGAGAGCAAACCTCCCACTCGGGGGCTTAGCTGCAGTCCAAGTACTCGCATAAGTATACAAAAATCCTACCGAGTGGAGAGCAAACCTCCCACTCGGGGGCTTAGCTGCAGTCCAAGTACTCGCCTAAGTATTTGAAAATCCTACCGAGTGGTGAGCCAGACTCCCACTCGGAGGCTTAGCTGCAGCCCAGTGCTCGCCTAAGTGTTTGAAAATCCTACCGAGTGGAGAGCAAACCTCCCACTCAGGGGCTTAGCTGCAGTCCAAGTACTCGCCTAAGTATATAAAAATCCTACCGAGTGGAGAGCAAACCTCCCACTCGAGGCTTA
>NC_041380.1:416152828-416213988 GCF_002162155.2 Triticum dicoccoides
GAAAATCCTACCGAGTGGAGAGCAAACCTCCCACTCGGGGGCTTAGCTGCAGTCCAAGTACTCGCCTAAGTATATGAAAACCCTACCGAGTGGTGAGACAGATTTCCACTCGGAGGCTTAGCTGCAGCCCAGTGCTCGCCTAAGTATATAAAAATCCTACCGAGTGGAGAGCAAACCTCCCACTCGGGGGCCTAGCTGCAGTCCAAGTACTCGCCTAAGTATTTGAAAATCCTACCGAGTGGTGAGCCAGACTCCCACTCGGAGGCTTAGCTGCAGCCCAGTGCTCGCCTAAGTGTTTGAAAATCCTACCGAGTGGAGGGCAAACCTCCCACTCGGGGGCTTAGCTGCAGTCCAAGTACTCGCCTAAGTATATAAAAATCCTACCGAGTGGAGAGCAAACCTCCCACTCGAGGCTTAGTTGCAGCTCAGTGCTCGCCTAAGCGTTCAAAAATCCTACCGAGTGGAGAGCAAACCTCCCATTCGGAGGCTTAGCTGCAGCCTAGTGCTAGCCTAAGTGTTCAAAAATCCCACCGAGTGGAAAGCAAACCTCCCACTCGGGGGCTTAGCTGCAGCCCAGTGCTCGCCTAAGTTCGGAACACGTCCCAATCCACAAGGACGGCAAGATGCGAATCGACTGTCACCTTTTCCTTCGGAGCTGCACCACAAATACGAAGCTATTTCGAGTGAAGGCAAAGTTCCACTCGGCAGATAATTCCCGAGGATATTCAATGATAAATCAAGTTCGGAGAAAACCCAAAGGTCCAAGACCTCAGATCAAAGTACTCGAGCCCTCGGCTCGACAGAGTTTAACGGCTACAGAATCCACTCAGCATTCCGAGGCAAATTTAAAGTGAAGCATAAAAGTTTTTCATTCCTCAAGCGGAGGACTGGAAGGAGCGACGAACTCGTCCAAGTCGATCCCGTCTGCAATACGAGTAGCAGCAGCAATGAAAGTCTCCATGAAGTCTTGAAAGCTGTGCTTCCTGGTATTGGCAACTTGCATGGCGGCCAGCTTTTCTTCTCACGCCTCCTTGCAATGGACGCGGACCAGAGACAGAGCGACATCAGCACCACATCTAGCAGAAGATTTCTTCCATTCCGCCACTTGACCCGGGACTTCATCCAGTCGAACCATCAGGGACTCGAGGTCGTTCTGAAGCGTCGTTCCAGGCCAGAGTGATGTGTCGATCTGCGACATCGCAACCTTCAGCCGAGCAAGATAGTCAACAACGCTGGTAACACGAGACTCCAGTCGGAGCACGTTCATAGCAGCCTCGTCCTTCACGAGAGAATTGGCGGGATCCAAGCCTGGCTCCACTCGACTGGTTTTCTCTTCGAAGCTCTGACAGAATTCTGCAAACACGATTCAAGAATAAGACAGTGGCCTTACGCGGGCTTGGTAACTGCAAGACAGCCAGGTCAGAATAATTACCTTCGAACATGACGAACAGCTTCTTGGCGAGTCCACCGAGATAAGCCTCCAGATCGTTTACCTTCCCCGCCAGCTCACCCGCCTGGTTGTGCAGAACCATCTTCTCGTTCGTCAGTCGGCTGACCTCTCGATTAGCTATCTCGAGAGCAGTTTTCAGTATGGAGTTCTCCTGTTCAAGAGTTCTGACTGAAGCCAGTTTCTCTTCTGCAAGCTTCGTTTTGCTCGAGGCCTCCTTCTGTGCTTCGGCAAGATCTTGATCCTTCTTCTTCAGAGCTTCCTCCAGTTTATCTACAGAACATCGAGTGAACTCAACATCAAGAATGGGCAAGAAAGGGAAGTCACTCGTCAAGAATGAGAAACCTCGCCAGCCATACCTTTTGCTTCGTCTCGCGCCTTCTGCAGGTTCTGTTGAGCGAGCTTCAAGTCAAGGTCGAGCTGGATCTGTTTGTTCTCCAACTCAGTGTAGAGAGCCACAAGTTCACATGATTTCTACAAAAGTCAGTCGACAGAGGTCCAAGATAAGTTGCTTCCGAGTAACCAAGAGACAATGATGACGTTTCTAAGACTACAGCTGAATCAAAAATATTCAACAGTAGTCTCGGGGACTACACCTAGTGGGTGCACTCAGCGTGCCCCCACTGGTTTTGAAAAAAAAAATCGACTGCCCGCAGTCGACCGGATACAGTTTCATTCGACATGGCCTAGCCAGACCGAGTGAAGGAGTAAAACTACAGCAACGCAATATAAAGACTACAGTCGATTGCCAGCAGTCCACCGTAGTCTCGGGGACTACACCCAGTGGGTGCACTCAGCGTGCCCCCACTCGACCAAAAAACTTAACAGAAACACCCAGTGGGTGTACAGATTTAAAAGATCTTCGGAAAAGAGATTCTTTAGACAGCATACCCTAACAGAACAAGCAGTGAATCGACTGACCTGGACGTTACTCTGAAGAGCTGAACTCGCGTCATAAGCCGCTTGGCTGGCTTCTCGAACCACCTTGACCTGCTCCATCATGATGCATGCCTGGCGTATAGCTTCCTTAGCTGCACCCACTTGGTCCTCAGGGACGTGGTGTGTGGCGAAGAGCGAAGGCGGATTTACAGTCGACGTCGAGGGCCGCACACTCGTCAGAGGATTGGCGAAAGTCACAGAAGCCCGGGTGGTATCGCCACCGTCTCGAGCTACGGCCTCAGGCGCCGGAGTGGATTGTGGAGTCTCGCCAGCCGACGCCTTCCTGTTCCATCTCACTCTCAGCGGCGCTTCGTCTTCATCGTCAGGAAGGCTAATAACATGAGGAGGAGCTACGAGAAAAATTCAATTGACCAGAGTTATAAGAAATCGTCAGTCGATTCAAGGCAGAACATCAGTAATCATACCAGGGTTGGAAGTAACAACATCTTCCATCTCTTGATCATCGTCCTTGGCGGAGATCTCAGAAGTAGCAGCACTACAAATTTTGAAAGACCGTCAGTCGGCTCAGTGGATCGACCAAGGATCCGTCCACGGCCGACAAAGGAGAACAAGTTCTATCATTACCCAGAAATGGTGGGGACAGTCATCCTCATCTTGGGCAGAGCCTTGGGTGGCTTGGACGGCGCCGCGCGGGGGTGCTTGGGAGCTTTTTCAGTCGGCGCTGGAGAAGAGGTCCGAGGACGCTTCGACGACTGCCCAACGGGAGCAGTCGCCTTACCACGTTCCCGCGCAGGGTCGTGTGTAAGCTTGGATCGCCTTTCCGAGCGGGGAGGTTCAGCTTCCTCCTCCTCCTCCTCTTCGCTGGAGTCGACGTCGTCGTCTCCCTCTCCTTCGCCGTCAGATTCCCACTCCCCCTGTTCGTCTCCGCTTTCGCCTCCGCTCGCCTCCCCTTCCTCGGCCTACCCCTGTGCTCCGTTGGGTGTCGAGTACATCTCTGTAGTTGCCTGGAGAATAGCAGACAAGTCGAAAGTTAGTCGACCGATTCAAAGAGAGCAAATGAAGAAAGCAAGATCTCAGTCGGGAACACAAGGTCGGACCTGGTCCACGTCGTATGTACTGTCAAGCGGGGGAACCCTCCTGGCTCCTTGGGGGCTGTCTTTGTTCCCTGTGATGCTCGACAGCCACCCTTCCAGCATCTCGTCGGTGACCTCCTCTGGGTGAACCCGAGTGGTGTCGTCGAGACCCGAGTACAGCCACATAGGGTGGTCACGAGCCTGAAGCGGTTGGATGCGCCTCCGAAGGAAGACCTCCAGCAAGTCCATTCCGGTCACGCCCTCTCGGACAAGTTGAACCACTCGACCAACCAGCACCTTGACTTGCGCCTTTTCCTTCGGCAGCACTTTCAGAGAGTCAGGCTTTTGAGCTCGGTCCAGAGAGAAAGGGGGAAGACCAGTCGACTGCCCTGGGGTCACCTGGTCTTGGCAATAAAACCAGGTCGACTGCCAACCACGGACCGACTCGGGAAAAGTGATAGACGGAAAAGAACTTTTACCCCTCATCTGGATCGCCAGGCCCCCACATAGCTGGATCACTTGCGTGCGTTTGTCACTCGACTTGGCTTTCTTTACCGATTGGGAACGGCAGGTGAAGATGTGTTTAAAGAGTCCCCAATGAGGGCGGCAACCCAAGAAACTTTCGCACAAGGAAATGAAAGCCGCAAGATACACGATGGAATTGGGAGTGAAATGGTGGAGCTGCGCTCCGAAGAAGTTCAAAAAGCTCCAGAAAAAAGGATGAGGAGGTAGAGAAAATCCGCGATCGATATGGGTGGCAAGGAGGACGCACTCACCGTCACGAGGTTGGGGTTCGACTTCTCTCCCCGGGAGACGCGCAGCTTCATGGGGAATGATTCCCCCCTCGACCATGTCGTCAAGATCTTCCTGCCGAATCACCCCAGTCGCCCTGGATCCAATCCCTGGGCAGAGCAGTCCTCGAGGAAGATCCGCCCCGAGCGGACTTCTTCCCCTTCCCCTGCACTGCCGCCTTCTTCGCGCGCTCCAAAGCCGATGTCTTGTCCTTCACCATCATCACCGGCGAGGCTCGAACGGACCTACGGCGCTAGGGTGAGAGCGGAGGTGGCAGAGGACCTTGCGGGGAGAGAAGGAAAGGCGAGAGCACACTGTTGGGGAGCCCCGAGCTGGCAACTTATAAGGAGCCGCTTCCGAGTGGCTGACCGGTAGGCCCAGGCGATCCCGTCAAATCCCGCAACAGGCACGCGCGCGGTACGTGGCGAAAAAGGTGGCGCGGAGATCGAGGAGCTTCCATCCTATCCCATCCGATTACTTCGGCCGCCCCCATCCCGCTCGCTTCCCGAAATTCAAATCCCGCAAAATCCGCGGGCTGCAGAACAACTCATCAAACTGAAGAGCCCGCTCGTGCCGGCACTCGGTATTCCACAAGTAAGGAAATTCACTCGACGGGAGACCAAGAATGGATCAAGGTGACCGAAAGAAGTTGACAACATCATCCGTGACGATTGATCCAGTACAAGACATTCGTATAACACTAAGAACCAGTCGGAAGGACCCCCAACTCCTTCCCCACTCGAACCTCGATCCATTCGGGGGCTAATGATGAAGCTATGTACCTAGGGTAGGGGCATGGACCTGTCCTAAGAGCCCTACCCAAGGACATCCCTGGAAGAAGTCACCTTTCAATCGACTTGAAGGTATCCCACTCGACGGATTCAAGACACTCGACCAGGAAGCTACCACTCGACTACGAAGCCAACCACTCGACTGACAGGAGATCTAAAGTCACTCCGCAAGCAAACGGTCGACCACTAAGTAGTCTTTATGGTCATCATAGCACTTTAATAGGGACGTTACCAGTAACGCCCAGTCTTAATGTATTTTAACCCTGCATTACTGAGGACCAGAGGGGTCTGGTGAACTCTATATAAGCCACCCCCCTCCTCAGTAGCAGGGGTTGGCACTCCTGTAATTCATACACACATAATCCAGTCGACCGCCTCCGGGCACCGAGACGTAGGGCTATTACTTCCTCCGCGAAGGGCCCGAACTCGTACATCCTGGTGTATTTACAACTTCTCCATAGCTGAGATCTAGCCTCTCCATACATACCCCCCTACCTCACTGTCAGAGTTAGAACCACGACACTGGCCACGCTGGAGGCAATGATTATCGGGTACCGCTAATTCCTCAGGAGCAGGCATACGCTAATCATGGATCGGAGGAGGTGCAGGTCGCCACAGCGAGCAGCTGCCCCGCTCCCACAGTCTCCTACCCCTCGGGAGGAGGGCGCAGGGGGCTGCAGGAGAGGGGCCGAGATCCGACATGACCACCACGGCGTCCGAAGCAAGGCGTTCTCAAGAGGTAGGCCCTCTGCTGGGGAGGTGCCTCAGGGCCTGCCCCTGGAGGAGGACCCGTGGTCGTCGGGGGAACCGCTGGCGACCGCTCTACCCCATCGGCGGCGTCCTGGTTTCCGGTCGTCGTTGATGGCACTAGAGTGTGGCGCAAGGAGGGGCCCTCATCTGGCGATATGAAGGAAGGCCAGTTCCTGTGAAGAAGGCCAGTGCCTGTGAAGCTCGCCGCCCCGTGACACTCTCACGTAATAATGAGTGGGGCTGTACACGCCCCGGAGTCTCAGGGGTGTCGGCCTCAGGCCCTGGGGCTCCCTCCCACGCCCAGTGGCAGCACTTAGATCTGCGCTGGTGAGAAGACGTACAAGACTAGATTAGGTGCCGGACGCGGCCTTTTGTCTGCTTTCGTTGCTTTTCCCTTTGGTTGTCGCTTTCCCCCGCTGGATTTAAGTTGGATTCGAATTTGAGATTTGCGTGTGTTCGGGGAAGGGGTGCTTAGTCTCGTTCGAGCAATTTCTCGCGTTTTGGTTACCACTCCGCCTCAGCTGCCTCCCCTCGCGAGCCCCTCGCGAGCCGGGTCAGGCCTAGCTTGCGCGCAGCCCAGACTACCGCCGCCGCGTCCTCTCAAGAGGGTTTTTTTTTACTGCAGATCCTACGGATTCGATCAGGGAGCACTCGGGACACCACAGCCTCCCGCAGGCTACCTCAGGGCCCGCACGGGACAAAGGTAAAACTAGCCAACCAGCACGTCGCTTAGCCAACCACTTGGCGCGGGCGCATGGGCAATGTAACGTCTACTAATACGATGAACACAAGTTTTACATGAGGGGCTCCCCCTCCCAAAATGCTCTCATAGCCATCAGGCCAAGACCTGAGTTCTATTCATGCAGGGTAAGGAAACAGGAATGATGCACAATCAGTCGGACGAATCTCCCAATGCGTCCTTAGGAGCACCTCCCGAACCGTTGCTAGCGTCGCTGGACTCGCCATCGCTGACTGCGTCGCCGCCAGCGGCGTTAGGGCCGTTCACCACGCCGCCCTCATCGGCGGCCACGATCATGCCGTCGTTGTCCGAAGCGAAGGCCCTAACAAGAGCATCCACATTATCTTCCACCCAGTGCGCCAGGTCGACTCGGACGGCCTGGGGGACTAGAGCGATGGCGGCGTCGAAATCGAAATGGGGATCCATGTTCTGGAGATGGCTGAAGACGCGAGAAAAGGCGCGCCCGAGCAGGGCGCGGCTCCTCTCCTCCACCAACCTGTTGGCCCTGACCGACTGCGCCTCCAGCTGCGTCACCACGTCGGTGAAGAACTGAAGGTTGCCGGCGTAGTTGACTGCGTGCGGCTCGCCAACAGCCACCTCGCAGATGTTGCCCAAGGTTGTGTTGGCTCTCTCACGGAGCGTGGTGAGCATGGGGCCGTGCTCATGCTCTAGGATTCGCCGCTGACGTATCTTGTTCGTATTCTGGCGCGCGACGACCTCAACCTCCTCCACCCGCTGGCGAAGAAGGAGCACCTTGGCCTGGGAGGTGGTTGACTCCCCTTGCGCTACCTCAAGGTCGGCCTGAAAAGCGTCGGCCCGCCACGTCGCCTCCTCCAGCTTGGCCCTCAAGGCAGCAGTCCTGCCTTCAGCCTCGGCCCGGATCAACTCCAGCCTCTCCTCGAGCTCGTGCTCGAGGTTCAAGCACGCCATCGCCACCCGACGTCCGACCTCCTCCAGGACACAGGCTTCCCGTGCAGCGACATCATCCTCCGCCTGCGTCACTAAGCGCTCCCTCATCTCCAGACGCTCGTACTCGTGGGTACGTTCGGCGGCTTCCAGCGTCAGTGCCTCCTCACACTTCTGGAGCTCTGCTGGGTCACCAAAGGCCACCTTCATCGACGCAAGAGCTGCCTCGCGTAGCTCCACTTGCTCCTCCAGTGAGTGGCACCAGGCCAGGAGCTCCCGAGCCCGCTCCTCCGCCGACTCTCGCCGCCGGTCAGCTTCGCGGGCCTCCTCAGCGGCCCAAGATGGGGCCTCCCGAGAGGCCATCAGCGACGCCTTGGCCTCTGCGTCGTCAAGATCGCGTTGACGGTGTGCAAGGGCGATGGCACCCTCCAGCTCGCGCCTCTCCGCTGCCAGGCGCAGGCCCTCGGCCTCAAGGCGCGCGTCTTCATCAGCAAGCTCCTCACCAAGCAGGCTCACCGCATCAGCCGCCCTTCGAAGGAATCCTTGGCGAAGAGCGCGACGCTCCTGGGCGCGCTCGAGCACGTCTTCCACACCATCATCTGCCCCGAGCAAGCATCGGGGGCCACCAGTCAGCACTCCCCCTCCGGGCAGGGGGCTGGGGGCTGGCACCCTCGCGACGGCCGGGCACGCCACGCCAAAAGCCCGGCCTGGAGCCAGCCCGTCCCCTGATGAAGAGCGCAGGGAGCGCCTCAGCCAGTCGCAGTCCACGACCAGGCGAGAGGCCCACGGCAGGCTGGCTATGCCACGAGAAGGCCCGCGAAGGAGGATCGCGAGGTGCGCAGGGCCACGATGCGCCTCGGGACGGTTCGCCTCTCCGATCGCCCTCACCACAAGGGCTCTGCTGCTCGGAGCGCTTGAGGATGGTGGAGGGGGCGAAGCCAAGGGGGACGGCGCCTCCGCCGTCTCTACAAGCTCGGCTGGTAGGGGCCTGCGGAGCAAGGATCAGTAAAAGCAGCAGAAGGATCGGGAGCTGGGAAAGGAGAAGGCTTACTCATCAGTGGCGAAGTACTTCCTACGCTCCAGCAGGCGACAAGGGTAATCGTCGCCTAGGGCCTCCCTTCTCTCTCGGAGGGCCTCGAAGTCCACGCGGAAGCGGCCCAAGAGTTGAGCGCAGGGATCAACCTACGATGAAGACGGAGCGTCAAGGCGATCCGTGTCAGGGGCGCCTGCCTGATGCGCGCTGCCAATCGCCTCGCCCAGAGAAGCGGCTGGAGCCTCAGGGGCCTCAGTCGCAGGCGCTGAGGGCAGCTGCTTGCCACCCTCAGCCTCAGCGGCACGGGCCCCAAGAGCAGCTCCCTCATGAGCATTGTCCGGCGCTGTCGCCCCGCCGGGAGCCTCCTCGGCCTCTGGCGCCTCATGCCTCCCTGCTCCGCCACTTGAGGAAGAGTCGCCTTGGCCGACTGGAAGGGCAGTCATCATCACTGGGTTCTCGCGAGGCCCTGGAGGCCGGCGGGGCACGGCCCCCACTCATCAAAGATAGGCATCTGATTCACAAAATCGCCCCTGTTCTGGCAGAGGTACAGCAAGGCCCCTCCCCGCTGGATACTGACAGGGTTGGGGTCCCCAGTCAGGATCAAGAGTGCTGTCCTCAGCGCTTCAGGCGTTATGTCCTCTTCCTGGAGCCTCATATGATCATCACGCCCGCTGAAGGCCCACATCCGGCGGGAGTGGCGTTGGAGAGGAGCAACGCAGCGTAGCAGGAACTCCCTCACCACCTTGGGCGCTGTCACGCCAAGCGACCTCAAGAACGCGAAGCGGTGCCAGACGAAGACGAGCCGGGGGCTCTCAAGCGTCTCCTGGTCCTAGCCTGAATTGGGGACAGCAGGCGAAGTTGGCTCCGATAGCAGGGGGCTGGGCACCCCTGCATCCACATACAACCACCGCTCGCGGAACCCATCCGCGGGCAGAGGGAGCCTGAAGTCAATCCCTGAGGCCGCTGTCTCAGACGCGGCAACGAAGCTTACACACGCCCAGCATTGGGTAGGGTCGACAAGGCGCAGAGAGAAGAAGTGGCGCAGCAAGGCAACCGAAGGAAGGATGCTCATCATTGCCTCACAAACGAAGGCGAAGACCGAAAGGAGGGTGATGGATTCAGGACCCAGATGCATCATGTGGATCTGATAGTGGGAAAGCACGACATTGAAGAAATCAGAAAAGGGGGGAACCAGACCCGCCCACAAGGCGTCGGCAAAATACGGGACCTCGGTGACTATCCTGTCGATGGAGAAATGGGACGCGGGCCAGGCCGTCGTCCTCCCGCATTCGTTGAAGATAGTGGCCAGAGCCGAGCTGACCTTGCCCAAGCCCTTGGCGGGGGCCGCCAATGGCGGCGAGCAAGGCGGAGGCATGGATTTCTTCCCTCTTCCCTTCTTCGTCGGAGCCATGGCGATGGGAAGGGGGGAGGTTCGAGATTGGATTGAAAACAGAAGCTGGAGTTCGAGAGAAGGAAGGACAGAGGGCCCTCGAGCAACAGAAAGGGGAGCGGCTGTGTACGACTACGAGTCCGCCTAGAATGGCGCAAAATAAGGGGGGCGTGGGGGAACAGTGCCGCCCACGCCCAGTCAACCGCCACGCGGCGCCCAAGGCCGCAGGCTGTTAGGGCCCGCGGCGCTTCACTCTTGCCCTTTCGCCTCCCTGCACGGCCAAGTTCGGGCGCGCCTTGGGCCCGGGGGCTACTGTCAGCGTTCTGGGAACGGGGGTCCCCAGACTTCCCTGCCTGCGGCCCGCGGCGTGGCTCGAAGGGGGGCCCAGCATGGCCCATCTTCATCAACACAGACCCAAGACCCTCGCGAGGGGCCAAGCCTCACGGGGCGGACGACACGGAGCTTCCTCAGGCACGGCCTCATCAGGCTGGCTCGCGAGGAGGCGGAGATAACAAGGCGAGGTACCTCACGAGGTGCCCGTGATGCAAGCCATGACGATCAAAGGCGCCAGACGGGCGCCAGCCCGCGCAGTGTCCTCCTTTCCTCTTTGGTGCAAAGGGGGCAAGCGCAGCCGCGGATTACCGATGCATCAGGCAAAGGTTGCCATTCCGGTGCAACAAGACCAAGACCACGGACTACAAGACGGAGGTCATCATGGAGCCCAAAGCAGCGTCGCCACCAGAGCTTTGTGCAGGCGAAGACTACTTTTGTCAGGATAGCTTGTACTAGTTGTCCCCATTCAAATTAGCCCGCCATTGTTGGCTCCCTTCCCACTCATTATTTGGGAAAAGGACCAGGGCCTCTATAAATAGGACTAGCCACCACAGTGGATGGGGAGAACCTCATCTTAGCTAGAGGAGATAGAGATCGGGTCGAGTAGCATCACACAGAGAGAGAGAGAGAGAGAAGGGTGACTGAACTCCCCCTAGCAGTCCATCCCCCCAACCAAGAACAGACCCTCGCGAGGCTGTTCTTCCTTGTATTGTTCATCACCATCAGCCCAAGAGGCAATCCACCACACCACACATTGGAGTAGGGTATTACACCACAACGGTGGCCCGAACCAGTATAAACCCTGTGTCTCTTGTGCTGTTCTTTCCATAGCTTAGATCTTAGCTAGGCGGAGAGGTGCAGGTAGGTAGAAGGCGAAATCTCCGCGCGCACCCCAGTGTTCGAACCTCAAGGGTCTGCCGGAACCCGAAACCCGACACACTTCACCATTGTTTAGGCCTAGAGGGAGGCATTGGGAAGTAATAAGTAGATGATGGGTTGCTAGAGTGACAGAAGCTTAAACCGTAGTTTATGCGTTGCTTCGTAAGGGGCTGATTTGGATCCATATGTTTCATGCTATGGTTAGGTTTACCTTAATACTTCTGTTATAGTTGCGGATGCTTGCAATGGGGGTTAATCATAAGTGGGATGCTTGTCCAAGTAAGGACAATACCCAAGCATCGGTCCACCCACATATCAAATTATCAAAGTACCGAACGTGAATCATATGAACGTGATGAAAACTCGCTTAACGATAATTCCCGTGTGTCCTCGGGAGCGCTTTCCTTCATATAAGAGTTTGTCCAGGCTTGTCCTTTGCTAAAAAAGGATTGGGCCATCTTGCTGCACCTTATTTACTTTTATTACTTGCTACTCGTTACAAATTACCTTATCACAAAACTATCTGTTACCGATAATTTCAGTGCTTGCAGAGAATACCTTACTGAAAATTGCTTATCATTTCCTTCTGATCCTCGTTGGGTTCGACACTCTTACTTATCGAAAAGGCTACGATAGATCCCCTACACTTGTGGGTCATCAATACTCTTTTCTGGCACCGTTTCCGGGGAGTGAAGCGCCTTTGGAAGGTGGAATTTGGTAAGGAAAAATTTATATAGTGTGCTGAAATTTACTGTCACTTGTTACTATGGAACATAATCCTTTGAGGGGCTTGTTCGGGGTATCTTCACCCCGACTAGTAGAGCAAAGAGTTGCTCCTCAACCTACTGAACCTACTGAAAATGTTTACTTTGAAATTCCTTCGGGTATGATAGAGAAACTGTTAGCTAATCCTTTTGCAGGAGATGGAACATTGCATCCTGATTTACACTTAATGTATGTGGATGAAGTTTGTGGATTATTTAAGCTTGCAGGTATGCCCGATGATGTTATCAAGAAGAAGGTCTTCCCTTTATCTCTGAAGGGAGAGGCATTGACATGGTATAGGCTATGTGATGATATGGGATCGTGGGACTACAAGCGATTGAAATTGGAATTTCATCAGAAGTTTTATCCTATGCATCTTGTTCATCGTGATCATAATTATATATAATTTTTGGCCTAGCGAAGGAGAAAGCATCGCTCAATCTTGGGGAGGCTTAAGTCAATGTTATATTCATGCCCCAATCATGAGCTCTCCAAAGAGAATTTCAGTGCTTGTAGAGAGTACCTTACTAAAAACTTCTTATCATTTCCTTCTGCTCCTCGTTGGGTTCGACACTCTTACTTATCGAAAAGGCTATGATAGATCCCCTACACTTGCGGGTCATCAATGAGTGATCACTACAGCTGAGCTACCACATGTGTCGTAGGTGCCCTCTCTGCCTTTTTGGTATGTCGATGCCAAAGGGGGAGAGAGTGTAGGATTTGTCGAGTCTTGTGTTGTGTCTTGTTTCGCTTTGTTGCTTTGCTTTCGTTCTATTGAACCTCATTTGCTTTGGTTTGGTGTGTGCTCATGAGACCTGGTTCCCCATCACATGGTGTAATACATATGCACTGTAGCTTATTTTATTATCTTTCATACTTAGTAGCCTGTGAGCCTATGCTATCTTGTGCCCTTTACTTTATGCTCGTATTCATTACCTTGCCTCCTTGCTTAGTGTTAGTTACATTGTTGCAAGATATGCCTCGTCTATAAAATATAGGGGGATTGTTGATCCTAGTATGTGTGCCGTGCACTCCAAAGCATCTCTCTAGAGAGCACACATCTAGGTGGAGCCCGTCTATATTTTATAGATGTTGGCTTTGCCTATGTTTCATTTTATATCCCTATGTGCAAATCCCGTATTGTCATCAATCCACCAAAAAGGGCGAGATTGTAAGGGCATATTTATCCCTAAGTGGTTTTGGTGATTGGTGACAATGCTTTTGCGGACTAATCGTGTGCATTGAGCATTTCAGATATCTCATGTTTAGGCACAAGACGATTCGTTGCCCCTCAGAGTCTAGTGAAGACGGAGTTTTTCCCTACATTTCTTTTCGGTGGATTTGAGTCATAGGAAAGCCGTACTATTAAGAGGGGGTCCGCTTTGGAAATGTTTGGGTGGAATCATCACGTACACGTATGTTCCTTTTTGCACCACCTTTCCTTTGGCTCTTTGGAGCAACCACCATTTATCCGTGTCTCTGCAAAATGAAGGACTCCTAAGTGTTGGTTGTGCTGTGGCATGCGGTAGTACTGCTCATGAGAGCAGTAGTACCGCAGAGGCCTATGGTAATACCGGCTAGGGACGCGGTAGTACCACAAGCCCTTGCAGTAGTACCGCTCCACGGGCGCGGTAGTACCGTGGCCTCAGGCCGGCATAGCAGCACGACCGGATGTAGGGGCGGATGTAATTTTTTACATCTGCGCCCTACACAGTAGTACCGCTCCAAGTTTGCGGTAGTACCGCCTCGGATTTTTGCACAGATCGTTTCTCAGCGGAAGTAGCCACGGATGTATTTTTATCCGCCCATGCCTTCCCAGCCCAAACAAACCCTGCCTTGTGGTAGTACCGCAAGGGCGAGCGGTAGTACTGCTCCGGTGGTTCTACCGCTCTTTGCTTCAACGCATCAGGGCTGGTCTAGCTCCTGTCGCGCATGCGGTTGTGCCGCAGTGCCCCGCGGTAGTACCGCAGGCCCTTGCGGTAGTACCGCATGTCTTGTGCGGTAGTACCGCACATTGCGGGCTGAGTAAGTGGATAACAGTTGGATTTGTCCTATCACTATATAAGGGGAGTCTTCTTCTCTGAGTTGACAACCTCTTCCATCCCTAAGCTCCATCTTCGCCCAATCTCTCTCCCTAGCCAATCAAACTTGTTGGTTTTCTAGGGATTGGTTGAGAAGGCCCCGATCTACACTTCCACCAAGAGAAATTTGATTCCCCCACTAATCCCTTGCGGATCTTATTACTCTTGGGTCTTTGAGCACCCTAGACGGTTGAGGTCACCACGGAGCCATATTCCATTGTGGTGAAGCTTCGTGGTGTCGTTGGGAGCCTCCAATTAAGTTGTGGAGGTTTCCCCAACCTTGTTTGTAAAGGTCCGATCGCCGCCTCCAAGGGCACCAATAGTGGAATCACGGCATCTCGCATTGTGTGAGGGCGTGAGGAGAATACGGTGGCCCTAGTGGCTTCTTGGGGAGCATTGTGCCTCCACACCGCTCCAACAGAGACGTACTTCCTCTCAAAGGGAAGGAACTTCGGTAACACATCCTTCTCTTCACCGGCTCCACTCTTGGTTATCTCGTACCTCTACTTGTGCAAGCTTGTTTTGCGTTGCATCTCTTGCTTGCTTTCGAGCTTGTTGTTGTTGCATCATATAGGTTGCTCACCTAGTTGCATATCTAGACAACCTACTTTGATGCAAAGTTTAAATTGGTAAAGAGAAGCTAAAAATTGTTAGTTGCCTATTCACCGCCCCTCTAGTCAACTCTATCGATCCTTTCAGTTGACTTGCCCGATGATCGGCAAGCCATAGAGAATAAATGAATCTTTAAGAAGAAGACTAATGCTGATGGTAATGTTACTGTCTACAAAGCTCGACTTGTCGCAAAAGGTTTTCGACAAGTTCAAGGTGTTGACTACGATGAGATTTTCTTACTCGTAGCGATGCTTAAGTCTGTTCGAATCATGTTAGCAATTGCGTATTTTATGAAATCTGGAAAATGGATGTCAAAACTGCATTCCTTAATGGATTTCTTAAAGAAGAGTTGTATATGATGCAACTAGAAGGTTTTGTCGATCCTAAAGGTGCTAACAAAGTGTGCAAGCTCCAGCAATCCATCTATGGACTGGTGCAAGCATCTCGGAAGTTGGAATATACGCTTTGATAAGGTGATCAAAGCATATGGTTTTATACAGACTTATGGTGAAGCATGTGTTTACAAGAAAGTGAGTGGGAGCTCTATAGCATTGCTGATATTATATGTGGATGACCTATTGTTGATCAGGAATGGCATAGAATTTCTGCGTAGCATAAAAGGATACTTGAATAAGATTTTTTCAATAAAAGACCTCAGTGAAGCTACTTATATATTGAGCATCAAGATCTATAGAGATAGATCAAGACGCTTGATAGGACTTTCACAAAGCACATACCTTGACAAGATTTTGAAGGAGTTCAAAATGGATCAGTCAAAGAAAGGGTTCTTACCTGTGTTACAAGGTGTGAAGTTGAGTAAGACTGAAAGCCCGACCATGGCAGAAGATAGAGAGAGAATGGAAGTCATTACCTATGCCTCAGCCATAGGTTCTATATGATATGCCATGCTTTGTACCAGACCTATTGTGTACCTTGCCATGAGTTTGGCAAGGGGGTACAACAGTCATCCAGGAGTAGATCACTGGACAGCGGTCAAAATTATCCTTAGAGGACTAAGGAAATATTTCTCGGTTATGGAGGTGATAAAGTGTTTGTTGTAAAGAGTTACGTCGATGCAAGCTTTTACACCGAACCAGATGACTCTGAGTCTCAATCTAGATACATATTAAAAGTGGGAGCAATTAGCTAGAGTAGCTCCATGCAGAGCAATGTAGACATATAAATTTGCAAAATACATACGGATCTGAATGTGAGAGACCCGTTGACTAAACCTCTCTCACAAGCAAAACATGATCACACCTTAATACTCTTTGAGTGTTAATCGCATGGCAATGTGAACTAGATTATTGGCTCTAGTGAACCCTTTGGGTGTTGGTCACATGGTGATGTGAACTATGGGTGTTAATCACATAATGAAGATGTGAACTATTGGTGTTAAATCACATGGCGATGTGAACTAGATTATTGACTCTAGTGCAAGTGGGAGAGTGAAGGAAATATGCCCTAGAGGCAATAATAAAGTTGTTATTTATATTTCCTTATATCATGATAAATGTTTATTATTCATGCTAGAATTGTATTAACTGGGAACTTGATACATGTGTTGATACATAGACAAAACGCAGTGTCCCTAGTAAGCCTCTACTAGACAAGCTCGTTAATCAAAGATGGTTAAGTTTCCTAGCCATAGACATGTGTTTTCATTTTATGAACGGGATCACAACATTAGGATAATGATGTGATGGACAAGACCCATCCGTTAGCTTAGCATAATGATCGTTAAGTTTTATTGCTATTGCTTTCTTCATGACTTATACATATTCCTCTGATATTGAGATTGTGCAACTCCCGAATACCGGAGGAACACCTTGTGTGCTATCAAACATCACAACATAACTGGGTGATTATAAAGATCCTCTACAGGTGTCTCCAAAGGTGTTTGTTAGGTTGGCATAGATCAAGATTAGGATTTGTCACTCCGTGTATCGGAGAGGTTTCTCTGGGCCCTCTAGGTAATGAACATGACTATGTGCCTTGCAAGCAATGTGACTAATGAGTTAGTCACAGGGTGATGCATTACGAAACGAGTAAAGAGACTTGCCGGTAACAAGATTGAACTAGGTATGATGATACCGACGATCGAATCTCGGGCAAGTAACATACCGATGACAAAGGGAATAACGCATGTTGTCATTGCGGTTTGATCGATAAAAGATCTTCGTAGAATATGTAGGAACCAATATGAGCATCCAGGTTCCGCTATTGGTTATTGACCAAAGATGTGTCTTGGTCATGTCTACATAGTTCTCGAACCCGTAGGGTCCGCACGCTTAACGTTCGATGACGATTTGTATTATGAGTTATGTGTTTTGGTGAACGAAGTTTGTTCGGAGTCCCAGATGAGATCACGGACATGACGAGGAGTCTCGAAAAGGTCGAGAGGTAAAGATTCATATATTGGAAGGTAGTATTCGGACATCGGAATGGTTCCAAGTGGTTCGGGTATATTACCGGAGTACCGGGGGGTTACCGGAACCCCCCGGGGGAAGTATTGGGCCTAGATGGGCCTTAGTGGAGAGAGATGATGTCTACTACACAACCTTCTTCTTGTAGACGTTGTTGGGCCTCCAAGTGCAGAGGTTTGTAGGACAGTAGCAAATTTCCCTCAAGTGGATGACCTAAGGTTTATCAATCCGTAGGAGGCGTAGGATGAAGATGGCCTCTCTCAAGCAACCCTGCAACCAAATAACAAAGAGTCTCTTGTGTCCCCAACACACCCAATACAATGGTAAATTGTATAGGTGCACTAGTTCGGCGAAGAGATGGTGATACAAGTGGTATATGGATGGTAGATAAAGGTTTTTGTAATCTGAAAATATAAAAACAGCAAAGTAACTAATGATAAAAGTGAGCACAAATGGTATTGCAATGCGTTGAAACAAGGCCTAGGGTTCATACTTTCACTAGTGCAAGTTCTCTCAACAATAATAACATAATTAGATCATATAACTTTCCCTCAACATGCAACAAAGAGTCACTCCAAAGTCACTAATAGCGGAGAACAAACGAAGAGATTATGGTAGGGTATGAAACCACCTCAAAGTTAAACTTTCTGATTGATCTATTCAAGAGTCCGTAGTAAAATAACATGAAGCTATTCTTTCCGTTCGATCTATCATAGAGTTCGTACTAGAATAACACCTTAAGACACAAATCAACCAAAACCCTAATGTCACCTAGATACTCCAATGTCACCTCAAGTACCCGTGGGTATGATTAGATGATTTGCATCACACAATCTCAGATTCATCTATTCAAACCAACACAAAGTACTTCAAAGAGTGTTGTCGGTGTCAAAACCGGCGGATCTCGGGTAGGGGGTCCCGAACTGTGCGTCTAGGCAGGATGGTAACAGGAGGCAAGGGACACGAAGTTTTACCCAGGTTCGGGCCCTCTTGATGGAGGTAAAACCCTACGTCCTGCTTGATTAATATTGATGATATGGGTAGTACAAGAGTAGATCTACCACGAGATCGGAGAGGCTAAACCCTAGAAGCTAGCCTATGGTATGATTGTTGTTCTCTATATTGTCCTACGGACTAAAACCCTCCGGTTTATATAGACACTGGAGAGGGTTAGGGTTACACAAAGTCGGTTACAATGGTAGGAGATCCACATATCCGTATCGCCAAGCTTGCCTTCCACGCCAAGGAAAGTCCCTTCCGGACATGGGATGAAGTCTTCGATCTTGTATCTTCATAGTCCAGGAGTCCGGCTGAAGGTATAGTCCGGCCATCCGGACACCCCCTAATCCAGGACTCCCTCAGTAGCCCCTGAACCAGGCTTCAATGACGATGAGTCCGGCGCGCAGATTGTCTTCGGCATTGCAAGGCGGGTTCCTCCTCCAAGTACTTCATAGAAGATTTTGAACACAAATATAGTGTCCGGCTCTGCAAAATAAGTTTCCACATATTGCCATAGAGAGAATAATATTTACACAAATCTAATCTGCTGACGTATTCCGTAGTGTGACGCACCACGGCCAAGCCTTTATTCGAATTGGTTTATTGTCCCACCTCAGCGTGTCATGCGAGGCGGTTTCCTTGGCACGTCTTGTTAAAGCAGAGATCGTGTCCCCTTATTCCAGGATTCTCATCAATACGGGCGTGGGTAACCCAACCGCTTCTAGGACTCCTAGACTATAGGCAAGTCGAAATGGCCACGGAGAGGACGCTTGATATTCACCCTCTTTATAAAGGGACAAGGCTTTTACTTTTTTCCCTCCCGTGCTCAATCGAATCCTTCCCCCACCCGAAGCTCAAACACCCAAAGTTCAGGTCAGGTGCTCTGAACCTTCAATCATGTCCGGATCTAGCCTTCAAGGCCGATGGGTGCCTTCCTCCGTCACGGAAGAAGACATCAAAAAGTTGAGGGAGGCCAGATATCTGACCGCCGAGGTTGTGCATTGGCTGCCTGCCCGAGGGCAGGCCGTCCCCTCCCTCAAACCCAACGAAAGCGTCGTGTTCGTCTCCCACTTCCTCCGAGGTCTATGCCTTGCTCTGGATCCTTTCGTCAGGGGTTTGATGTTTTATTACGGGCTAGACTTCCATGATCTAGCTCCGGACTCCTTTCTTCATATCACGACATTTATTGTCGTGTGTGAGGCCTTCCTCCGGGTTACCCCTCACTTTGGCTTGTGGCTCAAGACCTTTGAAGTAAAGTCGAAGATGATCGAGGGGCAACATGCAGCGTGTGGAGGTGCCTCAATATGCAAGATGACGGGAGCTCCATGGCCCAAAGGTTCCATTCCAGAGGTGTCTGAATTGTGGCAACAGGAGTGGTTCTACATCACGGCTCCTAGAAGTGCCAAGTGGGCGGCTGCCCCTGTTTTCCGCTCGGGCCCTCCACCACAACTGATGTCATGGATCAGCAGAGGTCTGAGTTGGGGTCCAGCCAAGGACGTGCCTATACTGCAAAGCCTCATTCGAGATCTCTTCAATGGAGATTTTAGTTTGGTTGCGGTAATACAAGTTATGATGATTCGTCAAGTCCAGCCTTGCAAACGCCGGCCCCTTCGCTTGTGGGAGTTCAATCCCGAGGGACCGCGTGTCATCCAAAATTTCCTCGGCCTGACACACGAGGAGATGTACAAGTCATTCTTCGGACCTCAAGTAGAGTGTCCGGAAATCACTGAGGACGTGGGCCTGAGCAGTAACCGCGCCGCCGAACAGGTAAGGAATCTTCCGGCCGAACATACTATCTATCATTTGTTACGAAGTTATTTCTGAGAGTTTGCTTTTTGACCAGGACTGGCTAACAAAGGCGAAGTTGATTCGGTGTTCGGCCCCCCTCCCTGAGGGTTTGGACAATCCGCTATTGGAAAAGATGCTCCAGGTCGCACCCTACCCGGAGCCCTTGAAGGAAGATACTGGGGAGGATAATACAGGCGGACGCGGTCCCCCAATGCTGCCCGTTCTAACTGAGGGAGCGAGCGTATCCATGAAGGAAGACGATCGGAGGAGGAACAGGACTGTGCCCGGGGATTCGGAAGCCGAAGCTCCCAAACGGGAGAAAAAGTCTCCCACAGAGGGTCCTACCTTGAGGGGTGCCTTTGCCGCACAAAGTCCGCGGGGGGATCAATTCTCCAGCGAGTCGTAAGTGACCCGAAATACTTTAATAGTACAGGTATGCCATATTTTTCTTCTGAGAAAATAACCACCGCATATATCTTTGCAGTTCGGGCCTTAGCCCCTCTCAAATGAGCTCGTCTTCGGGGGATATTCTTCCAGAGATGATGGAGAGCGAAACGCCTCCTCCGGACTTCTCCGCTCCAGAAGCAGTCGACCCCGAAGTGTCGTCGCGGAGGGCCTCTCCGAGTCCGGTGAGGCCAGAAGATAATCCCATTGACCCCGAAGCTCCCAGTGTCCGGCTCCCGAAGAGAGCGGACAAAAGAGTCCGGCACCGTCTGGTGTGCGATCGGATGTTCTGAGGGAGTTGGTGGGGCGAGCGGCCATCTCAGATGAACACCGTGTGCTGATGAATACGGTGATGGAGAGGATCTCATCCGCCGAAAGCGGATTGCATGAAGCTTTTATGAGTCTACTGACAGGCTTTGAGGTATGTAAAATAATGTATGTTAGTCCTGCACATACTAGGTGTGCCATGTGTAGATAGTAGCCCCTGAGACTCTAGTTGTCGTCGGAAACGATGACGAACAGAGGATCCTATTCCCAGGTAATAACCATACTGCCTCTATGTGCAGGTGATGGAAGCTCCAATGGCTAGGCGGACTAGCGAGTTTGCCCATTTAAAACGGCAGTTGGATGCGACAGACGCCGACATCGAGCTTGTTAACAAAAAGCTTGACGAGGCACAGGGTAAGTGTCATTATCTGGTAAACGCCACATAGTAAGAGCAACATGATGCCAGTATCTTTTAATATGTTGTGACTGCAGATGGAGCTGTCACTGTTGAAGCCTTGCGGGCAGAACTCGCCCGAGCCAAGGAACAAGCGAGGTTTAGTAATGTGGCTGCTTTGAAGGCGGCCGAAGAGTTGAAAACCAAGAAGGCCGCGCATGGCGAGAGCCGAGATAAGATGGCCATAGAATTAAAAGCCGCCGCCGACCATTGCCGGGTTCTTGAAAAGGAAAACCTAGCGAAGGCATCGGACCTTCAGAAGGCTGCTGCGACGAGAAAATACATCCGCTCTGCTATGAGGGCGAAGAAGGAGGAGCTACGGGAAGCCGGGGATATTGTAGCTGGGAAATCCTTTATGTTGCGGAGGAAGTTCGGAGATCCATGGTACGCCTTTCTGGATCGGCTGTGGAGTTTGGAGGATGTATATATGGATTTGGCGGCGAGCGCTGCCGATGCGGCCAAGTACTTCCAAGGTCAGACGGACCGTGAAGTGGACCAGCTGTTTTGGACACAATTCCATTCTCCCGAGCGTCCGCTTTCATTGACTGACCAATTAGCCGAATGGGCCGAACTGAATAGGTTGTCCGGACCCGCCATGAGGTCTGTTGTGGATCAGCTATGGCCGGAAAGGCCAAAACCGAACAGCTATTTCAGCTTGGTGCAGCAGCTCCTTGACGTGGTGCCGCGCATTAATGCGATGAAGAGGTCGGCGTGCATAGAGGGCTCACGGATGGCCTTTGCCCGTGTTAAAGCATAGTGGGCGGAGATGGATGCTACCACTGTTGCAGCGCGGGATTTGGCCATAGGTCGAATGGCTGCTGAGCACTACTTTGAAGAAGTTCTTGAGGGTGCTCGTTTGATAGAGACCCAGTGCTCAAAAAATATTATGTTTGAGTGATATGTAATCTCATTGTAAGCGAAATGCTTTTATAAATTTTTATAAGGCTATTTTTATACTTTTGCCTGAAAGTAATATGATGCCTCCTGGGCGGCCGTTTATGTATACATGTGTATAACCTAAAAGATTGCAGCCGTCGGCTTCAACCCCCACGCATATAATGTGGAGGTGCTCGCAAAAAACACGCGTTCACACTTAACCCAACGTGTTGGTCCTATTAAGGAGGTGATAGCGGAGCGAGCGAGGCAACCGGACTATAATGCTTTAGCACTTTCACTTAGCCATAGGAGTTTGACAGTGGGGCTACTAGATAGCCCCTGGTGGCTCCGCACTCTCCCGATCCCGGGGTGCGTACATGCCTGGCCGGAAAATGGCCCTTCATTAAGGCGGAGGAATTCTAACATTCCAATAGGTCATCGAGTGGTTGACCAGTCTCATGCTATATCACGAAAGTCAGTTTTCGGCTTTCTCTACTGAGGTGCTTGTCCGGATGAACCAGGGCACAATCGCAGTAGTTCTCCTGGTGCTACCTTAGCCGCTAAAGCAAAACGTAAGGCACCAAAACACAGGAGCCGGGCAAACCCAATATTTAACCAAAGACAATGATTCGGAGCTGATGCATATAAGGCCAAACTCGTGACGCCGAACACTTCCTAAGGTATTCGGTCTTTGTGGTATAAACCGGGCCTAAATAATGGCCTTTGTAAGAAGCCCCTTGTGTCCAGGTACGTGCATTGTTCTGGCGTGGCCACATGCCAAGACGTCAGCATCCTTCTCAACGGTGGATATGTATCAACAAGAGACAGTAAAAAAGGTTTACGCAGGGTCTTAATCTAAAAAGAATCCTTGGAGCGGGTCCCTGATGCACGTCTGCGTATGTGTCTCCGTTGTGCCGTATCCTGGAAGGGTGTAGCACGATGATCGTCTGTAAAAGAGAGGAATTTAGGTGAAAAAGTTGTCGTGCAAAAAGATAGTTTTTAAAGAAACCATGTATAATTCAAGATGAGAAAAAATTGCCACTTGTCTGCGCGCGTTGAGCCCCTTGTATTGACAAATAGGGGTGTGACCACTTATTCGGTATAAATAGCGGCGCCGAACTTGATTAGTTGTGTCTGAGGTCTTGACGACCTATTGGATGCTTTCGCTGGTCCGGGCGCCTTTAGTGTGCGGCTGCCAGCCGCACTCTCTTCGGCGCGCAGAGATCGCTTGATATTTCTATTCACTGCAATGATGCCACGTGGACCAGGCATCTTGAGTGTGAGGGAGGCGTAGTGTGGTATTGCATTAAAGCGAGCGAAAGCTTCGCACGAGCAGTGCTTGATAGCCACTTTGGAACGGAGCGATGTGGAAGGTTAAATGCTCGTGACGGAAGTTATCGGGGGAGCCGAATATAACTTGTAGTAGGAGGGAGCCCGTACAACGAGCCCCTGGGCCTGGCGTTACTCCTTTAAAGGTAGTATTGCTATGGTGAATTTTTGTTGGGTCTAACCCCATCCCGCGGATTGTATCTTGATATATTAGGTTTAGATTGCTGCCACCGTCCATCAGGACTCGTGTGAAGTGATATCCGCCAATTACTGGGTCTAATACCAGGGCAGCCCATCCTGCGCGTCGGATACTTGTTGAGTAATCGCGATGGTCGAAAGTGATCGGTTGAGATGACCAGTGGCAGGACTTCGCGGTGACAGGCACTTGGGTATGTTTTCCTGGGAGTGCCGCGTTGTTTTTTCCCTTGATCACGTGTAACACGTTTACTGTTTTGACTTCTGGTGGAAATTTCTTTTGTTCCCCAGTGTCTTGCTTGGGAGGCTCGTCCTCGTCTTCACTTGGTGTATCCTCCCCCTTGTGTACAGCGTTGAGCTTGCCGGACTGCTTGAAGACCCAACATTCTTTGTGGGTATGATTAGCAGGTTTACCAGGGGTACTATGGATCTGACATACTTGGTCCAGAATTTTGTTGAGGCTGGACAGTTCATCCCTGGTGCCTTTAGAGGGCGGCTTTTGCTGACCTGGCCGAGAGCTTTTGAATCCGGCGTTTACTGCTGTGCCCTTCATGCTGTCTTCTTTATTCCGGTGTTTGTTATTGCTGTTGCACCGTGATTTCCTGTTTCCATCTCTAACTTTAGATGTACTGGGGTCGCTGGTGCTGCATCTGGCTAACCAGCTGTCCTCATCCGCGCAAAAGCGGGTCATGAGGCTTGTTAATGCGGCCATCGTTCTCGGCTTATTTTGGCCGAGGTATCGGGCGAGCCATTCGTCACGGACGCTATGCTTAAAAGCTGCCAAGGCTTCAGCGTCCGGATAGTCGACAATCTGGTTCTTTTTAGTAAGAAACCTGTTCCAAAGCTTTCGGGCTGACTCTCCAGGCTGTTGAGTTATATGACTCAAATCGTCCACATCCGGAGGTCGGACATAAATCCCTTGAAAATTTGCCCGAAAGGCGTCTTCAAGCTCTTCCCAACTTCCAATGGAGCTTTCGGGGAGGCCTTTAAGCCAGTGACGAGCTGGCCCTTTGAGCTTGAGGGGTAAGTACTTGATGGCGTGGAGATCATCTCCTCGAGCCATATGGATATGAAGGATGTAGTCCTCGATCCAGACCCCAGGGTCTGTTGTTCCGTCGTAGGTCTCTATGTTTACGGGTTTGAATCCCTCTGGAAATTCATGGTCCAGCACCTCATCGGTGAAACATAGGGGGTGTGCGGCACCCCTGTAGCTGGGTGTACCGCATTGTTCGGATGTTTGTTGTGTTGCACTGTATGCTGGGGCGCGCTTGCGTGGTCCATAGATGGATCTTGTTGCGCCGTCCTTTGGGTGCGAGCCCTTGCATGGGTCGCGTGTTGTATTGTGAGCGGCGTTGTACGCCGCTCTGTGTTGGCAGAAGGGTCGTCTATCCGGCCAGGTGGCTGCTTTGATATTTGGTTGTGGGGGGTCTGAGGCCTCCTCATCGAATTCAGGTAGCAGCTTCCTCTTTGGGTAGCTCTTGGAGGGGCGATTGTCGCCGTACCTCGCTGCTGTGTTGAGTTTTTTACTCCATCTGATTTGGAGTGTGTCTTGCGCAGCCTTGAGCCTTTGCTTCTGCTTTTTAAGACTCCTCGCGGTGGCAACAAGCCTTTTACGGGCATTCTGCTGCTCCGGGTGCCTGTCCGGCGTTATGTCGTCCGGACCATTATCCTTGATAGAATTTGTTTGTTCGGCTTGATTATCTGAATTGTCGTTGTCCGGCAGCGGTTCACCCTGCTCCAGCGCTGGGTCTATGTGATCATTATTTCTGTCGAGGCGGGATTTGGGGCGGCGCTTGTGTCGCTGCTTTGACTGCTTCTCGAGGGAACAAGCCTTTGGTGCGTCCTTTCGCTCCTCGTCATCATCTTTTGGTGCGTCCACCATGTATACGTCATATGACGAGGTGGCTTTCCCAGGCCCAATAGGCGCTAGTTCTTCATCGTCTCCTTCATCGGCGTCCATACCGTCGATGTCTTCGGAGTCGAAGTCGAGCATGTCGGTTAAATCGTCGACAGTGGCTACAAAGTGGGTGGTGGGTAGGCTTTGAATTTCTTCATCGTCCGTATCCCAACCTTGCCGACCGTAGTCCGGCCAGGGTTCTCCTGATAAAGAGAGAGACTTTAGTGTCTTCAGAATATCGCCGAAAGGCGAGTGCTGAAAGATGTCCGCGGCAGAAAACTCCATGATCGGCGCCCAATCGGATTCGATTGGCAGGGGCGCGGAGGGTTCGGAGTCCGGAGAGGAGTCCGGCTCCTTGGAGTCACGAGTCTCATGGAGTGCGAGGCTGGTGTTCGGCTTGATCACCGTTGAGATCGCAGCCCCCGAGGCGGCGTCCAACCGCCCGTCCTCGATCGGCGCAGTTGGCTCTGAATTAAGGGTCGAAGCCGATGCGGGTGCAGCCTCCAGGGCACTGTTCGGCGGCAGAGCTAGATCATGCTCGTCGTGACAGTGCGGTGCACTCGGCAGTGGCTCGGATCCGTCGAAGATCAAGTCCCCGCGGATGTCAGTCGTGTAGTCTAAACTTTCAAATCTGACCTGACGGCCAGGGGCATAGCTTTCGATCTGCTCCAGATGGCCAAGTGAATTGGCCCGCAGTGCGAAGCCGCCGAAGACGAAGATCTGTCCGGGGAGGAAGGTCTCACCCTGGACTGCATCGCTATTGATGATCGTAGGAGCCATCAAGCCTGACGACGACGACACAGAGGAATTCTCAATGAAAGCACCAATGTCGGTGTCAAAACCGGCGGATCTAGGGTAGGGGGTCCCGAACTGTGCGTCTAGGCCAGATGGTAACAGGAGGCAAGGGACAAGAAGTTTTACCTAGGTTCGGGCCCTCTTGATGGAGGTAAAACCCTACGTCCTGCTTGATTAATATTGATGATATGGGTAGTACAAGAGTAGATCTACCACGAGATCGGAGAGGCTAAACCCTAGAAGCTAGCCTATGGTATGATTGTTGTTCTCTATATTGTCCTACGGACTAAAACCCTCCGGTTTATATAGACACTGGAGAGGGTTAGGGTTACACAAAGTCGGTTACAATGGTAGGAGATCCACATATCCGTATCGCCAAGCTTGCCTTCCACGCCAAGGAAAGTCCCTTCCGGACACGGGACAAAGTCTTCAATCTTGTATCTTCATAGTCCAGGAGTCCGGCTGAAGGTATAGTCCGGCCATCCGGACATCCCCTAATCCAGGACTCCCTCAAGTGCCCCAAAGTTTCTACCGGAGAGTCAAGACGAAAACGTGTGCCAACCCCTATGCATAGGTTCATGGGCGGAACCCGCAAGTTGATCATCAAAACATACATCAAGTGGATCACATGATATCCCATTGTCACCACAGATAAGCATGTGCAAGACATACATCAAGTGTTCTCAAACCCTTAAAGACTCAATCCGATAAGATAACTCAAAGGGAAAACTCAATCCATTACAAGAGAGTAGAGGGGGAGAAACATCATAAGATCCAACTATAATAGCAAAGCTCGCGATACATCAATATCGTACCACCTCAAGAACACGAGAGAGAGAGAGAGAGAGAGAGAGAGATCAAACACATAGCTACTGGTGCATACCCTCAGCCCCGAGGGAGAACTACTCCCTACTCGTCATGGAGAGCGCGGGGATGATGAAGATGGCCACCGAAGAGGGATTCCCCCTCCGGCAGGGTGCCGGAACGGGTCTAGATTGGTTTTCGGTGGCTACAGAGGCTTCTGGCGGCGGAACTCCCGATCTATTGTGCTCCTCGAAGTTTTTAGGGTATATGGGTATATATAGGAGGAAGAAGTACGTCGGTGGATCTCCGGGCTGTCCACGAGGCAGGGGGCGCGCCCAGGGGGGTGGGCGCGCCCCCCACCCTCGTGGGCAGCCCGGGACTCTCCTGGTCCATCTCCGATACTCCATGGGCTTCTTCTAGTCCAAAAAGAAGTTCCGTGAAGTTTCAGGTCAATTGGACTCCGTTTGATTTTCCTTTTCTGCAATACTCTAAATGTATGAAAGCTCAACAAAAGAAACAAGTGGGTGTGCATCCAACTTGCTTGCTCACGAAGACCTAGGGCACTTGAGGAGGCCCATTGTTGGAATATACAAGCCAAGTTCTATAATGAAAATTTCCCACTAGTATATGAAAGTGACAAAACAAGAGACTCTCTATCATGAAGATCATGGTGCTACTTTGAAGCACAAGTGTGGTAAAAGGATAGTAGCATTGCCCCTTTTTTTGGGCCTTCCTTTTTTTATTTGGCTTTTCTCTTTTTTTGGGACAATGCTCTATTATTGATGATCATCACACTTCTATTTATTTACAACTCAATGATTACAACTCGATACTAGAACAAAGTATGACACTATATGAATCCCTCCGGTGGTGTACCAGGATGTGCAATGACTCATGAGTGACATGTATGAAAGAATTATGAGAGGTGGCTTTGCCACAAATACGATGTCAACTGCATGATCATGCAAAGCAACATGACAATGATGAAGCATGTCATAATAAGCGGAACGGTGGAAAGTTGCATGGCAATATATCTCGGAATGGCTATGGAAATGCCATAATAGTTAGGTATGGTGGCTGTTTTGAGGAAGGTATATGATGGGTTTATGGTACCGGCAAAAGTTGCGCGGTACTAGAGAGGCTAGCAATGGTGGAAGGGTGAGAGCGCGTATAATCCATGGACTCAACATTAGTCATAAAGAACTAACATACTTATTGCAAAAATCTATTAGTTATTGAAACAAAGTACTACGCGCATGCTCCTAGGGGGGTAGATTGGTAGGAAAAGACCATCGCTCGTCCCCGACCGTCACTCATAAGGAAGACAATCAATAAATAAATCATGCTCCGACTTCGTCACATAACGGTTCACCATACGTGCATGCTACGGTAATCACAAACTTTAACACAAGTATTTCTCAAATTCACAACTACTCAACTAGCATGACTCTAATATCACCATCTTCATATCTCAAAACAATCATCAAGTATCAAACTTCTCATAGTATTCAATGCACTTTATATGAAAGTTTTTATTATACCCATCTTAGATGCCTATCATATTAGGACTAATTTAATAACCAAAGCAAATTACCATGCTTTTTAGGACTCTCAAAATAATATAAGTGACGCATGAGAGTTCATCTATTTCTTCAAAATAAAACCACCGCCGTGCTCTAAAAAGATATAAGCGAAGCACTAGAGCAAATGACAAACTACTCCAAAAGATATAAGTGAAGATCAATGAGTAGTTGAATAATTATGAAATGTGAAGACTCTCTAAAATTTAAGAATTTTAGATATTGGTATTTTATTCAAACAGCAAGCAAAACTAAATAAAATAAAATGACGCTCCAAGAAAAACACATATCATGTGGTGAATAAAAATATAGATCCAAGTAAAGTTACCGATGAACGAAGAAGAAAGAGGGGATGCCTTCCGGGGCATCCCCAAGCTTAGGATCTTGGTTGTCCTTGAATATTACCTTGGGGTGCCTTGGGCATCCCCAAGCTTAGGCTCTTGCCACTCCTTATTCCATAGTCCATCGAATCTTTACCCAAAACTTGAAAACTTCACAACACAAAACTTAACAGAAAACTCGTAAGCTCCGTTAGTATAAGAAAATAAATCACCACTTAGGTACTGTTGTGAAATCATTCTAAATTCATATTGGTGTAATATCTACTGTATTCCAACTTATCTATGGTTCATACCCTCCGATACTACTCATAGATTCATCAAAATAAGCAAACAACACATCAAAAACAGAATCTGTCAAAAACTGAACAGTCTGTAGTAATCTGGATCAAACGTATAATTATGGAAATCATAATATTCTCAAAATTTCTGGACGTGAGGAATTTATCTATTAATCATCTGCAAAAATAATTTAGTAAATAGCACTCTCCAATAAAAAATGGCAGCAATTCTCGTGAGCGCTAAAGTTTCTGTTTTTTACAACATGATCGCAAAGACTTTCCCCAAGTCTTCCCAAAGGTTCTACTTGGCACAAACACTAATTAAAACAAAAAAACAAATATAAACATATGCTAGATGAATTATTTATTACTAAACAGGAGCAAAAAGCAAGGAACAAAAATAAAGTTGGGTTGCCTCCCAACAAGCGCTATCGTTTAACGCCCCTAGCTAGGCATGATGATTTCAATGATGCTCACATAAAAGATAAGAATTGAAACATAAAGAGAGCATCATGAATAATATGAATAGCACATTTAAGTCTAACCCACTTCCTATGCATAGGGATTTTGTGAGCAAATAACTTATGGGAACAATAATCAACTAGCATAGGAAGGCAAAACAAGCATAACTTCAAAACTTTAAGCACATAGAGAGGAAACCTGATATTATTGCAATTCCTACAAGCATATATTCCTCCCTCATAATAATTTTCAGTAGCATCATGAATGAATTCAACAATATAACCATCACATAAAGCATTATTTTCATGATCTACAAGCATAGAAAATTTACTACTCTCCACATAAGCAAAATTCTTCTCAATCGGAATAGTGGGAGTATCATAAGAGACTCGAATACTATAAATTGTTTCCACATTAAAAGAGTAATGTTCAGAAAAAGGGTAATCATAATGTGACAAGTTTTATAAATATAATCATCACTACTTTTTATAGCATATGTATCATCACAATAATTATCATAAGTAGCAACTTTGTTCTCATCATAATCGATTGAAACCTCTTCCAAGATAGTGGAATCATCACTAAATAAATTCACGACCTCTCCAAATCCACTTTCATAATTATCACAATAAGAGTCAACATCCTCCAAAATAGTGTTGGAAATATGCCCTAGAGGCAATAATAAAAGTATTATTATATTTCAATGTTCATGATAAATGTCTTTTATTCATGCTATAACTGTATTATTCGGACATCATAATACACGTGTGAATACTTAGACCACAATATGTCCCTGGTGAGCCTCTAGTTGACTAGCTCGTTGTGATCAACAGATAGTCATGGTTTCCTGACTATGGACATTGGATGTCGTTGATAACGGGATCACATCATTAGGAGAATGATGTGATGGACAAGACCCAATCCTAAGCATAGCATAAAAGATCGTGTAGTTCGTTTTGCTAGAGCTTTGCCAGTGTCAAGTATCTCTTCCTTCGACCATGAGATCGTGTAACTCCCGGATACCGTAAGAGTGCCTTGGGTGTATCAAACGTCACAACGTAACTGGGTGACTATAAAGGTGCATTACAGGCATCTCCGAAAGTAGCTGTTGGGTTGACACGGATCAAGACTGGGATTTGTCACTCCGTATGACGGAGAGGTATCTCTGGGCCCACTCGGTAATGCATCATCATAATGAGCTCAATGTGACCAAGGTGTTGGACACGGGATCATGCATTACGGTACGAGTAAAGTGACTTGCCGGTAACGAGACTGAACAAGGTATTGGGATACCGACGATCGAGTCTCGGGCAAGTAACGTACCGATTGACAAAGGGAATTGCATACAGGGTTTGATCGAATCCTCGACATCGTGGTTCATCCGATGACAACATCGAGGAGCATGTGGGAGCCATCATGGGTATCCAGATCCCGCTGTTGGTTATTGACCTGAGAGCTTCTAGGTCATGTCTGCATGTCTCCCGAACCCGTAGGGTCTACACACTTAAGGTTCGGTGACGCTAGGGTTATTAGGAAGACTAGTATGTGACTACCGAATATTGTTCGGAGTCCCGGATGGGATCCTGGACGTCACGAGGAGATCCGGAAGGGTCCGGAGGTAAAGATTTATATATGGGAAGTTGTCAAACGGACACCGGGAAGTTTCGGGGTCATACCGGTATTGTACCGGGGCCACCGGAAGGGTTCCGGGGGTCCACCGGGAGGGGCCACCCCTCCCGGGGGGCCACATGGGCTGCGTGGGGCAGGGAGCCAGCCCCTGGTGGGCTGGCCGCACCCCCTCCCTTGGGCCCATGCGCCTAGGGTTGAGGGGGGAACCCTAGAGGGGGCGCCCCCCTTGGCTTGGGGGGCAAGCCACCCTCTCCCCTCTCCCCTAGGCCGCCGCACCCCCCCTAGATGGGTTCTAGGGGGCCGGCCCCCTTCTCCCTTCCCCCTATAAATAGAGGGGTGAGGGGAGGGCAGCCGCACCACCCTCCAAGGCGCAGCCCTCCCCTCCCCAACACCTCTCCTCCTCCGTTGTGTGCTTGGTGAAGCCCTGTCGGAGTACTGCCTCTCCACCATCACCACGCCGTCGTGCTGCCGGTGGAGCTGTCTTCCTCAACCTCTCCTTCCCCCTTGCTGGATCAAGAAGGAGGAGACGTCTCCCGTCCCGTACGTGTGTTGAACGCGGAGGTGCTGTCCGTTCAGCACTTGGTCATCGGTGATTCGAATCACGTCGAGTACGACTACATCATCACCTTGCAAGCTTCCGCACGCGATCTACAAGTGGTATGTAGATGCAAACTCTCTCCCTTGACTCGTTTCTTAGATGAACTCATAGATGGATCTTGGTGAAACCGTAGGAAAAATTTTAATTTTCTGCAACGTTCCCCAACAGTGGCATCATGAGCTAGGTCTATGCATAGTTCTCTTTGCACGAGTAGAACACAATTTTGTTGTGGGCGTGGATTTTGTCATCTTACTTGCCTCTACTAGTCTTTTCTTGCTCAACGGTATTGTGGGATGAAGCGACCCGGACCAACCTTACATGTACGCTTACGTGAGACCGGTTCCACCGACTGACATGCACTAGTTGCATAAGGTGGTTGGCGGGTGTCTGTCTCTCCCACTTTAGTTGGAGCGGAATCGATGAACAGGGCCCTTATGAAGGGTAAATAGAAGTTGACAAAATCACGTTGTGGTGATTCGTAGGTAAGAAAACGTTCTTGCTAGAACCCAATTGCAGCCACGTAAAAGATGCAACAACAATTAGAGGACGGCTAACTTGTTTTTGCAGCGATTGATCATGTGATGTGATATGGCCAGAAGTTGTGATGAATGATGAATTGTGATGTATGAGATCATGTTCTTTGTAATAGGATTCACGACTTGCATGTCGATGAGTATGACAACCGGCAGGAGCCATAGGAGTTGTCTTTATTTTTTGTATGACCTGCGTGTCATTGAATAACGCCATGTAAACTACTTTACTTTATTGCTAAATGTTAGTCATAGAAGTAGAAGTAGTCGTTGGCGTGACAACTTCATGAAGACACGATGATGGAGATCATGATGATGGAGATCATGGTGTCAAGCCGGTGACAAGATGATCATGGAGCCCCGAAGATGAAGATCAATGGAGCTATATGATATTGGCCATATCATGTCACAACTACATAATTGCATGTGATGTTTATTATGTTTATGCATCTTGTTTACTTAGGACGACGGTAGTAAATAAGATGATCCCTTACAAAAATTTCAAGAAGTGTTCTCCCCTAACTGTGCACCGTTGCTACAGTTCGTCGCTTCTAAGCACCACGTGATGATCGGGTGTGATGGATTCTTACGTTCACATACAACGGGTGTAAGACAGTTTTACACAGCGAAAACACTTAGGGTTAACTTGACGAGCCTAGCATGTGCAGACATGGCCTCGGAACACGGAGACCGAAAGGTCGAACACGAGTCGTATGGAAGATACGATCAACATGAGAATGTTCACCGACGATGACTAGTCCGTCTCACGTGATGATCGGACACGGGCTAGTCGACTCGGATCGTGTAACACTTAGATGACTAGAGGGATGTCTAATCTAAGTGGGAGTTCATAATTTGATTAGAACTTTATTATCATGAACTTAGTCTAAAACCTTTGCAAATATGTCTTGTAGATCAATGGCCAACGCTAATGTCAACATGTACTTCAACGCGTTCCTAGAGAAAACCAAGCTGAAAGATGATGGCAGCAACTATACGGACTGGGTCCGGAACCTGAGGATCATCCTCATAGCTGCCAGGAAACAATATGTCCTAGAAGGACCGCTAGGTGACGCTCCCGTCCCAGAGAACCAAGACATTATGAATGCTTGGCAATCTCGTGCTGATGATTACTCCCTCGTTCAGTGCGGCATGCTTTACAGCTTAGAACCGGGGCTCCAAAAGCGTTTTGAGCACCACGAAGCATATGAGATGTTCGAAGAGCTGAAACTAGTTTTTCAAGCTCATGCCCGGGTCGAGAGATATGATGTCTCCGACAAGTTCTACAGTTGTAAGATGGAGGAAAACAGTTCTGTCAGTGAGCACATCCTGAAGATGTCTGGGTTGCACAACCGTATGACCCAGCTGAACATTAACCTCCCAGATGAGGCGGTCATTGACAGAATCCTCCAGTCGCTCCCACCAAGCTACAAGAGCTTTGTGATGAACTACAACATGCAGGGGATGGAAAAGACCATTCCTGAAGTGTTCTCGATGCTGAAGTCAGCAGAGGCTGAAATCAAGAAAGAACATCAAGTGTTGATGGTCAATAAGACCACTAAGTTCAAGAAGGGCAAGGGTAAGAAGAACTTCAAGAAGGACGGCAAGGAGGTTGCCGCGCCTGGTAAGCCAGTTACCGGGAAGAAGTCAAAGAATGGACCTAAGCCTAAGACTGAGTGCTTTTATTGCAAGGGGAAGGGTCACTGGAAGCGGAACTGCCCCAAATACTTAGCAGATAAGAAGGCCGGCAAAACCAAAGGTATATTTGATATACATGTAATTGATGTGTACCTTACCAGTACTCGTAGTAACTCCTGGGTATTTGATACCGGTGCCGTTGCTCATATTTGTAACTCACAGCAGGAGCTGCGGAATAAACGGAGACTGGCGAAGGACGAGGTGACGATGCGCGTCGGGAATGGTTCCAGAGTCGATGTGATCGCCGTCGGCACGCTGCCTCTACATTTACCTACGGGATTAGTTTTGAACCTTAATAATTGTTATTTAGTGCCAAGTTTGAGCATGAACATTGTATCTGGATCTCGTTTAATACGAGATGGCTACTCATTTAAGTCTGAGAATAATGGTTGTTCGATTTATATGAGAGATATGTTTTATGGTCATGCTCCGATGGTCAATGGTTTATTCTTAATGAATCTCGAGCGTAATATTACACATGTTCATAGTGTAGATGCCAAAATATTTAAAGTTGATAAAGATAGTCCCACATACTTGTGGCACTGCCGCCTTGGTCACATTGGTGTCAAGCGCATGAAGAAGCTCCATGCCGATGGACTTTTAGAGTCTCTTGATTATGAATCGTTTGACACGTGCGAACCATGCCTTTTGGGCAAAATGACCAAGACTCCGTTCTCCGGAACAATGGAGCGAGCAACCAACTTGTTGGAAATCATACATACCAATGTGTGCGGTCCAATGAGCGTTGAGGCTCGCGGAGGATATCGTTATGTTCTCACTCTCACAGATGACTTGAGTAGATATGGGTATGTCTACTTAATGAAACACAAGTCTGAGACCTTTGAAAAGTTCAAGGAATTTCAGAATGAGGTAGAGAATCAACGTGACCGAAAGATAAAATTCTTACGATCAGATCGTGGAGGAGAATACTTAAGTCACGAATTTGGTACACACTTAAGGAAATGTGGAATCGTTTCACAGCTCACGCCGCCTGGAACACCTCAGCGAAACGGTGTGTCCGAACGTCGTAATCGCACCCTATTGGATATGGTGCGGTCTATGATGTCTCTTACCGATTTACCGCTATCATTTTGGGGATACGCTCTAGAGACAGCTACATTCACTTTAGATAGGGCACCGTCTAAATCCGTTGAGACGACACCGTATGAATTATGGTTTGGAAAGAAACCTAAGCTGTCGTTTCTAAAAGTTTGGGGATGCGATGCTTATGTCAAGAAACTTCAACCTGAAAAGCTCGAACCCAAGTCGGAAAAATGCGTATTCATAGGATACCCTAAGGAAACTGTCGGGTATACCTTCTACTTAAGATCCGAAGGCAAGATCTTTGTTGCCAAGAACGGATGCTTTCTGGAAAAAGAGTTTCTCTCGAAAGAAGTAAGTGGGAGGAAAGTAGAACTCGATGAAGTACTACCTCTTGAGCGGGAAAGTGGCGCAGCGCAGGAAACCGTTCCTGTGATGCCCACACCAACTAAAGAGGAAAACAATGATGATGATCAAGGTACTTCGGATCAAGTTACTGCTGAACTTCGTAGGTCCACTAGGACACGTTCCGCACCAGAGTGGTACGGCAACCCTGTCCTGGAAATCATGTTGTTAGACAACAATGAACCTTCGAACTATGAAGAAGCGATGGCGGGCCCGGATTCCAACAAATGGCCTGAAGCCATGAAATCCGAGATAGAATCCATGTATGAAAACAAAGTATGGACTTTGACAGACTTGCCCGATGATCGGCGAGCGATAGAAAACAAATGGATTTTTAAGAAGAAGACGGACGCGGATGGAAATGTTACCATCTATAAGGCTCGACTTGTCGCTAAGGGTTATCGACAAGTTCAAGGGATTGACTACGACGAGACTTTCTCTCCCGTAGCGAAGCTGAAATCCGTCTGAATCATGTTAGCGATTGCCGCATACTATGATTATGAGATATGGCAAATGGACGTCAAAACGGCATTCCTTAATGGGCATCTTAAGGAAGAACTGTATATGATGCAGCCGGAAGGTTTTGTCGATCCTCGGAACGCTAACAAAGTATGCAAGCTCCAGCGATCCATTTATGGACTGGTGCAAGCATCTCGGAGTTGGAACATTCGCTTTGATGAGATGATCAAAGCGTTTGGGTTTATGCAGACTTATGGAGAAGCCTGCGTTTACAAGAAAGTGAGTGGGAGCTCTGTAGCATTTCTCATATTATATGTAGATGACATACTCTTGATGGGAAATAATATAGAATTTCTGGACAGCATTAAGGCCTACTTGAATAAGTGTTTTTCAATGAAGGACCTTGGAGAAGCTGCTTATATATTAGGCATCAAGATCTATAGAGATAGATCGAGACGCCTCATAGGTCTTTCACAAAGCACATACCTTGATAAGATTTTGAAGAGGTTCAAAATGGATCAGTCCAAGAAGGGGTTCTTGCCTATGTTACAAGGTGTGAGATTGAGCTCGGCTTAGTCACCGACCACGGCAAAAGATAAAAAAGAGATGAGTGTCATCTCCTATGCTTCAGCCATAGGATCTATTATGTATGCCATGCTGTGTACCAGACCCGATGTAAACCTTGCCGTAAGTTTGGTAGCAAGATACCAAAGTAATCCCGGCAAGGAACACTGGACAGCGGTCAAGAATATCCTGAAGTACCTGAAAAGGACGAAGGACATGTTTCTCGTTTATGGAAGAGAAGAAGAGCTCGTCGTAAAGGGTTACGTCGACGCTAGCTTCGACTCAGATCTGGATGACTCTAAGTCACAAACCGGATACGTGTATATGTTGAATGGTGGAGCAGTAAGCTGGTGCAGCTGCAAGCAGAGCGTCGTGGCGGGATCTACGTGTGAAGCGGAGTACATGGCAGCCTCGGAGGCAGCGCATGAAGCGATTTGGGTGAAGGAGTTCATCACCGACCTAGGAGTCATACCCAATGCGTCGGGGCCGATCAAACTCTTCTGTGATAACACTGGAGCTATTGCCCTCGCCAAGGAGCCCAGGTTTCACAAGAAGACCAGGCACATCAAGCGTCGTTTCAACTCCATCCGTGAAAATGTTCAAGATGGAGACATAGAGATTTGCAAAGTGCACACGGATCTGAATGTCGCAGATCCGCTGACTAAACCTCTCTCGCGTGCAAAACATGATCAACACCAGAACTCTATGGGTGTTCGATTCATCACAATGTAACTAGATTGGTGACTCTAGTGCAAGTGGGAGACTGTTGGAAATATGCCCTAGAGGCAATAATAAAAGTATTATTATATTTCAATGTTCATGATAAATGTCTTTTATTCATGCTATAACTGTATTATCCGGAAATCGTAATACACGTGTGAATACTTAGACCACAATGTGTCCCTGGTGAGCCTCTAGTTGACCAGCTCGTTGTGATCAACAGATAGTCATGGTTTCCTGACTATGGACATTGGATGTCGTTGATAACGGGATCACATCATTAGGAGAATGATGTGATGGACAAGACCCAATCCTAAGCATAGCATAAAAGATCGTGTAGTTCGTTTTGCTAGAGCTTTGCCAGTGTCAAGTATCTCTTCCTTCGACCATGAGATCGTGTAACTCCCGGATACCGTAAGAGTGCCTTGGGTGTATCAAACGTCACAACGTAACTGGGTGACTATAAAGGTGCATTACAGGCATCTCCGAAAGTAGCTGTTGGGTTGACACGGATCGAGACTGGGATTTGTCACTCCGTATGACGGAGAGGTATCTCTGGGCCCACTCGGTAATGCATCATCATAATGAGCTCAATGTGACCAAGGTGTTGGACACGGGATCATGCATTACGGTACGAGTAAAGTGACTTGCCGGTAACAAGACTGAACAAGGTATTGGGATACCGACGATTGAGTCTCGGGCAAGTAACGTACCGATTGACAAAGGGAATTGCATACAGGGTTTGATCGAATCCTCGACATCGTGGTTCATCCGATGACAACATCGAGGAGCATGTGGGAGCCATCATGGGTATCCAGATCCCGCTGTTGGTTATTGACCTGAGAGCTTCTAGGTCATGTCTGCATGTCTCCCGAACCCGTAGGGTCTACACACTTAAGGTTCGGTGACGCTAGGGTTATTAGGAAGACTAGTATGTGACTACCGAATATTGTTTGGAGTCCCGAATGGGATCCTGGACGTCACGAGGAGATCCGGAAGGGTCCGGAGGTAAAGATTTATATATGGGAAGTTGTCAAACGGACACCGGGAAGTTTCGGGGTCATACCGGTATTGTACCGGGGCCACCGGAAGGGTTCCGGGGGTCCACCGGGAGGGGCCACCCCTCCCGGGGGGCCACATGGGCTGCGTGGGGCAGGGAGCCAGCCCTTGGTGGGCTGGCTGCACCCCCTCCCTTGGGCCCATGCGCCTAGGGTTGAGGGGGGAACCCTAGAGGGGGCGCCCCCCTTGGCTTGGGGGGCAAGCCACCCTCTCCCCTCTCCCCTAGGCCGCCGCACCCCCCCTAGATGGGTTCTAGGGGGCCGTCCCCCTTCTCCCTTCCCCCTATAAATAGAGGGGTGAGGGGAGGGCAGCCGCACCACCCTCCAAGGCGCAGCCCTCCCCTCCCCAACACCTCTCCTCCTCCGTTGTGTGCTTGGCGAAGCCCTGTCGGAGTACTGCCTCTCCACCATCACCACGCCGTCGTGCTGCCGGTGGAGCTGTCTTCCTCAACCTCTCCTTCCCCCTTGCTGGATCAAGAAGGAGGAGACGTCTCCCGTCCCGTACGTGTGTTGAACGCGGAGGTGCTGTCCGTTCAGCACTTGGTCATCGGTGATTCGAATCACGTCGAGTACGACTACATCATCACCTTGCAAGCTTCCGCACGCGATCTACAAGTGGTATGTAGATGCAAACTCTCTCCCTTGACTCGTTGCTTAGATGAACTCATAGATGGATCTTGGTGAAACCGTAGGAAAAATTTTAATTTTCTGCAACGTTCCCCAACAAATAGTGGGATCATTACTTCCTAAAGTTGACACTCTTCCAAACCCACTTTCATCAATATAATCATCATAAGTCAGAGGCATGCTATCATCATAACAAATTTACATATCAAAACTTGGGAGGCTAAAAATATCATATTCATTAAATGTAGCATCCCCAAGCTTGGGACAAACATTTATTGCAGCAAATATATTCTCAAAAATGTCATTCTCATCAAACATAGCATCCCCAAGCTTGGGTCTTTTCATATCATAAGCATAATCACTCTCATCATTAATAGTATGGATAGCACCAATAGTATAGCAATTATCATCATCACAAGGAGTAATAGGAGCAACATCATTTGGGAGAGACACCTTTTTGCCTTTGCTTCTTCGTCTTTTCTTTTTCTTCGTCACATCATGTGTGGGTTTAATCCTCTTCTTGGAGCTCCTTATTAATGAGATTGGTTGAATAGAAGGCTCCTCCTTGTTACCTGATTCATCATAAGAAATAATAGGAGGATATTGGGAAGTCTCTTACCTTTCATTAGTATTCTCTTCATCCTCTATTTTTTTATGCTAGTGGCAATATAAGGATTTTCAATGCAATTCACCGCACAATACATATAAATTTCTTCTAGATCAATATCGAGACATTTCTCTAGGTTATATTCTGGAATAATCTTAGTTTGACGTTTGATTTCTTCATAACCCAAAAGCAAACTAAGTTCATTATAATGTGCACGGGAAATCAAGTCATCACAATTTTTGGACATGGTTCGGTCATGAAACAATTTGCATTTGATATTTAAATGGCCATGTTCATTGCAAAGTTCACAAGTATGGCTAAGAAATTTTAAATTTTCAGCACTAACATTTAGCCTTTCTTGCAACCATTTAGTTTCTAAATGCTTATGCCTCTTGCAATATATATCTTCCCTATTTGGTGTGTTCTTGCAAACCCAATGCACTCCACAAAAATTGACATGTTTATAGGAGGCATTTTCATCATAACTAGTGCAATCATCATTAGTACTATGGATATTCAAGGATTTCATACTAACAACATTGCAATCATGCTCATCATTCAAAGATTTAGTGCCAAACATTTTAATGCATTCTTCTTCTAACACTTTGGCACAATTTTCCTTTCCATCATACCCATGAAAGATATTAAAAAGATGAAGCGTATGAGGCAAACTCAATTCCATATTTTTTGTAGTTTTCTTTTATAAACTAAACTAGTGCTAAAACAAGAAACAAAAAGATTCGATTGCAAGATCTAAAGATATACCTTCAAGCGCTAACCTCCCCGGCAACGGCGCCAGAAAAGAGCTTGATGTCTACTACACAATCTTCTTCTTGTAGACATTGTTGGGCCTCCAAGTGCAGAGGTTTGTAGGACAGTAGCAAATTTCCCTCAAGTGGATGACCTAAGGTTTATCAATCTGTAGGAGGCGTAGGATGAAGATGGTCTCTCTCAAGCAACCCTGCAACCAAATAACAAAGAGTCTCTTGTGTCCCCAACACACCCAATACAATGGTAAATTGTATAGGTGCACTAGTTCAGCGAAGAGATGGTGATACAAGTGGTATATGGATGGTAGATAAAGGTTTTTGTAATCTGAAAATATAAAAACAACAAGGTAACTAATGATAAAAATGAGCATAAACGGTATTGCAATGCGTTGAAACAAGGCCTAGGGTTCATACTTTCACTAGTGCAAGTTCTCTCAACAATAATAACATAATTGGATCATATAACTTTCCCTCAACATGCAACAAAGAGTCACTCCAAAGTCACTAATAGCAGAGAACAAACGAAGAGATTATGGTAGGGTACAAAACCACCTCAAAGTTATCCTTTCTGATCGATCTATTCAAGAGTCCGTAGTAAAATAACATGAAGCTATTCTTTCCGTTCGATCTATCACAAAGTTCGTACTAGAATAACACCTTAAGACACAAATCAACCAAAACCCTAATGTCACCTAGATACTCCAATGTCACCTTAAGTATCCGTGGGTATGATTATACGATATGCATCACACAATCTCAGATTCATCTATTCAAACCAACACAAAGTACTTCAAAGAGTGCCCCAAAGTTTCTACCGGAGAGTCAAGACGAAAACGTGTGCCAACCCCTATGCATAGGTTCATGGGCGGAACCCGCAAGTTGATCATCAAAACATACATCAAGTGGATCACATGATATCCCATTGTCACCACAGATAAGCACGTGCAAGACATACATCAAGTGTTTTCAAATCCTTAAAGACTCAATCCGATAAGATAACTTCAAAGGGAAAACTCAATCCATTACAAGAGAGTAGAGGGGGAGAAACATCATAAGATCCAACTATAATAGCAAAGCTCGCGATACATCAATATCGTACCACCTCAAGAACACGAGAGAGAGAGAGAGAGATCAAACACATAGCTACTGGTACATACCCTCAGCCCCGAGGGAGAACTACTCCCTACTCGTCATGGAGAGCGCCGGGATGATGAAGATGGCCATCGGAGAGGGATTCCCCCTCCGGCAGGGTGCCGGAACGGGTCTAGATTGGTTTTCGGTGGCTACAGAGGCTTCTAGCGGCGGAACTCCCGATCTATTGTGCTCCTCGAAGTTTTTAGGGTATATGGGTATATATAGGAGGAAGAAGTACGTCGGTGGATCTTCGGGCTGTCCACGAGGTAGGGGAGCGCGTCCAGGGGGGTGGGCACGCCCCCCACCCTCGTGGGCAGCCCGAGACTCTCCTGGTCCATCTCCGATACTCCGTGGGCTTCTTCTGGTCCAAAAAGAAGTTCCGTGAAGTTTCAGGTCAATTGGACTCTGTTTGATTTTCCTTTTCTACGATACTCTAAAACAAGCAAAAAACAGAAACCGGCACTGGGCTATAGGTTAATAGGTTAGTCCCAAAAATCATATAAAATAGCATATAAATGCATATAAAACATCCAAGGTTGATAATATAATAGCATGGAACAATCAAAAATTATAGATACGTTGGGGGCGTATCAAGAGAGGATGGCCGCAAGGGGTGCCCCCACATGGCAGTCCGAATTGGACTAGGTAGGGGGCGGCGCCCCCCTTTCCCTCTCCCTCTCCTCCCCCTTCCTTTTCCCCTCCGATGAAGAAAGGAAAAGGGGGATCCTACTAGGAGTGGAGTCCTAGTAGGACTCGCCCCCCATGGCATGCGCCTCCTGGCCGGCCGCCTCCTCCTCTCCTCCTTTATATACAGGGGCAGGGGGCACCCCATGGCACATCAATTGTTCTCTTAGCCATGTGTGGTGCCCCCTCCATAGTTTACTCCTCCGGTTATAGCGTCATAGTGCTTAGGCGAAGCCCTGCGCTGATCACATCACCATCACACTCACCATGCTGTCGTGCTTACAGAACTCTCCCTCGACCCTCTACTGGATCAAGAGTTCGAGGGACGTCATCGAGTTGAACGTGTGCTGAACTCGGAGGTGTCGTACGTTCGGTACTTGATCGGTTGGATCGCGAAGACTTTCGACTACATCAACCGCGTTAACCTAACGCTTCCGCTTTCAGTCTACGGGGGTACGTGGACACACCCTGCCCCTCTCGTTGCTATGCATCTCCTAGATAGATCTTGCGTAATCGTAGGATTTTTTTGAAATTGCATGCTACGTCCCCAACAGAATTGAGTGACGTGCTCCTGCATATCTTTTTTCAATATCAATTCGATAACGAGGTCCCGAGCCAGGGTATCAGGGGCCTCATGATCTCCACTAACAGATATCACTACAGAGGAAACAGCTATATGAAAAATTTGCTGAGACACGGCCCGGACTCCCACTGGGGGCAGCAGTGGGGAATCTTGGACAATGGGCGAAAGCCCGATCCAGCAATATCGCATGAGTGAAGAAGGGCAATGCCGCTTGTAACACTCGTTCATTGCTTTGATAAATTCTTATGTGGGTGGACCGGTGCTAAGTTGTTGTTCTTACTTGAACATACAACCTACTTATGATTACCCCCTCTCACAAGCATCTTCAAATACAAGAGAAGAATTAAGATAAATCTAACTGTAGCATTAGACAAAAGGATCCAAATCAGCCCCTTAAGGGATAGCTCATAAACTGGGGTTTAGGCTTCTGCCACTTCCGCAACCCATCATCTACTCACTAATCCCACAATGCCTTCCCCTAGGCCCAAACAAGGTGAAGTGTTGTGTAGTCTACATTCACACAACACGACTAGAGGAAGAATTACATGACACACCATCAAAACATTGAACAAATACCAACTTCACATGATTACTTATAACAAGATTTCTACCATGTCCTCAAGAATGAAAGGAACTACTCACAAAGCATGTTTTAGTTCATGACTAGAGGAGATAAATATGTAATCGACAATCTGAACGTATAATTTTCAACCAAGTAAACTAACTAGTATCAACTACAAGATGTAATCAACACTACTATCACCCCTAGGTACCAATCTGAGGTTGAATACAAAGATTGAACACAAGAGATGAACTAGGGTTTGGAGATGAGAGGGTGCCGATGAAGATGTTGATGAAGATGAGTCCTTTCATGATAAAAGGAGCGTTGGTGATGACGATGGCTTCGATTCCTCCATCCTGGAGGGAAGTTTCCCCGGCGGAATCGCTCCGCCGGAGAGCAAAAGTCCTCCTGCCCAGGTTCCACCTCGACATAGCGGCGCTTCGTCCCAAAAGTCTTCTCTTATTTTTTCTAGGGCAAATGGCTTCATGTAGTAGTAGATTGGTGTTGGTGGACCTCCATGGGGCCCACAAGACACCAGGGCGCCCCCTGCATTGTGATCCCATCGAGGCTCCTCTCCGGTACTTCTTTCTTCTAGTATTTTTTATATATTCCAAAATAATTCTCCGTAATTATTTAGGTCATTTGGAGCTCCGGAGGATAGCTATCTGTGTTGTAGCTTTTTTAGCCTTAGAATTCCATCTGCCGGCAATCTCCCTCTTTCGGTGTATCTTGCATTTTAAGAGAGAAAAGACATTAGAATTGCACCATAAAGTGGAATATATCTCTAAAACATTATAAATAACAGCAGAAAAACATGATGCAAAATGAATGCATCATTACTCGACTTCCACTTTCAATTTCTGAACTTTGGGGACACAATCCCTTCATAAGATTTAGATATCGTCTACATCATATGCAAGCATCTGGCACACACTAAAATTTTCTCCTCGATCTAATATAGATTTGGTTGGCTGGTTCATGCGGCTGCATTTCATTTAGATTGATTTTAGATTTTTCAACATCGGTTATTTTTTTACCTTTCTTATTATGTTTTGTTTTGATTTGAGCAGCTGCACCAACATCTTTGGGCTGCATTAGTATGTTGATTATGCGGATATTTGTTTTGTCATGTCGACAAGGTATTTGATGAAAATCCAAACAAGTTGCAAGTGAGATGAACCAATGTAATCTTTATGATGTATGAAGGATAATCACATTTCCGCCATGGAATTTCTACATATGGAATTTTTTCAGCTTTTTACTTTTGAATCTGATTTAAAGACTATTGTTGATCATGTTACAAAACAAAAACTATATTTTGGTAGCATGGTTTCTGTAACCATACCTATTATGTCCTTCTTTCTCATTTTCAAGATGTTTTATACATAGGAAGTTAATACAGTATGGAGCCTTCAATGCAGAGCTTTATGGAATTTATGCCAAGTTAGGCTCTTTCGGTCTTCGTGCTTGAGTCTAATATTGTCCCCTCCAAGCTATTGGACATAGGCATGCATAAACCAACATGGTACTAATTCACTTTTAAGCCAAGTTCTACTTGCAGACATAATTAATTCAATCATATTATGTTCATGTTTTCGATTATAGTTGCATTTTACGTCCTCTTTATCATCAATGAAATCTTACTATTTTCCTGTGTCACCATCCTTATTGAATGTTTGTTGAAGACATAACTAATTATCATTGAGTTTTTGAAAAAAAAGAAACTCCTGTTGCTAATTGGTCTTACAACATTGAGGGGTGAGGAAAAGGATAAGACACACATGTATCTATAGTATGGTAACCAGACTAGCAAAACACAGGTAGGCAACAACCAAGGAGTAAACAAACACACATTCAAGTAACTAGTTGGTGAGGCCACTATGTGCATTCGGTTTACATGGTTCGGTTTATATTGGTTTTTGGTTTGTACGGTATTAATACATCAGTAAATACGAAATGAAATTAAAATACGGTTCGGTTTCGGTATATACCAAATTATTTCGGTATGGTTTCGGTATATACCATAATAACCAAAGTTGACACGAATTTGAAAATGACGTAATAATAATTTGCAAATTTATGACTCAAAACACATACTGTTTTACACAAATAGCATATAACCGTATATAAAAGTATATATGCATGCATTGATTCATCTGTTAATGGTTATGGACGTGCTTAGCATTTTAAAAAGAGAAAAATGACTATGTTACAAGAAAAAATTATGTGTATAGTGGTGAATTTGACTCATGTACAAGAAAAATGACAACTTGTATGGTTGTTCATCACAAGAAATATAAAATTATTTTTTACTTCGGTTTATTAAGTTAACCATTTGTTTTTTCAGTATATACCATAAAAACCAAAGTTCAAATCGGTATGAAAAGTTCATACCATACTGAAACCAGAAACCATAAAAACCATAAATTTGGTTCGGTTCGGTTTATTTTCGGTATGGTTTTTCGGTTCAGTTTTCAAATGCACAGAGTGAGGTGAAGGACCTTAGTACAGTTGTCTCACATTTTTGTATCTTTTCCTACTGATTTTCTTGACTTGAATTCTAGCAGCAACGCGCAGGGTATTATCTAGTTTTTAAAAACAATCGTCCCCAAGAAATGTAGTCCAGGAGTTCAGTGACCGACCCCTCCATAGAGAACAACCTGCTAGTGTATGTGCTTTTCGAGCTTAGGGACGCTGGATTTATAGGCATGTAAATCTTGAAAATATCACTTGGGAGGAATATCCAACCGTTAGCGTCTTGGGAGCAGCCAATGTATGAGTACAGGGGCCTTAGCAATCCTTATCATCTTAACAAACGAGAGATCTCCACCATCAATAATTAAAGATGATAAATGGATCATTTTGATCTCAACTTAGATCAGGTACTCGCTAAATATGACAGTAAGCTAAGACATTAAAAACCATCTCCGAAACCATGGTGTGGCGTGGAAAATATGCACTAGTAAAATCACATCTTTACATAATATTAAAGGGAGAATTGTTTCTTCAGGTTTTTTCGTTCATGGTGGGACCCACATAATTTTCGTACGTCCCAGGCTTCGTATGTTGCAGGCGTTTCCTCGTTCTCCCTATTCGTTTTTGTCAAAAAAATTACTGGAGGCACAGAGCCACAATGGGCCGGCCCATTAGTGTAAAAACAGCCCGCGCCAGTAAAAGAATTTTCAAGGAAAAAGACTGCGGCGCAAGGAATCAAACCCAGCCGCTCACACTAGAACACTCAAATGCTAACCACTAGACTAAACAAAACTAGGTGTTTAATTAGCACCATGAAATTTTAAATTAATACACAGTCGCGTGAGGAAAATATATTTTTATAAAACTGAATACATTTTAGAATGCAAAAATTTTGCAAAGTTGTCAATAAAATATTTAAAGCCAAACATTTTTTTAAAGAACAATTTTTTTTTGAAACCTGAGTATTTTTAAAACTAGGAGGTACTGTTGTGATTATTTCTCAAATTTGCAAACATTTTAAAAACACAAATATTTTTTGAGCTTTAAATTTGAAAATATAAATATTTTTGTAAACATGTTTTTTAAACTTGGAGGTACTATAGCTAAATTGTTTTAATCTATACCTATATTAATAAAACTTAGCGAATTTTTGAAATATGCCCACATAATGCTTTCTTTTACTTCATTTTATTAAACTAGGGATATGTAAGGAATCATTTTCTACGTCGCGTCTTCACGTATAACCAGTCTTACTTGGCCCAGTGACTCCCGTCAAAATGTATGAGGAGTCCAACTAAGGTTTCATGGTCTATCTGACACAAACTACTCAATTACATGATGACACAAACATATATTATGTGCAGTGCTTTTCCCTATTATATTAGCCAGATGATAAAATTTTTGTGTTCAACGCTCTTGATCTTCATCGGACACGAAGGCGGCTCAACAATCCAGCTATGGACCTTGCCAACCTTGGTTAGTGCCAACTGGTACTGCGACCACCGATGACGAGGACGGCAAAGACGACAAGCGGAAACATGTGTCTGGTGTTATATTGAAATGGAGGATGTGGATCTGAGGATGAGGTATTAGTCATATTTATTATGTTATGGGGATGTGAATGAGGTCTTTAGCCATGCTCAGTGGGTAAGGGAGTGTGAGGAATGTTTTCTCCCATTGCAACACACCGGCATGTTTCCTAGTAAACCCTATGTAAAGCGATTGTATGTCGTAGTCTAGATACTTGTAGAACACACTTACAAAATTTAGAAACGGATGAAGTGCTCTAGAGGTTTTTCAAACCAAGGTTGTTCATCTCGAGATTCGCCACAAGGTTAACCATGACAAACACAAAAAAAAGGACAATGCGCCTGAGCTCATTCATATGGTTAGAGTTTTTTTGTTTCTCAGTTAACACCTACTATAAATGCTCCATGCTTAATAACACCCAATCAATCTCTTACTAAAATTGATAATGAATTAATTTGGCCTAAACTTAGGTCCGATACGCGCTAAACATGGCATTAAATTAAGGCATCACAAACTCTATGTGAAATAATACAAATGTATATTTATCATATAATTAAAGATGATAATTGATTCATTTTGGTCTAAACTTAGGTACGATACGCCCCAGATATGACAATAATTCAAGACATTGCAAATCCTATGTGAAACAACGTAAATGCACATTTATCATCTAATTAAAAATGATAAATGATTAACTTTGTTCTAAACTTAGACTTGGTACGCCCCAAGTATGTCAGTAAATTATATGACATTAAAAACAGTCCCTCTATGAGACCATGGTATGGTGGTAATTTCTGAGTATCTAAAAAACCCTATTGTATATCTAAAGAAACGGATGAAGTACTATAGTGGTTTTCATCATACGAAAAAAGTATTTTCTCCGTCTCATAATATAAGAACGTTTTTAATATTACTATAGTGACAAAAACGTTCTTATATTATGGGACAGAGGGAGTAATAGAAAGGTTTTTGAAACTAATGGTTTTATTACTACCTTTAAAGAACACAGGTTAATTTCGTAGAAGCGGTCGGCAGGCCAGGCCAGCTAGCCGCCGACTGAGGCCCTGGCGATCAGGCCACACACGGCCGCCGCACCACCACCTAATCTCGCCGGCCTGCCCGTAGTCAAACCCCGCACCGCACCGCACCGCACCGTCGATCTCGATCGCGTCCAACGGGTCGGGTCCCACGAGAACCAGACCACGCGGCGCCTCCCACCCAGGCCGCAGCATAAATACCTCCCTCTCCCACCTCTGACACGCACCTCACCCCGCGCCCTTACCGACACAAACCTGCGGCGAGGTCCCTGCCCGCGCTTCCTCTTACACGGGGGGCCCTACACTTCTCCGGCCACGCCACCGGGTCCTTCTTGCCTCGGCCCGCCGGAGATGGCGTCCGAGCTCACGTACCGCGGCGGGGCGGCGTCCCCGTCCGCGGGCGCCGCCGGGGCCGCCGGCGAGTACTCGTCCGCGAAGCCCGCCTGCTCCAAGCCGCTCGCGTGGCTGCCCCGCGCCGCCCGCTACGCCGCGGCCGAGCACCGCCCGCTCTTCGCCCTCGTCGGCATGCTCGTCGCCGCCGCCATCTTCTGCCTCGCTGCCCCCTCCGGCTCCGGCCCGGCCGCCACGCCCTACTCCTCCGGACGCGCCGCCGCCGTCTCCGGCGCTCTCACCCGCTTCTCCGTCGACCCCGCCGCGCGCAACCCCGGCCGCCAGTTCGTGGCCGGGAAGGTGCCCCTCGGGCTCAAGCGCAAGGGGCTCCGCGTCCTCGTCACCGGCGGCGCCGGCTTCGTGGGCAGCCACCTGGTGGACCGCCTGGTGGCGCGCGGCGACAGCGTGATCGTGGTGGACAACCTCTTCACGGGCCGCAAGGAGAACGTGATGCACCACTTCGGCAACCCCAACTTCGAGATGATCCGCCACGACGTCGTCGAGCCCATCCTCCTCGAGGTCGACCAGATCTACCATCTCGCCTGCCCCGCATCCCCCGTCCACTACAAGTACAACCCCGTCAAGACAATCATATCCTTTCTTCTTCTAATTCATTCAAAGCTCAACTGCTTGGATCTCGATGCTTTGACTTTTCCTGCCTTCTCGCGATCGCTAATTTTTATTTCCTTGCATTTTACTGGGTGGGAGATATTTGCGGTACAAGGGTCCTGTTCTTTTGCGCAGCCCTGCCGCTTGCTGCACATCTGGGTAAATCCCGTGCTCATTTCTGGATTGGAAATCTGCGATTGCAAGGGGGATTTCTGGGTGCGTGGAGCTCGGGATTTGCGCCACGTTTCGCGTCAATTTTGGAGCTTTCTGCGCGATACAGAGCTTGATCCAAGTTACCGTTTCCACCACAAAAATTACTCTGTTTTGCAGCATGCGAATGCGTCGCCTAGCGTTTAGTTCAATCAAACGTTGGGTTAGTAGAATCTGCCAATCTTGATAGGGAACAAGCATGGCCTCTGCATCACATGATGCACACAGGCATAGCAAAAGTCGATTCTATCATCAGATTTTCTAGATGTGGCATCTCTAGACCAGTTTATTTTACTTCATGATCCAGTAATTGGAGGAGAGAAAAAGGCAAAAGCAAAAGCAAACTCGCATTGTGCTTGGATCTGGTTGAGCTGTAGGGCTAGCTTAACTCTGACATAAAGACAGTACAGCTAAACCGTGAGATCCAAGTGGGGGCTGTCCCTTTTTCCGCTAAGCAACTTTGCTTACTGTTCACTTCACATGACCTTCCTGTTGCGTGCTTTTGCAACAACCTTTTGGAGGTTTTAGTCCAACAACCAAGTTATTATGATGCAATATTGCGTGTTCCTTTGGGAATGCTATGTGTGATCCTTGACCTTCGAGATGGCACAAGACCAATGTGGTTGGTACGCTCAACATGCTTGGACTGGCCAAGCGGATCGGCGCCAGGTTCCTCCTCACCAGCACCAGTGAGGTCTACGGTGATCCCCTCCAGCACCCTCAGGTGGAGACCTACTGGGGCAATGTCAACCCCATCGGTAAGAACTCTCCTCAATCCTCATATTCCTCCAGCTCATTCTTAAGTGTGATCGTGTTAGGTGTCTCATTACTGTACCAGATCTATCATGATGATTTTGCTTATTGTTACACGAGGTTAGCGGGAAAAAGTAGATCCAAGTTGGATCATGCATAGTAGAAGTTGCCCAGTCTTTGCGTGGTAGGGACTGTTGGTACCAAACCAATGGTGTTTCTGGTCTTCTGGACTCACGTTCATTACGTTTCACACTTCCGTATGATATTGGGGGTAGGTATGCTGAGCATGGATTTGGGGTTGTCCTAGTTTTACTCAGAGTAGTTTTGGAAGTAGTTTCGAGTGATTTTGATTGTGGGGGTGGATTGAGAATAGAAAATAAAACATATTGCCAGTTGGGTTATATCTACTACCAGTAGTAGTATTACAGAAGAAGGAAGCACAAGGAGAGCAGTGATGAGGTTTTCAAAATAGAAATGTTCTTGAGCTGAAGGCTACTGTTATAACCAGAAATCCTCGTTTACTCAATTTGGGGAAAGGGGTGTTGGAATCTTACTAGCTGGAGATGCCGCCCGTGGAATCCAGATGGGGGGTGGCCTCCTGCGTGGTTTGATTCTTTCTGCTGGAAAGGGACAATTCTGGTAGGTGAAATGTGCCACATGGTGGATCTTGATCCCTTCTTAGTGAAGGAAGAAGGTGGGGCAAAACTATGCTTGCGCTTGGCCAAACATCCACCAACCAAGACACTTAAAACAATTAAGAGAACGCGCATAAAAGGAGGGGAGTTTGTTGGGCTAGATAGCTACAGCTAGTCGTCGCTCCATTTTCTATGAGTGCATTTGTCATGTACTGTTTGAATTCGTTACATATAGAACGTATTACTCATTCTCCACTGATGTGTATGTATGTATGTTTCTCTGGACAACAGGTGTCAGGAGTTGCTACGATGAGGGCAAGCGTACAGCTGAAACCTTGACCATGGACTACCACCGTGGTGCCAACCTTGAGGTATTTGTCATTTGTGCTATACTAATATATTGTTGCAAGCACTGAAATTTCCATTCCATCCCTAAGAAAATAGGTCTGTATGTGTAGTGATTGGTGTATTTTGTTGTATTCACTATTCAGGTTAGGATTGCTCGGATCTTCAACACCTATGGCCCACGCATGTGCATTGACGATGGCCGTGTTGTCAGCAACTTTGTTGCTCAGGTAAACATACATACACTGCTGTGCTCTGCTAGTTTTAAAACTGTAAGCTTCCTTTTATTCTCACAAGTAACATCCAAATGCTGTAACATGGTGGCAGGCGCTAAGGAAGGAGCCTTTGACGGTTTACGGCGATGGCAAGCAGACCAGGAGTTTCCAATACGTTTCTGATTTGGTAGGTCATCTCTAACCATGAGTGAACAATAATTATGGCAATGCTATCTGGAATGCGCTTTCTAAAATAGCCGTCTTCCAGGTTGAGGGGTTGATGAGGCTGATGGAAGGTGACCACATAGGGCCATTCAACTTGGGTAACCCTGGTGAGTTCACCATGCTGGAGCTGGCCAAGGTTGTCCAGGACACCATCGACCCGAATGCACGGATCGAGTTCCGTGAGAACACCCAGGACGACCCGCACAAGCGCAAGCCAGACATCACCAAGGCCAAGGAGCAGCTCGGGTGGGAGCCGAAGATCGCCCTCCGTGACGGTCTTCCCCTCATGGTCACTGACTTCCGCAAGCGGATCTTCGGCGACCAAGATAGCGCCACCACCGCCACCGAAGGCCAGTAAAGAGTAGACCGGAGTACTATACTTTGAAATTTTGGTGGCCTGCTTCTAGCTTGCTTCTTGGTTAATCCCCCCACTGACAGAGCTATGGCCACGTAGTCGTCGTCGAGAGTTTTACTGCTAAATACCTTGGTTGTTGATGTAATGTTATTCATTTTTGTCTGTCGCCTTCTCCGCCAGTCTCAGCTATACGGACAGATATCCCAGTTGGATTGTTGGATATATATAAATCAAATCTGGATCTTCTAATTCTTTGTTGAGAAGATAGCATTATATGGTATAAATTACATGTTGTTTCAGAATGTGGATCTTCCCAGATGCTTCAGGAAGCCAATCTCTGTCTAGAACACAAGAAACTTCAGAGTGGAGCAAAACTTTATTCAGTTTACTGAGCATTGGTGCAGCACAGTATTTACATGCTTTCATCTGCTGCTTCTCTTTTCCTTGCACAAACAGTTCCATGTTTACATTCTACATTGCCCGCAGAGGAAGCCACCTCGCCGCCGAGGTATCGACACCGGGCTGTCCATGCCGCTGCCGCCGGAAACCGGCCGCCGTTGGTACCTTGCAGGCTCCGACGGGGCACTTCCTACCCGGCCGCCGTGTTCAGGTTTGCGATGATGGCTGCGCTTGTTGAGCCAGGCGACGATGTCGGCAAAGATCAGCTCCACATTGTCGTCGGGCTCGCCGGCGGTGAGGCCGTGCCACATCCCGGGGTAGAGCTTGATGGTCTTGTCGGCGCTGGCGGCCCGGTCGTAGAGCGCGCGGCTGACCTCCGGGTCGGTGACGGTGTCGGCCTCGCCGTGCAGGATGAAGAAGGGCATGCTCACCTCGGCGAGGCTGTCCTCGACGTCCATGCTGGTCCTGAGCAGCTCCAGCGCCGTCTTGAGCCGCGGGTTGTCCTGGTAGATGAGCTTGTTCCTCCTGATGTGCTCGCGCTTGAGGGGGTCCTTGAAGGCGGAGTCGATCACGTCCTTGGTGGGCACGATCTTCCAGGTCGGGATGAGCTCCTCCACCTGCGTCAGCAGGGTCACCACCACCGGATGCGGCTTCACCTTCTCCGATATCTGCACCACCACCATGCCATCAAAACAACAACCTACACATGAGCTAGCAGGCAGAGGCAGGCATTGCAGTAGAAGTTCATCAACATGGCAGGAGAAGTTGATGGCAGCACCTTGCACATGGGCGCCACGAGGACGGCGCCGTCCCAGAAGGCCGGGTCCCTCCTGTGCAGCAGCAGGGCGACGGCGCCGCCCATGGACTCGCCGTACAGGAACCGGCTCTTGCTCCGGTACTCCTCCATGTCTGCGCACGGAGACAGAATGCAGCGTCTGGTTCAGTCGTCCGTTTGATGATCGACCAAACTGCAGACATGTTCGTATGGAAACCAAGCAGAATTGTAAGGTGATTTCTACCGCAGATGGACTTGAAGAAGCGGTCGCAGTCGGCGACGAGGCGGTCGAACTTCTGGATGTAGCATCTGGCGCCCATGGACTTGCCGTGGCCTTCGTAGTCGATGCCGAACACGCCGTACCCCGCCGCGGCCAACTTGAACCCGCACGCTGTCAGGAAACAGTAACAATCACTTACAACTCCGTGCCCAATTACAACCAGTTACAGCTCGCGAGACAACGGGGGTTAGCTGCGTCATCATATATATACAGGATGAAATACTGTTGCCTACGATCACGACGATAGTGATATAGATGAAATTGACAGATGGAAATGGAAGAGAGAAAGGACCACGTCTGCAACCATAAACAAAATGCCTGTTTATCCAAGTGGTCAGAGTCACAACTCACAAGCAATGGTTCGTCACTTGGATCGTAGCTGCTGGTCAAAACTGCAATTTCCTTCCTTCTGAGCATGGGATCGATGGGAGCATAATAGGTTTTTGACTTCTGACCAAGTATTTGTGATGTATGCAAACTGTATCCAACACACCTGTCACACCATTTTTTAGTGACAAGGTGCATGAAAGATGGGCCAACTAATTTTGGATACCCATGTACCCTGAGTAGAACGGGTTTCCAAAAGATGGATTTCTGAATAAATGGAACATACAACATCTCCTGCTGAGTGCTGACTGACGATCACCACTCTATTATTGCTTTCGGGCACTATCTTAAAAGATACTAAGCTCCATAAAAATGAAGCTCTAGGGAGCTCTCTCATTGAATCGGGGCTGGGCCGGGTGCCATGTGGGACCTCGTTTTCATATGGTGTTTTGCCTTTAAACGCCGCTTTCTTCTGCCATAATGGGAGTGCCTTCTGTTGCTCTGCATCGCCTTCATTCTGCTGACTGACAAAGTAAACCCTCTATGCCAAATGTTGTTGAGGAGGGCCAGTTAACCTTCCGACGCAACAAACAATCTATGTGCGGCACGCCACTATCACTTCGAATGTAAAGGTTACATCGCCTTTTATGTCGGAATTATCAAATGAACATATCACGTGATGGAACTTGCAAATTGTGCTGCCATCATCTTCCCTCCCTATCAAAACAGGGGAAATTAATAGGAGAAAAACTCCTTCACTACACGAATGGGAAGAGGCGACACATAGAGGCAAACACACTATGCACAACGAGTCAATCTTTGGCAGAAAAGCTGGGTGGGCAAGGCGCACAACTGCACGCGTTGCTCGGTTTGCAAAACAATTGGCGGAGAATTTTCCCGACCTCTGCACCAACTAGAGTTTAATTGTGAGTATCGGTATTTTAGTCTTGTGGGCAAAGAAGTGCACACACTCATTCGCTAACGTGGCATATAAATAAGGAATAAAAACCATGTGTGGGTCAATTGGTTCATTGAAATCAAACCGGGTGGATAGGCCGCACAACCATAGACCCAACCACTGACCTTTGGTTTGTTTGAATCAAACTCTCCAAGCGAAACGCTACCAAAAGTGGGCTGGTTAGTTAACCTTCTACGGCAACCAACAATCTTGGCTGCAGCTCACCAATATCACTCACGAATATAAGGTTGCAATCACCTTTTATGCTGGAATTATCAAACGAATATGTCGCGTGGTGGAACCTTTAGGAGGGTGTTGCCATCATCGTCTTCTCTCTTTATCAAAAGCAGCTCTCACTCGCAGCCGAACAAAAGGATCCCACCAATACAAGTGAGAAGAGTGTTATTAACTGCCACCTATCTTGTGTTTAACTATCTCTCTGTGAAAAGATCAAATGAGAGAAAGAATAGATGGTGATGCGGTTCTTTGTGGGTGGTAAGTAATTGATCTGAATCCGAGACTACCCTACAATGAGCAAAATACTTCTTCCATATGTCAACTCCTTTTCTGTAGTAGCAACGTTTTCAAGACGATTTTCAGGCATGTACCCTCGACAATTAGTTCTGAAATTACGGATATACTGGATCGAATAAGACCATTGTCAGTATATATAGCAGCATCTGCTGCTGAAAGCTGTCCAATTCATGAAGTCACGGTATCTATCACCAGCCAGTAGTTGTAGTTCCCTATCAGCATCTGCAACCTATTCCTTAAAGTACACGGCAATTAATGGTCTCTGGCCGCTAATTTGCTTACATAAAATTCTCCTCTACCATCTTTCCCTAGACTGCAATGCAATGTGATGTTTTTGGAGAAAACACAAAGCTTCCATTTCGATCCATTTATATAGAGAGAAATATTTAAAATTCTTTTACGATCAGCAACGCTTGATGCGTCGAAAGAACTTGTGATACTATGCGACTCACAGGGATCTTTCTATGTTAAGGTGTACTTTAATGATCGAAACGCTCTTATATTTCTTCACGGAGGGAGTAGCTGTTAAATCTTACTGGAGGACATGATCAAATTAGGCCAGAGAATGCTCCTGGCATCACCAAAAAGGAAATAAGAAGGCTCGTAGCCTCCCATGCTACTCCCATGCTCCTATTAACAACCAGGCTGAGGCTGACGCATGCATCTAGATTCTAGAAGGATCAATGGCGCTAACATATATGAAGCCTAGATCCGCAGTGCATGCATGTGAAGTCATGGATGATGTAAGAACAAAGATACATGAATTCAATATATATAGGCCCATAAAGATACGACCGCACACCGAAAATAATTCGTGAAACATTATCTCTTGTATTAGAAGGGCTTCCAATTCCATACCCCTCATCATGTTTCTGAATTTTCTCTGAAACTGTCTCTAAAAACAATAGAGGAAATAAACGAGATTGGTAGCAAGAAGCACGAAGATTAAGCAGCATTAGTACCTCTCATGAAGACGCTGCATTCCATGCCATACCCTGAAGCAAATGAACGCACATACAAGAAAAAAGAGAGGAGAGAGTCAATGTGGTATGATATGATTGATGAAGCCACCAGAATTAGGCATAGCTACTGTTGAAGTTAGAAATGCGCAAAGCTTCGGCAGCGGTCGATTCGCAAATTAAGCAAACGAGCAGTACGTACCATGGCAAAGGAAGACGAGCGCCTTGGGCGAGGAAGAAGCGGGCAGCCAGCCGCATGTGAAGAGCTGCACCCCCCTCGGATTCCTCACGTATTCCTGCAGGATCAGCCGAGAAACCATCAAACGCATCATGATGAACATGATCAAGATCCAACCACTCGCGCATGCACCGTCGCTGGCCGTGCGTGCTTGCAACCGAGAGATCAAGCATGTCGGCATGCATGTGCAGATGGAGTTGCTTCTGCTCACCTCATGGTATTGCACGTCCATCTTCCTGGTTATCTGATCCCTTGAGCGCTCAGGAACTAAGCGGGGATCAAATTAACGCGAGTGTTGCGATCGCGGGGACTCGATTGAAGAAGCAGCAGTAGATGGGCAGACGGGGAGGGAAAGGGGGCTAGAGAGAGATAAGAGGAGCTTTGGTCAGATGAGGGGAGTGGGAGGAGGAGAGGGAGGGGAGAAGGCGGCAGGCGTGTCGAGGAGGGGGAACACGTGCCCAGCAAACGTCTGCATTTCTGCATTGGAAGTGGGAAGGAAGGTGGAGGTTGGTGACCCGGATTCTCTGCGGCCCGGAGCCGTCTGGGGGAACAGCCCGTAAATGGTTGTCGTGGTGGACTGGTCAAGGTCAGGGGATTCTGATAACTACAAAAACATACGGGGTCACATTAATATTAATATTCTCATACATATCAAGTTACATTCGCAACCTTTTTTACCATTAAATCCTCACTCACACTTTCTTCCTCACTCTCCCCCCTCTCTCTAACACACACACACATATTCATTTTATTGGGTACGGGACCATAATCCATCTATTTCACACACACACGTTAGTGCATAACAATATGAATTATGTGTATTATATTTGTCACCACAACTGAGGGAATTAAATCGGCCAGCCACAGCTTCAAGAATACGCGGAGGAGGTGGCCCGGGTCGGCGTCGACGCCATCCGGCGCGGGCCACGGGCCCGCTTCCAAGTGCGTCTGCACGCCGGCCACTCACGCCGGGTCCTTCAAGTGCCGCTTCGACCGCACCAACTCCCAGGGTCACGGCCACGGCCAGGGAAGCCGCCCTTCTTCGCCCCCTTCACCGGTCACGGCACCCGGCCTCGCCGTCCTCGTCCTCCGGCACCGTCGCGACCCAGTGACGCAGCCCAAGCATCGGTCTCGAGAATCAAGAACGCTCGACAACGGAGAGGAAAGGGAAGATCATATGCATGTCATAAGAAAGGGAGTTTATTTAGTGCTCCCTCTATGTATTGTTTCTTTTGTTTGGAGGTTGATTACCGTCCGTGAGTTAAGATAAGGTTAATGTGATTGAGCGATTTTTCTGAAAATCAAATATTTGCTTTCTAATTAATGTGATTGAGTGATTTAAGGTAAGGTTAATTAATTTAGATTTTATTTTTAGAGATTGTTCGTGATTGATTCTACATTACTAAATAACTCGCGTCAGTATGAAAAGTTCTGATCTGTTCAGATATTTTTCGTTGTGTGAGAGGGTGACGCGAAGATAAACCAATGAAATGGAGGGAGGGAAAAAATCCAGCGAAGGTGGGAGGAGGTACCAAAAAAAAATCATGGAAGGTGAGACGAAAATAAACCGTACGAGGCTACCAACTGCTTCATTAGAAATAGAGATCCCTTCGTCAAATGGATGTTGTTTTGCAAAAACCGTGAATGGTGCTATATTATTTATTTATTTATTGTTCATGGTCAAATGGGTGTTGAACTGGTACGATTCTGCTATGTTTGTTTCTAGCCAAATGTGGTATAACGACCATACATGCACAAACTTGTTTTCTTAAGCTTAAAAGGGCATTTCACTAAAACAAGCTAAACATGACATTATCTTTTGGGAATGGTTATTTCTTAGTCAATTTATAAATAGCTATTACTTCCTTCGTCCATAATGTATGAGTTTTGATATCCATAGCCGCAAGATGTTATGTTAATCACTTGCACTTGTACTGTTGTACAAAGCTTGGTAACTTTATCTGTTGATTGTGAACTGGGTTAGTTCAGATGGTTAGGTTTTTTATGGTGAAACCAGCTGTAAGTGTTCAAGTTTTAGACTCAGCACTGCTCGTGCAGTTTTCTGAATTTATTTCAAACTTTTCGGCAATGATTGTTCAGTGGGAAAAGAAATTCCTGTCGACTATAAATGTGCCATAGTGTGTGCGCAAGCATTGATAAAAGATAAGAGTGAGTGGGCATCAGATTAAAAATGCCAATTTCTCTAGAAATAGAAAACAGCATTGCAAAGTAAGTACCGCGTGAAAGAGTGAGTCAAGCCAGCTCATTTTCTGCAATGTGCTAGACCGCAGGCGCATAGCTAGAGTGCACTCATAGAGGATCCTCTTGTATGGTCGAATCGCGGCTCGATCGGCGGTAGGTTTTGCCCGGATTGCCATGGGATTGATTACGCTTTCTGACGTGGGTGGCATAAAGATTGTTAAATTATCTGCAACAGCAAGTTTGGATGCTTTCTTGGATAAGCATTTATTGAAGGTCACACGTGGTGACGAGGGCGATGCATATGAACGTTGACTTGGACTATGTAACTTATCAGTAAGCCTAGTTATTTTATTTTATTTTATCTGCGGGGCGAAAATAATTTAGCTAGTAACATCCTAAGACAAATTTATTTACGTGACAAGTATTAGTTGTGGTACTCTAGTCGTGATGGACTAGAGTAACATACTCCCTCCATTCACATATATTCCAAAATATGTCTTTTTAGATTACGTTTGACAATAGATTAGCATAATTGTATGTGACATGCATGTTACACAAAACATATCATCAAATTCGTATGTGAAAATTTCTAGTGATACAATTTTTATATCATACATTTTATATATTAATAATTTTATCATTGATCAAAGGCTACCTTATTGAACGTATTAGGCCCTATATATATGTGCATAGAGAGAGTAATATTATCATAACATGGCATTTCCTAAGAAAATATGAGTGTACGAGCAAATAAATGAAAACATTTATGACACTATCATGATAGTACTTTGCACTTGTTACTCAACCAGGCTACAAGAATACAACAGAAGATAGAAAACATCATGATGAGAAAATGTGATCCAAACTCACATAAAAAAAACATCTCAATTACTAGGAGTATAAGTGTGCGGCAACATAGATAGTAAATTCGATATGCAGTAACCATATTTTAGATTATAGCTTGGTTTTCCACAGCGATGATTTGGAACAAAATCATATTTTTATACCGATACGGATGTTGCTTAGCTCCTCATCTTCGCTATTTTTTGTACTACCATAATATCACCTTTTCTAAAATAGATGAGCCTCATTAATTATCTTTTGTTAGGAGAAACCTCATCTGATGTTGACTAATATAGGGCCTGTTTAGGACTGCTCCGCTCCACCAAAATCAGATTTACTTAATCAAATCTACTTTGAAGCAGTCCATACAGAAGTTGCAGCTCCATCAAAAAGCAGTTTATCATGTTTGGCTTCCAGTTAGCTCCAACTTCAAGAATGAGAAATTGGATAAAAATGATCTATTTGATTGAATGAAGTGGTGAAAAACGAATAGGTGGTGGCAGTGGTGGATAATTCCCCCTCCCCCAACTCCATCTTGTAGAGTTTTTGGAGCACGCCCTAAAGAGCTTCACAAAAACAATGAGTTGTACCCCAAATTTTAGTTTTTTCAAGGAGCGACATATCGTGGAGCTATCCTGTTTGACTTGCATTCTCTAGAGCAGAGATGAATTTTAAGGAGAGCAGCAGTGCCAAATAGGCCCATAGTACGCAAAAAAATAAATAATTTATGGGGTCAAATTAACATTATTCAAATTGTATCGATTTTCACCGTTGTGTCGGCTTTAATCTTCCGCATGTGCCACACAACACGATTGCTTTATCCAACAAGGCTTTCTCACTACTAAATTTGGGCCAAATATGCACTACTTAGCCAACTGAAGGTGTCGAATCAAGTCGGTTTCCCATAGTTTCTTCAGTATTGTTCTTAGGTCATCGACAACGCCAATTGTGTAGATCTAGCTCATGGTCATGTTTAGGTGTGATGAACACTTTTGACCAGGAAGTCTTTCATTCGACATAGAGGACTTCAAGCGGGCATTCAATGCAATTTGGGAAGGCCGACGCTTGCCCAATTCATGGCCACCATGATTGCTATATATCGCTTGTTGCAGCCGTTTTCTATGGGCTAACCTGAGCGTAGGAGAAGTCAGATTCTGGTTTTGGGAAGCGTCTAGAACCCTTAGCCCGGTTTTGGAAAGGTTCCAAAAGGTTTTTTCATCGGTATTTTGGTTTTCTTTCAACTTTTTGTTTTATCTTTCTTGTCCTTTAAAACTCATGAACATTTTTCAATTCACATTCATTTTTGGATTCATGAACATTGTTGAAATTCATGGATATTATAATTCATGAAAATTATTTGAATTCATGGAAAAATCTTCAAATACATGTGCATTTTTTAGAAAATTTTTAAAAAGGCACATACATTTTTTATTTTTTAAAATTTGACAACATTTTTTCGTATTCGTGCATACCTTTAAAATTAAAATTAAACCGACAAAATATAAAAATGAAGTAAAAAAATCATGCGCTTGCTCGCTTTTGCTGGACCAGGCCCATGTAAGCGACACACATCTGCGTCCACGGCCTATATCCTTTGGACCATTACCGGGCCAAAACTAGGAAGGATGGAATGCTCGGGTTATGGGCTTGTGGAGTTATCTTAGGACGCGAAAGACTCGCTGAACGCCTCATACGCGAGCGTATGAGTCGACTTTGTGTGCGGTACGCAGTGCCTAGTTTCTTTTTATGTTTTTTTTGTGATTTGTTTTTT
>NC_041380.1:416214401-416231350 GCF_002162155.2 Triticum dicoccoides
TGCATAATGTTTTGCAAAATGTAATCATGCATTCAAAAAAGTTAAATTTGTATAGAAAAATGTTGAGCATGTATTAAAAAATGACGATTTTTTATCATGTATATAAAAATTATAATCAAGCATTTGAAAAAATGTTGAACAAGTATTTAATTTTTTTAATCAAGCATTAAGAAAATGGTAAATATGTATAGAAAAATGTTGACCATGTACTGTAAAATGCTGAAAAAATGATCATGTATATAAATATGTTAATCAAGCATTTGAAAAAAATTCTGAACAAATATTTTAAAATAGTAAATAAAGAACTTGAAATATGTTAAATGTGTATAGAAAAATTGCTGGCCATATATTAAAACACGATAAAAATATTTAATTATGTAGTCAAGCTTTTCAAAAAAATGTTGAATGGGTATTTGAAATTTTTGAATCAAGCATTTGAAAAATACTAGCAAGATGCCCATGCATTGCACGGAAAATCAAGATGCATTTGTATGAGTAGTTTATGTTGTGGGAGAAAAGGATGAACAAGAAAAGGCCTTATTTATAAATGTGGAGAGGGGTGTGGGTATATTTTTGCAAAATTGTCATAGTTTCCTTCCTATTCGTCAGATATAAATCAGACGCCCTATATTGCAGGATGGCAGGCACACCATCATCACCAATTATGCTTTTTATACGAGTATAGATTAAATATGTATGGAAAAAATGACGATCATGTATTAAAAAAATGTCAAACTTGTATTTGAAAAATGTTTAATGTGTCTAGAAAAAATGTTGACCATGTATTAAAAATGTTAAAGTTATATTTTAAAATTGTTAATGAAGCATTTCGGAGAAGTAAAATGTTTATGGAAAAAGTGATGACCATGTATTAAAAAACTATTTATCATGTATTCGAAATTTTTAATCAAGCATTTAATTTTTTTAATAGTGTACCAAAAATGACTATAGGAAAATAGTGAAAACTGAGAGAAAACAAAAAAAATCAATGAGAACGAGATTGAAATAAACAAGACCAAAAGAAAAATGAAGAAAAAAAGAAAGAAAAGGAAAAACACGTGAAAACCCATGAAACGAACTAAAGAAAATGAAAGAAAACCCAGTGAAAACAGAGAAAAGAAACAAAGAAAAACCAGTGAAAAAGTAAAAACAAAAAAGCCGGAAAAGCCACAGAAAAACCAGTCTTTTTTCACATCAAAACCAGATCTTTTTCCTCTCAAGTAGGCCGCACCCCTGTTGTTTATCATGAAACGGAAGCTAACCGTGGCAAGCAGCTTTGTCTACCATCTAGGAGATCCTGGGATCGACTCTCGGCGCTCGCCGTTTTTCTTCTCTATTTCTATTTCCGGTGTAAAGGAATGGGCTGTCCTGAGATCCTTTTAATGGTGACTTCGTCAATTTTAAAATAATATGCTGACTCGGTCTCTCGAAAATTGTCATAAGGACAGGATCTGCAGGTTTGTATTCATAGAATGAGTGTATGCACGTATATATGTGCGCCTACTCTATGTTGTGTTCTCAAAAAAAAACTAGCTTAATGTGAGATATAGCTCCCACGGCGAACAAACCAAGTGGCTGCAAGGCCCAATGAACTAACAACGAGACCTCATTAGAATAGGATGCATGTCTCAAAAAAAAGAGAAAGAATCGGAAGCATTTTACAGCAGTACTTTTTTCTACTCGACTGCGAATTCGGACATCACACAACTCAGGGCATGACCAATGGAGGCGAAAAAAAGACAGGTGCTTCATCAAACACACAGGCATGGGAGGATTGAGGCTATTGCTCACATGCGTTCAGTCCAATGGTGGCTATGGTGGTGCTGCCTCACACCCGTCATCCTTTGGTCCCCATGTGTTCATCTTTTCCATTCTTCCTCCCCTTCTTTTCCTCTCCTTCCTTACTTTTTCCTTCTTTATCTGCTGAAGAACCCGTCTCCTCTGCAAGCTTCACCTGGCGCATGCAAGCAGCCGTCATGCTGCCACAGTGGCATCCGAGCCTAGTTGGCTTATGAAGCATCATCTTTGAGGCTACCCATTGACCATGCCCTCATCGATCCTTATGCATATAGAAAAGGGTACACGCCCATTAAAAAGGGGAAAAGGAAAAGAAAAGGAGAAGCGCCAGCCAGAGAACGACGGGCTAAAAGAAAAGAAGAAATGCGAGGATGAAGCAACGCCTGTGTGCACGTCCCATCCGTCAGATGAGGTCAGGCCCCCCCGGGAATCGCTCGCGCCCGTACCCCGTCTCATCTCCGTCTCCGTGCATGCATCCATCCATCTGCAGTGCTCTACTCTACCGCTACCTCTACCACCGCCCCTTGGTGCGTCGGAACCAGAGAGAGCTGCAAGTGGTTGACAGTGCCACCCGTACGTACGTGCTCTGCTCCACTGTACAAACAATAAATCATTCCCAACGCATGTAAGCTCGGTCCGTGCTGCAGTTCTGCACTCAGGCTGCAGCAGGTGCATGCAAAGTCGTCGATCTCCAGTTCTCCACGCACGCAGAAATCAATATACATTGATCAAATCGTGAAATCAGACGTCACCGTCTCAGCCGTCTCATTGCGTGAGCTGCTGCCTCCAGCCATGGCCCGGCGCTCTCTAAAAACCTACGTATATCTCTGCCGCTCTGAGTTCACACTGAAAAAAAAAAACAATTCTACGTTCTAGCTACGGGTTGGGGTGCGAGCTAGATAGATGTAAAGTAGTACATAAATAGTCGGCAATTAAGCAGAAGAAATGGATGGATGCATATGTATCATGTGTGTGCGTGTGCCATGCCATGCACTGCCGGAAGAAATGAGATACATGGTCGGTAGCTAAGTTAACTCGGGATTATGGAGGTTCAATTACCCATGCATGCTCTCTTTCGCAGATAGCTAGCCCTTCCGTTTAGGAGTATATAGCACTACTTACATAGGCGCTTGCTTAAATGATTCTCTTGGTAGAAATTACAGAGCAGAAAGGAACATGACAATGTTCCAAGTATAGTAATCACAAATGTGGATTAGTCGGCAAATCCAACACAAACTAGAACTTGACTAAGAGGGATGGACAGCCTCATGGCCGTACAACCCGTGACTGCCCTTTTCCTCTCTTTTTTTCTTTTTCTTTTTACTTTTGTCTCCTATAAGCTCTTGTCGTTGCTTATAAGCTATACTCGGTACGTACTTGTAAACCAAGTAGTATGTAATTGCAATTATTATAGTACAAAATGTGTGTTGAACTTGAGGGAAAGTGCAATGTCGAGCTAGCTAGCAAAGCATGCGCAGCACAACCCACACAATGCGAGACCAAAGCCGCTGCTAGCCGCAGCCCGCAGAACTTGGTACAGCGAGCGGCCGGTGAAGACGAAGGCTAGGTGAGAAGGCCATGGTGGAGAAGGGGAGCGCGTGCACGACGATCCATGCATGCACGTACTATACAAGCACGAAGCGTGCTACGATCATAATTTGCACGTGCCCTGCTTCTCCAACAGGGACCTCCTCACCAACTTGTTAAGCCCGTAGGCGCAAGAAGCAGCGAGAGAGCAAGAGGAAGAGCAAGTGGAGAGTGAGGTAGCTGGCTGGAGCGCCATGGAGGCGGAGGAGGTAGACGAAGAGGGAGAGGTGAATGCTCGAGTGGAGAACAACGCCTCACAGTTGGGTTTATATAGCCGGCCCGGCCGGCCACAGCAAGGAGGGAGCGATCCTCCGCTCCTCGGCCATAAAGTAGTGATCGATGACACCGTGACGTCGCACGCATGGGGGGAGAGAGGCGCGGGGGATTGAGTCTTCAAGTGGGTTTGCCCTACGGAGACAGGAAGCGTGTGGTGCGTCCATCGAGTGTGGTGCAAACCGGAGTAGCTAGCTAGCTAGGGGGCTCTCGGCTCCCCTTGGACATGACTGGTTTCTTTATGGTCACAGAAAAAATATACCATGGTTAATAGTATGTGTGAATCACTTGTTTTTTTTTTTTGAGAATGTGTGAATCACTTTTTGCTCTGTGTATCCATCCTTCATGAATTGGCCAACGGAGGTACATATGGGTTTTCCTCCATAGGCGTTTGAGATTTGAGGATTTTCCACTCTCGAAAGAGGGATCGAAGAAAACACCACTTCATTTTGAGGCGATCAAGGATATATCGAGAATGTAAGAGCATGTCCAAGGCGGATCCTCAAACCTCCTGCAACAATCCGGATTGTGCCGTTCGGACCACGAAAGCCATCCAACGCAATCTTGTATCGGTCCGTAGAGTGGTACAGACGCGCTTTCTCCCGTAAACCGGAGACAAACGTGGGGGCGGTTTTGGGAGTCCGGCCCGCTCGCTTCTGATCGCCTTAGCCCACCAAAATCCCGTCACCGTCCCTCCCGCACTTTCTTTCCAATGCACACGCCGCTTACCGTGCCGTATTTATGCCGACCCAGAGCACGCAGAGGCCGGCATTGACGTCGCGATGTGACCGGAGGAAGGGAGGGCGGCGCTGACCGACACGAACTCTCGGCAGCCGCCGCTTCAATGCAGACGCAGGTTCCCGAGGAACCAACTCCGGCTGTTGCGCCACGTTGAAGCGGCTGACCGGCCGTTCGCATGGTCTGGCCACGTCTATTTAAGCTGCACTCCGACGCCGTCCACATCGCGTCCTCCTCCTCCCCCCCGCCCATCTCCTTCCACATCTCTGGCAATGGGCAAGTCCTGGGTTTCGGCATCGGCGGGCAGTTCCGGAGCAGGATCTAGCGGATCGTGGCGATGCTGCCCTCGAACTTCGGGGCCATCGTCCTCATCGACTGGCGGCGACTCGACACATGCGGAGATCGTCATCTCCACCGGCGAAAAGGAGGACCAGCCACAACGTCCAAATCAGACGACGTGTGAAGGAGGAGTGGCTGTCGCCGCCGCCCCGCCGCATCAAGGAGGAGCGGCTCTCACCGCCGCCTCGAGAAGGAGCGCCGCTCGCCACAGCCATGGCGCATCGTGAAGGAGGAGCGCTGCGCGCCGCCGCCCCTGCCCAAGGTGTGCGGTCGTCTTCTCCACTACCTCAGCAGTGGCTGGTCCGGCAGCAGCTGCTCCTTGTCCTGCAACACCATAACGGCGCAGGAGTACGTCGAGCGGGAGCGGCATCGATGGGACAGGCGCAACACCGTGCACCGGTCCGAGTACAGGGACTCGGAAGTCCCGCCGCCACACATCACGTCGTACCCAGACCTGGCGTACGCCTAGGCCTTGGACCGCTTCGTGACGACGTCGGAGATGGTCTGGTACAGCGAGGTATGGTCCCTCGCCGACATCGACGTCGCCTCCTCCGAGACCGCCGCCCTCTCCCCAAGCCCACGTCCAAAGTGGCCGTGGCCGCACTACGCACAACGCAGGAGGAAGCGTAGAGGATCATCCACGAGCGGTAGGTGGCCGCCTCTATTGATTAACCACATTAGCGTGTAACTTTGATTCCTAACATTCATCCATAGTTGTAGAATTGTTGACAGGAAAAACATGGGAATAGAGTGGCGTGTCCTTTTGAATCACGTAGAATTAGAAAACTAGAAATTTAGATCACATAGTGTTTTTTAGGGAAAGCAAAGCTTTATAGATCAACGACGTCCGGGCAAATCGCCCGACACGCAAGCAACCACTTTGAGCGATACAATAGTATCCCACTCAACGCACTCATTTGGTGGACAATTACAACCAATCTGGGCTAACTCATGAGCAACAGAATTCATAGCATGTCAACATGCATTGACACTCCATTTGAAGAACCACATCTTCAATTAAAACTTCATGTCTTCAATGATTGCTGCATATGGCGAGGACTCTACACGCCGGATATCCATCGCATCAGCCGGTAGCTCAGAGTCCATCTCAAAAGACACCCTGATGGCTCCCATCTCAGCTGCTGTTGACACCGCCGCCGCCAGAGCATTGACTTCTGCTCCAAAAGCATCATGAACCTGCTCTTGCCGCCCTGCCCTAGCGATGATGACATGCCCTGTGCTATCGCGAGCCACAACTCCCCATCCACTGAAGGAATTCCCCGATGTGAAGGCGTCGTCCAGGTTAAATTTAATGATCTCATCTATAGGCGGTTGCCACTTCTCGGGAGGCCGTTTAGGCTTGGACGGTAAGAAAATATGCTCATATTCGAGTGCACCACATCGCGCCCGTCTCGCAATCTCTGCCACATGCAACGGAAGTTCTCCTTCTCTGACTTTATTCTAGTTGTTCCACCAATGCCACCAAAAACATATGATTAGCACCCGTTGTCGGTGTCAAAACCGGTCGATCTCGGGTAGGGGGTCCCGAACTGTGCGTCTGAGGATCAAAGGTAACATGAGACAAAGGGGACACGATGTTTACCCAGGTTCGGGCCCTCTTAATGGAGTTAATACCCTACTTCCTGCTTGATTGATCTTGATGAGTATAGGGGTTACAAGAGTTGATCTACCTCGAGATCGTAATGGCTAAACCCTAGATGTCAAGCCTATATGAATTCCGATAGCCTCTACGGACTAAATCCTCCAGTTTATATAGACACCGGAGGGCCCTAGGGTTATACAGAGTCGGTTTACAGGAAAAGGAAATCATACATCCAGACGCCAAACTTGCCACCCACGCAAAGGAAAGTCCCATCCGGACACGGGTAAAGGCCCTCCATCTTGCATCTTCACAGCCCATCAGTCCGGCCCATGCTATACGGACCGGACACCCGAGGACCCCATAATCCAGGACTCCCTCAGTAGCCCCCGAACTTGCCTACAATGACGATGTAGTATCCGGCTCATGTCTTCGGCTTTGCAAGGCGGGTTCTTCATTATAATTCGGACCAACGACAGCCCGGCAATAACCCCTTACGCTTCCTCCCTATTGTCGCTTCGATTTCCGTGCACTGAGTGAATACGAACGGTCCATGTTTTTTTACAAACAGTCCCCTCACCACGCCCAGATGACATCTATATAAGGAGATGTAGATCCCCTAATGCCATTCCACATCGCGCAAAAAAGGGAAACTGCCAAATTTAGCCATGAACAAAGCCATCTGTCATGGCTAGTGCTCCAGGCTCCTCCTCGCGCCCCCATTTCCCTCAAGAGGGTGTGTAGGATCGAAAGTATGTCTAGACGGGGGTGATTAGACTACTTGACAAAATAAAAATCTGGCCTTTTCCTAATTTTAAGTCTTGGCAGATTTTAGCAACTTAGCACTAGTCAAGTAAACAACCTACACATGCAAGTCTAAGATTATAGCAGCGGAATGTAAAACATTGCACATGAAGGTAAAGGGAGGAGTTTGAGGGAGCAAACGCAATGTAGACACGGAGATTTTGGGCGTGGTTTCGATAGGTGGTGCTATCGTACATCCACGTTGATGGAGACTTCAACCCACGAAGGGTAACGGTTGCGCGAGTCCATGGAGGGCTCCACCCACAAAGGGTCCACGAAGAAGCAACCTTGTCTATCCCACCATGGCCATCACCCATGAAGGACTTGCCTCACTAGGGTAGATCTTCACGAAGTAGGCGATCTCCTTGCCCATACAAACTCCTTGGTTCAACTCCACAATCTTGACGGAGGCTCCCAAGTGACACCTAACCAATCTAGGAGACACCACTCTCCAAAAGGTAATAGACGGTGTGTTGATGATGAACTCCTTGCTCTTGTGCTTCAAATGATAGTCTCCCCAACACTCAAATCTCTCTCATAGGATTGGATTTGGTGGAAAGATGATTTGAGTGGAAAGCAACTTGGGAAGGGCCAGAGATCAAGATTTATGTGTTTGGAATGGAATATCTTGACCTCAACACAAGTGTAGGTGGTTCTCTCTCAGTAAATGTATGATGGAAGTGTAGGCATGTTATGATGGCTCTTTCCATGAATGAAGAGTGGGTGGAGGGGTATATATAGCCTCCACACAAAATCTAACCGTTACACACAATTTTCCAAACTCGGTAGGACCGAATCAGAGAACTCGGTCAGACCAGTTTAGTTCATAATGTGAACGTTAGGATTTTCGATGGGACCGACATGTCAACTCGGTGGGACCGATTTTGTTAGGGTTAGGGCATAACGTAATCTCGGTGAGACCGATTACACAAACTCGGTGGGACCGATTTTGGTAATAAGCAAACAGAGAGTTGGTCAGGCAAACTCGGTGGGACCGATTCGCTCATTTCGGTTGGACCGAAACGTTACGAAGGGGAAACAAAGAGTTTGCATTGCGAACTCGGTGGGACCGATCGCTCATCTCGGTTAGACCGAAACGTTACAAAGGGAAATAGAGAGTTTGCAATCCCATCTCGGTGAGACCGAGATCCCATCGGTAAGAGCGGAGAGACTAGGGTTTGGTGGCAGTGGCTATATCAACTAAACTCGGTGGCGCCAGATGGAAAGTTTCGGTGGGGCCGAGTTTGACTTTTGGTTTGGGACATATGTGAATATGAGAAAGTGGTTGAGGGTTTTGGAGCATATCGCTAAGCATTTTGAGCAACTAACCCATTAAGGAACACCTCATCCCCTTTTAATAGTATTGGCTTTTCCTATGGACTCAATGTGATCTTGGATCACTAAACGGTAAAATGTAGAGTCTTGAGATTGAGCTTGAACCAATCTTTTGTCCTTAGCATTTTGAGGGGTCCACATTTCTAATCCATGCCATGCCAATCATTGAGCTTTCCTGAAATATTTATCTTGAAATAGTATTAGCTCAATGAGCTATATGTTGTTAGGAATTACCAAAACCACCCAGGGATAGTTGCACTTTCAATCTCCCCCTTTTTGGTAATTGATGACAACATATAGATCAAAGCTTCGACAAATGATAATAAGATTGAAATACATCATCGCTTTGAGAAGTATGTGATAAGCAAGAGCTCCCCCTAAATTTGTGCATTATTTAAAATTTTCTTTTGAATGCAAATGCACAATCGATTCGGATCATGGGTCACTCTTCCATGTCATATACATCTTGATGGAGCGCTCAAAATGATATTACTTAAAAGCATGCACTCATCACCAAGCAAAGTGAATGATCATATAGAGATATAAAAGATAGTATCATCCAAGTAAGCATTAAAGTAGCATATGATCAATCACATGATCACACAAGTATCTCACACAGGCAAATAAAAAGTTCAACCAAAAGGCAAAGAAGCAAAACACTCTCTCGAGGCCTATGATCTATACATATTTCTCCCCCTTTGGCAACAAGTTACCAAGAAGTTCAAATATGCATAGTGCTATGCGTCTCTCAGGCTTGGTCTTCGGAAGGTGGTGTAGAGAGAAATCCAAGGACGAAGGCATCCTTTGATGTAGTTGGAGCTGGTGGAGTGGCTACTGGAGGTGGTGCTAATGTTGTTGCTCTTGTATCAGGTACATGCACTGTAGCAGACCTCTGTCCTCTAGGCACTCGCTGAAATGCATCAGTAGTTGCCTTCCCTCTCTTCTCTTTTGCTTCCTCCTGGAGCTGCTCAACTGTTGTTTGAATCTCAGTTACCTTCAGATCAAGATCATAAAATTTAATTTCTACGATCCTCTTCAAGCTCTCCTAGTTTTGAGTCAGTGTGGCCAAGCCCTTCTCAATCCTCAGTGTAGACTGGATCAGATATGCAAGTTGATCTTGCTTGCTCTTCAGGAAAACTTGAGATGCCTCTTCAACACTTGGCAGCTTTCTCAGCCTTTCCTTTGGGTCTCTTCTCCTGTGCTTGAACTGATGATGGTTCCTTCTCAATCATCACTACAGTGTTGTCTTCAAAATCAGGATATAAGGGTAGATGCTCCTTATCCAACAGATATGTTCCTGTGCCCATCTTGGAGTTGATGAGCTCTTGAATGTGTGGAGCATACCCACAACTTCTCTTCTGGTCAGCGGCAGTCCTCTTGATTGTCTCTACAATCAGACTCATGACCTTGAACTTCTGAGGGACATAAAAAACTATAGCAGGTTGATTGAATGCCCTCTGATCATCTTGTGATCTCCTGACTTGGGTAGCAATGTGTGCCTAAGGATCCAGATGATGGTAGGCAGACCAGACAACAAGAAATGTATTGATCCAAGCTTGTGAGTCTCCAAAGCTTTATCTGGGATCTCCTTGTACATGTGCCATAGTGTTGTGGTCTTTCTTCTTCTTGGCATACACATCCAAGTCATCCTCATGTTCCTCTGGGGCATTTATCAGCTTGGCCCATTCTTCAATAGTGGACTGGTACCTAGTACCTTCTGACATCCAAATGATCTTCCCATATGGGTAAAAGTGAGCAATGGAGTAAAACTGCATGATCAGCTCATCATTCCGTTTTGTGAGCTTCTGTCCAACAAACTCATCTACTCCACATGCTTTGAAGCTGTCATAAACTCCTGGGAAGTGATCTTCATTCTCCTTGATGAATTCCCAATCAACCCATCTCATGTCACACACAATGGGCTTCTTGTCAAGCAAAATAGTTTCATAGAAGTCTTGTTCAGTCCTTCTCCTCATAGCATAGGGATCAGACTGTCTCCACAATCTCAGTCCAGCATCTTTTTTGATGTGCATGTCTTCAGCTACTGGATGAGTATCATTGTGGTCTGGGATCTTGGGTTTCAACTTTCTCAAAACAAGAGACTCATCATCCTCTTCTTCAGCTTCAGGCACTGGGGCCTCATTCTTCTCTTCAGCTGGAATACTTTTGGTGTTCCTCTTGGGCTTAGGAGGCTTCTGAGCTTGAGCTTTGGAGGCAACTTTGGGCTTTGATGTTGCAGCCCCTGACTTTATAGCATCTCCCATACGCTTCTGAGCTTTGGATGCTGGAGCATCCTCTTCTTCTTCTTCATCTTTAGAGGGATCTTTCATCATGGAGGGCTTGCCAATGACTCTGGCAATGGTCTTATTGACTCTTTCCTTTCTCTTCTTTCCCTCTCCAGCTTCTTTGGGTTCAAGAGTGAACTCCATTGTTTCTTGAGTAGAGGCTCTGGCCTTAGACATAGGAATCCTTTTTGCTGGAGCCTTCCTATTCATCCCTGGCTTAACTGTATCAGCTGTGACATACTCCTTTTTCAGCACCTTCTTCTTGGAGCTTACTTCCTCCTTAGTAGCCACATAGTCCCATCCTCTGAATCTGAGGTTCTCTTCTTCCTTGTTCTGGTGGCTTCCTTTGGTAAGTTACTTGGAGTGCTCCTGCTGCCATCATCAGAAGTGCTCAAGGGATCTGATCCCTCACTCAGTTGAACATGTTCCTCAGACCTGTTCTGACTGTCACTCTGATCGTACATCTTTGCAAACTTACTGACAGCAGACCCTGTGAATAGATGTAGATGAGGTAGAGTGGATGAGCATCACAAAGTGCAGAGGTTTTGCAAAACATATGACTTAAAAACTTAGTTTTAGTTCTCTACAGAAAGCATTTCAAAGCTACCGATTTGTAAACTTGGTGATACCGAAGCAGCTTTTGGAACCTAAACTAGTGAACTCGGTCAGACCGAGTCACAGTTCGGTGGCACCGAGACTGCTAGGGTTTCACAAAGAATCGAACTCGGTCACATCGATTTGCAATTTTCGGTCGGACCAAAAATGCATGTGCTATGGCCTAATCCAAATCGGTGAGACCGATTTCTACAACTCGGTCGGTCCGAGATGAGTTGGGCGGAGACCTAACCCTAAATTTTCAAATTGAATCTATCGTAAAGAATGTTTTCAGTGGATAGAGTGTTTGCATACATGGTAAGGATCATGGCAAATCAATGTGCTATGAATCAGAGGTAAAGGAATAGCACAAAAGGTCGAGCCCATACCCTAGTTCGGCGGGAGTTCGCTACGGCGACAACGGTGGGGCAGATTTCCGTTGACGACGGAGGAGACCAACGGCGGGAGGTCGCTGGTGACGAGGAGACGATCCGGAGACCTGAGAAGGGAGAGCAGGACACGCACGGGATGAAGAGTTTTGGAGAAATTTCCAAAATTCAACCCGTGAGTATATATATCCCGACCCTGTTGGTGTGACCGAGTGGAACAACGCGGTGGCACCGAGATGCAGAATCGCGAGCGGTTACTGCAACTCGGTGTGACCGAAAATTTCAAATCGGTTGCACCGTGATGGAAAACCTAGATCAACTTAGTGAACTCAATGTGACCGAAGTGCATGACTCGGTCATACCAAAATGCAGAAAGAGGTTTTGGAAGTTTAAGTCTATGATGAATCGGGGACTCCGAGTGCTCCTCACATAGAGTGGTTCGAATCTGACTTGATCAAACTTTGTGATGTAGCATGAATAGAGTTTGAGACGAGAAAAACATAGATAGCTAAAGGAGGTTCTTAGGCATTCTTGTCCATCCATTTGGCAAAAGATAAAAAGGCAAACAATCAAAACAACAAATGGATGTCCTCGAATGAGTAAAATATGCAACCAACATGCTCACACAATAAGATGGCAAATGAAATATGTGACAAAGCATGCACAATCACTCTAGCATCTATCAATCAATTTGCGATGACTAGGTCATCTATATATGAGTATATTCATTGAGGAGTCAAATGAGAACATTTGATCATAGGTCATACTCACTTTTACATAGAGCATTGTTGTGTTCACACCATTAGAGTTGCTTTAGCTCAATTGGTTAGAGTAAAGCTCCCCCTAGATGTGATATCCCCCCTAAGAGGGATGAACTAACCTTGGGTTTTCTCGATGATGACTTCATGTAGGTGTTGAAGATGTAGATGCTCAATGTTGATGTAGATCATTTGCAGCAGTCCATTAGAGTGAGTTGCACTTTTAATACCTACACGGGTTAGTCCCACAATGAACAAACAAGGATATCCATAGACATAGAGTGATGTTCACATAGGATGATGTCCATGAAAGCATTAGGTTACCTTGTCCCTTGTCTTACCAACAAGAGAATTTGTGACTCCTTGAACTAGTGCAAGATGTGGAAGTTGTTTGCACTTGTCCTCGCCAAAATGATACGAGTGAAGTATGTTGGCGGAGTCACCCTCAAGAACTCTCTAGTTCTTCTTCTTCGGGATCCACACCATCTTGATGGGAATCCTTGGAGTTGTAGTCGTACTTGATGAAGTAGAACTTGATGTAGTCTTGGAAACCCACTTGACCAAGGCTTTGGGAGCTTCCTCGAAAGCATCAATCTCCTCTTGAAGCTTGTCCTTGCCTTTTTGCTTGTGGTCTAGTGGTGGAAGATCATCTTAAGCTTGTGTTCCTTGGAAAGAAGTAGGATCATACTTCTCTTGTTGAGGAACAAACTTTGTCTTGGGGTATTGATCTTGTTCTCACTCAACTCCATTGGAATTGAACTTCTGTTCAAAACCAACACCTTGATTCTTCCGGTGTGTTCCTTGCTTGCGTACAATATCCTCAAATTTCTTACTTCCGGCAAGGCTCTTGTAAACACCCTTCTCTATAATTCCCTTCAATAAGCTATTTTATTTCTCTAGTGTAACTTGGCTAAGAGAATCATTAGTGGAATCAAGAGAACTACTAGAAGCAACACCATTGGGTTTACCATGATTATTGTTACTACTAGACGAAGAATCTTTCCTACTCTTGTTGCTAGATTTAACTTGAGGCATGTAAGTAGACAAGAGTAAACACTTGGCAATGTAAGAAGAACTTTTCTTGCGAAGATCATCATTGATCGCTTCTAAGAACTCATGCTCTTGATCAAGGTTGAGCTTTTCAAAGCGTAACTTCCCATGAGTCTTTAAAAGCTCTCGATGATTTTCCAAGGTAGTTTCATGAGCTAACTGAAGAGTGGTTAGTTCTTTAGTTAGACACTCAATCTCCTTCTTATCATCATCATTCATTTTATCTTAATTAGCATGATTAATAGCAAGTTCATCATAGTTTTCATCACTAGAATTGTCAACAAGTAAATCATCATCACCTAGCAAATCATCTTCATCACTATTGAAATCAACATACTTGGGGTGTGATACCTTTGGGCCTTTATCCATGAAGCATCTTCCAATTCCTTCATTTGGTGACTCAAATATGTCGTAGGAGTTGGTTGACACAAGTGCTAGACCGGCAACACCTTCATCTTGAGTATATTCGGAGTCGGAGTGATAACTTCTCTCGAAGTGATTGTCAGAGTCAGAGCCGGATACCCATTCACCAACATGAGCTTGATGCCTTCATTTTGTGTAGCTTCTTGATGATTTGCCCTTCCTTTCTGAATCCTTGCTTCTCCGTGGTGTTCTTCGTTCATAACGGTCATCTCTACTCCTTCTCTCTCTTGGTGGTGATTCTTATCTCCTACTCCTTCTTTTGGTAGAATCTTCTCTTCTTTTGTAGGGAGCCTTACACTCATTGGAGTAGTGTCCGGGTCTTCCACAATTGTAGCAATTACGTTCACGACTTGAAGATCTTTTTTCATTGTAGGACTTTGACTTGGAACTTCTTTCCTTGCTTCTACTCTTGTAGAACTTGTTGAAATTCTTCACCATTGGGCTCAATTCTTCATTGAAGGCTTGTTTCTCACTTGATGATGTGGGAGCATCACATGAGGCTTTGTAAGCACCACTTGACTTGTTGTGAATCTCTTCCTTATCTTTAAGTGACATCTCATGAGCAACAATTCTTCCAATGACTTCCGTTGGCTTGAGATCTTTGTAATGGGCATCATTTGGATCAATGTGCACACAGTATCATATTTTCCATCCAAGGCTCTTAGGATCTTCTTGATGATGAATCTATCGGTCATCTCTTCACTTCCTAAGCCGACAATCTCATTTGTGATGAGAGCAAGCCTAGACTACATCTCAGCGACACCTTCACCATCCTTCATTTTAAACTTGTCAAGTTGACTTTGAAGCACATCCAATTTGGATTCCTTGACGGAGTCGGTACCTCCGTGCATATCAACCAAAGTATCCCAAATTTCCTTTGCATTCTCAAGACGGATGATTTTGTTGAATTCTTTGGGGCACAATCCGTTGAAGAGAATATCACAAGCTTGAGCATTGTATTGCAGCATCTTCAACTCTTCCGTGCTAGCTTCACGGTTTGGTTCTCTCCCATCAAAGAATTCACCTTGTAAGCCAATGCACACAATAGCCCAAACGGCGGGGTTATGTCCAAGAATATGCATTTTCATCTTATGCTTCCAACTAGCAAAATTAGTACCATCAAAGTAAGGACCTCTATGGTGGTAATTTCCCTCGCTAGACGCCATACTCTCCTAGGTTGTGAAACCAAGGCTATGATCACCAAAAGCTATGGAATCAAGGAAAATGGAGACCAAAGCTCTGATACCACTTGTGGGATCGAAAGTATGTCTAGAGGGGGGGGGGTAATTAGACTACTTGACAAAATAAAAATCTGGCCTTTTCCCAATTTTAAGTCTTGGCAGATTTTAGCAACTTAGCACTAGTCAAGTAAACAACCTACACATGCAAGTCTAAGAGTATATCAGCGGAATGTAAAACATTGCACATGAAGGTAAAGGGAGGAGTTTGAGGGAGAAAACGCAATATAGACACGGAGATTTTTGGCGTGGTTCTGATAGGTGGTGCTATCGTAAAGCTGAGTTGATGGAGACTTCAACCCACGAAGGGTAACGGTTGCGCGAGTCCACGGAGGGCTCCACCCACAAAGGGTCCACGAAGAAGAAACCTTGTCTATCCCACCATGGCCATCGCCCACGAAGGACTTGCCTCACTAGGGTAGATCTTCACGAAGTAGGCGATCTCCTTGCCCGTACAAATTCCTTGGTTAAACTCCACAATCTTGAGGGAGGCTCCCAAGTGACACCTAACCAATCTAGGAGACACCACTCTCCAAAAGGTAATAGACAGTGTGTTGATGATGAACTCCTTGCTCTTGTGCTTCAAATGATAGTCTCCCCAACACTTAACTCTCTCTCATAGGATTGGATTTGGTTGAAAGATGATTTGAGTGGAAAGCAACTTGGGAAGGGCTAGAGATCAAGATTTATGTGTTTGGAATGGAATATCTTGACCTCAACACAAGTGTAGGTTGTTCTCTCTCAAAAAATGTATGATGGAAGTGTAGGCATGTTCTGATGGCTCTCTCCATGAATGAAGAGTGGGTGGAGGGGTATATATAGCCTACACAAAAAATCTAACCGTTACACACAATTTTCTAAACTCGGTGGGACCGAATCAGAGAACTCGGTCAGACCGATTTAGTTCATAATGTGAATGTTAGGATTTTCGGTGGGACCGACATGTCAATTCGGTGAGACCAATTTTGTTAGGGTTAGGGCATAACGTAATCTCGGTGAGACTAATTACATAAACTCGGTGGGATCGATTTTGGTAATAAGCAAACAGAGAGTTGGTCAGGCATACTCGGTGGGACCAATTCGCTCATTTTGGTTGGACCGAAACGTTACGAAGGGCAAACAGAGAGTTTGCATTGCGAACTTGGTGGGACCGATCGCTCATCTCGGTTAGACCAAAACATTACGAAGGGAAACAGAGAGTTTGCAATCCCATCTCGGTGAGACCGAGATCCCTATTGGTAAGACCAAAGAGACTAGGGTTTGGTGGCAGTGGCTATGTCAACTGAACTCGGTGGCGTCGGATGGAAAGTTTCGGTGGGGCCAAGTTTGACTTTTGGTTTGGGACATACGTGGATTTGAGAAAGGGGTTGAGGGTTTTGGAGCATATCACTAAGCATTTTGAGCAAGTAACCCATTAAGCAACACCTCATCCCCTTTTAATAGTATTGGCTTTTCCTATGGACTCAATGTGATCTTGGATCACTAAACGGTAAAATGTAGTCTTGAGCTTGAGCTGGAGCCAATCTTTTGTCCTTAGCATTTTGAGGGGTCCACATTTCTAATCCATGCCATGCCAATCATTGAGCTTTCCTGAAATATTTATCTTGAAATAGTATTAGCTCAATGAGCTATATGTTGTTAGGAATTACCAAAACCACCTAGGGATAGTTGCACTTTCAGGGTGATTGGCAGAGTTGCTCCATGCCTCATCTTCAGCTAAGCCGACTCTAGACACAGGG
>NC_041380.1:416231527-416281574 GCF_002162155.2 Triticum dicoccoides
GATCTAGTCTCCATTCGAGCGGGATTATATTCAATCGGCAACAATGCGATGGTTGAGAACTTCCCCAACCCCAATAAGGAGGAGAGGGTCTGGGATTGCCCATCCATCCCTTCCTCAGGGGGTTATTGGAATTTTATGGCATCCAACTACACAACCTCACCCCAGGTTCGATTTTGCACATCTCAGGTTTCGTTGCCCTCTGCGAACTATTCTTAGGCATTGAGGCCCATTTTGAATTATGGAGGAAGTTCTTTTGCCTCGTTCCCCGCCACCGAGGCGGTTCCATATTTGAAGTGGGCGGTGCCGAAGTATGGCGTATAGCCGGATCCGGATACCCCGTAGGAACACCTAAAGAGGTATACCCACAGTGGTCTTCGGAATGGTTCTATATGGATGACGTTCCGCTGCCGGATCCAGTTCGGCGTGGCCTCCTAGAATTTTCAAATGCTCCTTTAAAGAAGTGCCTCAACTAGCGTCCCTGAAGCCCCAAGGAAGTGGACAATGCGAAGATAAAGAGATTTGTCAGCAAGGTCAGGCTGTTAGCCCATACCAAACTTTTGATAGTTGAGGTTATGTCCATTGCAATATAGAGGTGTGTCCAGCCTCTTCAATCCAGAGTAACCCCTTTATGGTGTTACAACGGAGAATGACGACACATCCCGCTACAGACGGAAGGGTCCGGATACTCCAGCCGAACTGTCCTCAATCTTGTCCGATCTGTATAAGGGCGATTCTCCGGTTAAACTATCGGGAGGGTTATTCCATGTACACCCCCATTGAATGGGTAAAGATTTCGATCGTTTGTATTTATTTTATTGCTTTACAGACACTAATCAAAATTGATCTTTGTTCCCACCAACAGTCATGGAGGAAGATGACCGAGGATGTCTACTGTCCCGCTCCCCAGCCAGAGGATCATAACCGTGATAAAGATCCTGGCTTTTGTGAGGATCCGGACATATATGTAGAGTTTGACGACGGGGTATTTTATCAAGCGAGCCTTGACGGTTCGGAGGTGGCTATTACCGCCGACTACCCCTGCCTCTATCCCTTCTGCATTGTGAGTATCCGGAGGGCCCTTAAAAGAAAATCCTTATCTACATTTTTATCTATTTATACTGATCCGTATTTTAACAGGATCGACGCTCTAGGGACCGTACCTCCTCAAGGGCAGCCCCTACGCAAGGCCGTCATTCAAAACGGAAAGAGACTGGTAGTGCTGCGAAGATCTCATAGCCTTCCAAGAGGTATGTGTGCTCTAATACATGCCTAGGCATGAGTCCAGATTGTGAAAAGTCTCCTTTTATCCTTGACATCAGGAGGAGTACGCGGCGGACGGTTGAAAAAATGCCCGATTAGCCGAATGTTCACTGATCCGGTGCCGGACTCGTCAACTAGCGCCGATGCAATGCCAGTTATGCCTCCTCAAGAAGATTCGGATGGCGTATCCGTCATGAATTTCAAAGTGGAATGAGTGATGAATCACCGTCGATTGAAAGAGGCTATGCGGGCTCCGTCGTTTTCCGAACAAGATTTTACCACACTCAGCTCGGTGGATGCGTATCTCCGAGCCGCTCGAGACGGACTTGCTGGAGTCATTTAGCTGTTCTAAAAGGACATACAGGTAAAAGTTTAGGAAAGTTTTGATAGTCATGTGCCAGTAGCCCCCGAGACTTGAAGCGATGAGTTAAACCGATTTAAGGATCGCTATCACCCACAGGTTCTCAAAGAGAAAAATACCACGCTGCCCCAAGAGCTATAAGAAAATCACACACAGCTAAATGATGTCACCGCCGAGCTGGCGGAAATGAAAAAGGGCACAACGAGTGTGTTCGGAAAGAATAAACATGCCATGGAAAAAGACAAACTATCCGAAGAGATAGAGAGCTTAAAGGCTCAGTTATCGACCGCTCATAAGGAAAATGAGAAGCTGAAAGGAGACATGTTCGGTATGTCTTCCTCTCTTCTTTAGAACCATCCTAGGTGCTTATGTGCAATCCATTAATTTAAAATGTCATGACTCTGTTGCCACAGGCCTGTTGACTGGTCGACCGGAGGAAGAAGTATCCGGATTTCAAGGTGACGTGCTGAAGGAACTGTCCGTGGTACATGCTCGTGCCCGGAAAGCCATGAAAAGTATGGTGAAGGCTTTATGGCCATCTGATACCCCTCCGGAAAGTATGGAGGGCCTGGTAGACCTGTTCAAAGGTGCCCGACACCGGTTCGAGCTATGGAAGACATCTGCCTACCATGAAGGCGCACGAGAAGACTGGGCTATGGTGAAGACATGCTTCACTAAACTGGACCCAAATCATATGGCCCGAGTAGGACCATAGGGACCAGATGGGAAAGAAATTCCAGTGAAATTGTTTTATGACCAAGTAATGATAGCTGCGAAGTACTTGCAGGAGGAATGTAAGTTAGACAGTCTTATAGATGGAGTAGATAAGGAATAGGTGTTTGTATTAGTCAACCTGTACCTTCTATCCGAGCATGTGAAAATTTTGTCATCGCAGGCCTTTGGCTTTTGTCCTTCGAACAAAAACTGGTGGAGTGTTTCCGGATACTTTCTCTTGAAATGAAAGAAGTATGCATTATATCCGGAAACCAAGCAACCCAATCATTGTGCTCGAACAGACAAAATTTGAGTCCAGAATGTATGTTATATTACATATGTAAGAAAAATCTTCCAAGAAAAATAGTTCCGTTAAGGATTCCTTTCCTTGGGCCGGCGTGTGCGATCCGTAATACGGAAAAACTGTCTTGCAGTGTTTTAAAGTAGTTGCAGTACTGCAACAATCTGTCGTTTGATTCCCGACCAATTATTCCCTTAAGAACGCTAGCTTTTGGCTTCACCCGTCTGAGGTACATGTCCGGATAACTCGGTTGTAACAATCGCAGAGGTGCTCCCTTTATGCCCTAGCCGAACAATCGGGAACGTAGGGCATAAGCACAGGAGCAAGGCAACCCAACTTGGCAAAAACTTAAGTCATAGAGGTGCATATAATGGCAAAAAGGATGCATATCAACAAATGACACATATATTGTGAGCTCTAGGCTCGGGATAATGATAAGCTTCTACTTACAGAAGCCCCCAGTCATGGTGGCGTGTGTATATTTAAGGATGTACCCCTCAAGTGTTTGGCTTATCCGAACATATCATGGAAATTGTACAACAACGAGAAAATGAAAAACAGATGAGGAGAAGAAAGAAAAAGAGAACGAAAAGAAGTATAGCCGAACTTATGCGTAGAATCTTCGGAGCCAAGCAGCATTCCACGGGTTCGGCTCTAAGCGATTATCTGATGCATTGCGAAGGCGGTAGGCTCCTCCAGTGAGAATTTCATCTATAATGAAGGAACCTTCCCATTTTGGTTTGAGCTTGTCCTTTTATTCTCTAGGAGGCGTAAAACGAGCTCACCGGCGATATAAGTTTTTGCCCGCACTTCTCTGCTTTGGTATCTGATGTCTACTACACAACCTTCTTCTTGTAAACGTTGTTGGGCCTCCAAGTGCAGAGGTTTGTAGGACAGTAGCAAATTTCCCTCAAGTGGATGACCTAAGGTTTATCAATCCGTAGGAGGTGTAGGATGAAGATGGTCTCTCTCAAGCAACCCTGCAACCAAATAACAAAGAGTCTCTTGTGTCCCCAACACACCCAATACAATGGTAAATTGTATAGGTGCACTAGTTCGACGAAGAGATGGTGATACAAGTGGTATATGGATAGTAGATAAAGGTATTTGTAATCTGAAATAATAAAAACAGCAAGGTAGCAAGTGATAAAAGTGAGCGTAAACGGTATTGCAATGCTAGGAAATAAGGCCTAGGGTACATACTTTCACTAGTGTAAGTTCCCGCAACAATACTAACATAATTGGATCACATAACTATCCCTCAACATGCAACAAAGAGTCACTCCAAAGTCACTAATAACGGAGAACGAACGAAGAGATTATGATAGGGTATGAAACCACCTCAAAGTTATTCTTTCCAATCAATCTGTTGGGCTATTCCTATAAGTGTCACAAACAGCCCTAGAGTTCGTACTAGAATAACACCTTAAGATACAAATCAACCAAAACCCTAATGTCACCTAGATACTCCAATTTCATCTCAAGTATCCGTGGGTATGATTATATGATATGCATCACACAATCTCAGATTCATCTATTCAACCAACACAAAGGACCTCAAAGAGTGCCCCAAAGTCCTACCGGAGAATCACGACGAAAACGTTTGCCAACCCCTATGCATAGGTTCATGGGCGGAACCCCCAAGTTGATCACCAAAACATACATCAAGTGAATCACGTGATATCCCATTGTCACCACAGATACGCACGGCAAGACATACATCAAGTGTTCTCAAATCTTTAAAGACTCAATCCGATAAGAAAACTTCAAAGGGGAAACTCAATTCATTACAAGAGAGTAGAGAGGGGAAGAAACATCATAGGATCCAAATATAATAGCAAAGCTCGTGATACATCAAGGTCGTGTCATCTCAAGAACACGAGAGAGAGAGAGAGAGAGAGAGATCAAACACATAGCTACTGGTACATACCCTCAGCCCCGAGGGAGAACTACTCCCTCCTCGTCACGGAGAGCACCGAGATGATGAAGATGGCCACCGAAGAAGGATTGCCCCCTCCAACAGGGTGCCGGAACGGGTCTAGGTTGGTTTTCGGTGGCTACGGAGGCTTCTGGCGGCGGAACTCCCGATCTATTGTGCTCCCTGATGTTTTTAGGGTATATGGAGATATATAGGCGGAAGAAGTACGTCAGGAGGGCCACGAGGGGCTCACGAGGGTGGAGGGCGCGCCCGCCCCTGCCTTGTGACCTCCTCGCAGATCCCCCAATGTGCACTCCAAGTCTTCTGGGCTTCTTTCCTTCCAAAAATGAGTTTCGTGAAGTTTCAGGTCAATTGGACTCCGTTTGATTTTCCTTTTCTTTGAAACCCTAAAACAGGGTAAAACAGAAACTGGCACTGGGCTCTGGGTTAATAGATTAGTCCCAAAAATGATATAAAAGTGTATAATAAAGCCCATAAACATTCAAAACAGTAGATAATATAGCATGGAGCAATCAAAAATTGTAGATACGTTGGAGACGTATCAGCATCCCCAAGCTTAATTCCTGCTCGTCCTCGAGTAGGTAAATGATAAAAACAGAATTTTTGATGCGGAGTGCTACTTGGAATAATTTCAATGTGATTCTTCTTAATTGTGGTATGAATATTCAGATCCATAAGTTTCAAGACAAAAGTTTAATATTTACATAAAAATGATAATACTTCAAGCATACTAACTAAGCAATTATGTCTTCTCAAAATAACATGGCCAAAGAAAGTTCATCCCTACAAAATCATATAGTTTAGTCATGTTTCATTTTCGTCACACAAGAATGCTCTCATCATGCACAACCCCGATGACAAGCCAAGCAATTGTTTCATACTTTAGTAATCTCAAACTTATAAACTTTCATGCAATACATGAGCGCGAGCCATGGATATAGCACTATGGGTGGAATAGAATATAATGAGGGGGTTATGTGGAGAAGACAACAAAGGAGAAAGTCTCACATCAACGAGGCTAATCAATGGGCTATGGAGATGCCCATCGATTGATGTTAATGCAAGGAGTAGGGATTTCCATGCAACAGATGCACCAGAGCTATAAATGTATGAAAGCTCAACAAAAGAAACTAAGTGGGTGTGCATCCAACTTGCTTGCTCACGAAGACCTAGGGCACTTGAGGAGGCCCATTGTTGGAATATACAAGCCAAGTTCTATAATGAAAATTCCCACTAGTATATGAAAGTGATAACTCAAGAGACTCTCTATATGAAGAACATGGTGCTACTTTGAAGCACAAGTGTGGAAAAAGGATAGTAGCATTGCCCCTTTTTATTTTATTTCTCTTTTTTTGGGCCTTCTTTTTCTTTCTTTGGCCTTTCTCTTCTTTTGTTGGGACAATGCTCTATTGAATGATGATCATCACACTTCTATTTATTTACAACTCAATGATTACAACTCGATACTAGAACAAAGTACGGCTCTATATGGATGCCTCCGGCGGTGTACCGGGATATGCAATGAATCAAGAGTGACAAGTATGAAAAAATTATGAACGGTGGCTTTGCCACAAATACTATGTCAACTACATGATCATGCTAAGCAATATGATAATGATGAATGTGTCATGATAAACGGAATGGTGGAAAGTTGCATGGCAATATATCTCGGAATGGCTATGGAAATGCCATAAGAGGTAGGTATGGTGGTTGTTTTGAGGAAGATATAAGGAGGTTTATGTGTGAAAGAGCGTATCATATCATGGGGTTTGGATGCACCGGCGAAGTTTGCGTCAACTCTCAATGTGAGAAAGGGCAATGCACGGTACCGAAGAGACTAGCAAGGATGGAAGGGTGAGAGTGCGTATAATCCATGGACTCGACATTAGTCATAAAGAACTCACATACTTATTGCAAAAATCTACAAGTCATCAAAAACCTCGGCACTACGCGCATGCTCCTAGGGGGATAGATTGGTAGGAAAAGGCCATCGCTCGTCCCCGACCGCCACTCATAAGGAAGACAATCAAATAACACCTCATGTTTCAAATTTGTTGCATAACGTTTACCATACGTGCATGCTACGGGACTTGCAAACTTCAACACAAGTATTTCTCAATTTCACAACTACTCAACTAGCACGACTTTGATATTATTATCTCCATATCTCAAAACAATCATCAAGCATCAAACTTCTCTTAGTATTCAATACTCTATATGAAAGTTTTTACTATTCTTGGATGCCTAGCATGTTATCATTATTTAAGCAAATTACCATGCTATTTAAGACTCTCAAAATAATATAAGTGAAGCATGAGATTTCATCTATTTCTTCAAAATAAAACTACCACCATGCTCTAAAAGATATAAGTGAAGCACTAGAGCAATAACACACTACTCCGAAAGATGTAAGTGAAGATCAATGAGTAGTCGAATAATTATGCAACTATGTGAAGACTCTCTAACATTTAATAATTTCAGATCTTGGTACTTTATTCAAACAGCAAGCAAAGCAAAAGAAAATGACATCTAAGAATAGCAAACATCATGTGAAGAAGCAAAAACTTAGGATCAACCGATACTAACCGATAGTTGTTGAAGAAGAAAGGTGGGATGCCAACCGGGGCATCCCCAAGCTTAGACGCTTGAGACTTCTTGAAATATTATCTCGGGGTGTCTTGGGCATCCCCAAGCTTGAGCTTTTGTGTCTCCTTAATTCCTCTCATATCACGGTCTCCCTAAATCTCAAAAGCTTCATCCACACAAAACTCAACAAGGACTCATGAGATAAGTTAGTATAAACCATTTCAAAAACCTTATCATACTATACTGTAGCAAATCACTAAAATTATTCATCAACATTGCATACTAAATGCCTCTGCATATTTAATAGTCCTATCCTCAAATAGAATCATTAAAGAAGCAAACATATGCAAACAATGCAAACCTAACAGCAATCTGCCTAAACAGGATAGCCTGTAAAGAATGCTGCAACATCCATACTTCCATAGCTCCAAAAATTATGAAAGAAAACTCCCACTGTAGTAAATTTATCAGAGCTTAATATGCAAAAGGTTTCAACATTTTATCATATTCTGACTTTTCTAGGGAATTATTGCAACAGCGGTAAACTTTCTGTTTTCAAACAGCAACATGTGGGCTTCTAAAATAGGCATAGTAAAGGCTATCAATGCCACTTTTATTGAAATAAAAGATGAAAAACATTGTTCTAAATAACATAAATCAAATCCTAATAAAATAAATTGATGCTCCAAGAAAAACACATATCATGTGGCGAATAAAAATATAGCTCCAAGTAAAGTTACCAATGAACGAAGACGAAAGAGGGGATGCCTTCCGCGGCATCCCCAAGCTTAGGCTCTTGGTTGTCCTTGAATATTACCTTGGGGTGCCATGGTAATCCCCAAGTTTAGGCTATTGCCACTCCTTATTCCATAGTCCATCGAATCCTTACCCAAAACTTGAAAACTTCACAACACAAAACTTAACAGAAAACTCGTAAGCTCCGTTAGTATAATAAAATAAATCACCACTTCAAGGTACTGTAATGAACTCATTCTTTATTTATATTGGTGTTAAACCTACTGTATTCCAACTTCTCTATGGTTTATAAACTATTTTACTAGCCATAGATTCATCAAAATAAGTAAACAACACATGAAAAACAGAATCTGTCAAAAACAGAACAGTCTGTAGTAATATGGATCAAACGTATACTTCTGGAACTCATAAAATTCTCAAATAAATTGCTGGACCTTAGGAATTTATTTATTAATCATATTCAAAAAGAATTAACTAAATATCACTCTCCAAATAAAAATGGAAGCAATTCTCGTGAGCGCTAAAGTTTCTGTTTTTTACAGCATGATCAACAAGACTTTCCCCAAGTCTTCCCAAAGGTTCTACTTGGCACAAACACTAATTAAAAGCATAAAACCACATCTAAACAGAGTCTAGATGAATTATTTATTACTAAACAGGAACAAAAAGCAAGGGACAAAAATAAAGTTCGGTTGCCTACCGACAAGCGCTATCGCTTAACGCCCCTAGCTAGGCATGATGATTTCAATGATGCTCACATAAAAGATAAGAATTGTAACATAAGAAGAGCATCATGAAGAATATGACTAGCACATTTAAGTCTAACCCACTTCCTATGCATAGGGATTTTGTGAGCAAACAACTTATGGGAACAAGAATCAACTTGCATAGGAAGGCGAAACAAGCATAATTTCAAAACTTTAAGCACATAGAGAGGAAACTTGATATTATTGCAATTCCTACAAGCATATGTTCCTCCCTCATAATAATTTTCAGTAGAATCATGAATGAATTCAACAATATAACCAGCACCTAAAGCATTCTTTTCATGATCTACAAGCATAGAAATTTTATTACTCTCTACATATGCAAAATTCTTCTCATTCGGAATAGAGGGAGTAAACTCAACAAAGTAACTATCATGGGGTTGAAAATTGAAATCAAGATGACAAGTTTCATTGTTATTATTATTCTTTAAAGCATACGTGTCATTACAATAATCATCATAGATAGGAGGCATGCTTTCGTCATAAAAAATTTGCTCATCAAAACTTGGGGGACAAAAAATATCATCCTCATCAAACATAGCTTCCCCAAGCTTGTGGCTTTGCATATCATTAGCATCACGGATATTCAAGGAATTCATACTAACAACATTGCAATCATGCTCATCATTCACATATTTAGTGCCAAACATTTTATAGATTTCTTCTTCTAGCACTTGAGCACAATTATCCTTTCCATCATACTCACGAAAGATATTAAAAAGGTGAAGCGTATGAGACAAACTCAATTCCATTTTTATAGTTTTCTTTTATAAACTAAACTAGTGATAAAACAAGAAACTAAAAGACTCGATTGCAAGATCTAAAGATATACGTTCAAGCACTCACCTCCCCGGCAACGACGCCAGAAAAGAGCTTGATGTCTACTACACAACCTTCTTCTTGTAGACGTTGTTGGGCCTCCAAGTGCAGAGGTTTGTAGGACAGTAGCAAATTTCCCTCAAGTGGATGACCTAAGGTTTATCAATCCGTAGGAGGCGTAGGATGAAGATGGTCTCTCTCAAGCAACCCTGCAACCAAATAACAAAGAGTCTCTTGTGTCCCCAACACACCCAATACAATGGTAAATTGTATAGGTGCACTAGTTCAGCGAAGAGATGGTGATACAAGTGGTATATGGATAGTAGATAAAGGTATTTGTAATCTGAAATAATGAAAACAGCAAGGTAGCAAGTGATAAAAGTGAGCGTAAACGGTATTGCAATGCTAGGAAATAAGGCCTAGGGTTCATACTTTCACTAGTGTAAGTTCCCTCAACAATGCTAACATAATTGGATCACATAACTATCCCTCAACATGCAACAAAGAGTCACTCGAAAGTCACTAATATCGGAGAACGAACGAAGAGATTATGGTAGGGTACGAAACCACCTCAAAGTTATTCTTTCCAATCAATCCGTCGGGCTATTCCTATACGTGTCACAAACAGCCCTAGAGTTCGTACTAGAATAACACCTTAAGATACAAATCAACCAAAACCCTAATGTCACCTAGATACTCCAATGTCACCTCAAGTATCCGTGGGTATGATTATACGATATGCATCACACAATCTTAGATTCATCTATTCAACCAACACAAAGGACCTCAAAGAGTGCCCCAAAGTCCTACCGGAGAATCACGACGAAAACGTGTGCCAACCCTTATGCATAGGTTCATGGGCGGAACCCGCAAGTTGATCACCAAAACATACATCAAGTGAATCACGTGATATCCCATTGTCACCACAGATACGCATGGCAAGACATACATCAAGTGTTCTCAAATCTTTAAAGACTCAATCCGATAAGATAACTTCAAAGGGGAAAAATCAATTCATTACAAGAGAGTAGAGGGGGGAAGAAACATCATAGGATCCAAATATAATAGCAAAGCTCGCGATACATCAAGATCATATGATCTCAAGAACACGAGAGAGAGAGAGAGAGAGAGAGAGAGAGATCAAAGACATAGCTACTGGTACATACCCTCAGCCCCGAGGGAGAACTACTCCCTCCTCGTCACGGAGAGCACCGGGATGATGAAGAGGGCCACCGGAGAAGGATTGCCCCCTCCGGCAGGGTGCCGGAACGGGTCTAGATTGGTTTTCAATGGCTACGGAGGCTTCTGGCGGCGGAACTCCTAATCTATTGTGCTCCCTGATGTTTTTAGGGTATATGGAGATATATAGGCGGAAGAAGTACGTCAGGGGGGCCACGAGGGGCTCACGAGGGTGGAGGGCGCGCCCAGGGCGGTGGGCGCGCCCCCTGCCTCGTGACCTCCTCGCAGATCCCCCGACGTGCACTCCAAGTCTTCTGGGCTTCTTTCCTTCCAAAAATGAGTTCCATGAAGTTTCAGGTCAATTGGACTCCGTTTGATTTTCCTTTTCTTCGAAACCCTAAAACAGGGTAAAAACAGAAACTGGCACTGGGCTTTGGGTTAATAGGTTAGTCACAAAAATGATATAAAAGTGTACAATAAAGCCCATAAACATTCAAAACAGTAGATAATATAGCATGGAGCAATCAAAAATTATAGATACGTTGGAGACATATCAGTATCACCGAGCGTGTTGTTGATAGAATGCGGAACGGGCTTTTGCAACATCGCCCTCCTCCTCCAGACCATCCAGGTCGTCCTGCCGATCAAGATTGGCTTCTCTCTCTTCATACATGCACACTCGAGGTGAGTCACGAATAATGTCACAGGGCAAGACAGCCTCTGCTCCGTACACCATGAAGAAAGGTGTGTATCCGGTCGTGCGATTGGGCGTGGTCCGCAGCCCCCAGAGTAGGAAATCAAGTTCCTCGACACAATGTTTATCCAACTCCCTTAGGGATCGCACTAGTCTGGGTTTGATGCCACTCATTATTAGGCCATCAGCCCGTTCGACCTGACCGTTTGTTTGAGGGTGATATACGGAGGCGTAGTCGATCTTAATGCCCAGGTTAGCACACCAATTTTTCACCTCATCTGCTGTGAAGTTAGAGCCATTGTTAGTGATAATGTTGTGCGGGACACCATAAACGGTGTACAACGTCGGATATAAAGTCAATCACCGGCCCAACTTTAGCTATTTTTACATGTTTGGCCTCTATCCACTTAGTGAATTTGTCCACCATGACCGACAGATATTTCTTCTTATGGCTTCCCCTTTAAGGGGTCCAACCATATCTAGCCCCAGACTGCAAAAGGCCAGGTAATGGGAATTGTTTTTAGGACGGTGGGTGGCATATGACTTTGATTAATGAACAGCTGGCACCCGACACAGTGCTGTACGAGTGCTTGTGCATCTGCTTGGACCGCGGGCCAAAAGAAACTTGTACAGAAGGCCTTGCTTACGAGGGCCCGGGCTATGGCGTGATGGCCACCGAGGCCAGCATGTATTTCGGCAAAGATCTCTTGTCCCTCCTCTTCGGAGATACATCTTTGAAGAACTCCAGTAGTAAGGAATAAGTAGTAAGTTTGGACTCCAGTAGTAAGTTTTCAAGTTTTGGGTTATCTTATGATGGATGAAGGAATAAGGAGTAAGAAGAGCCTAAGCTTGGGGATGCCCATGGCACCCCAAGTTATTATCCAAAGAGAAGCAAGCAACTAAGCTTGGGGATGCCCCCAGTGGCATCCTCTCTTTCTTCTAACGACCATCTGTATTTTACTCGAAGCTATATTTTTATTCGTCACATACTATGTGTTTGCTTGGAGCGTCTTGTATGATATGAGTCTTTGCTTGTTTTGTTTTGTGTTTTTAGTCTCGATTCCTTGCTAGACACACCTATTTGAGAGAGCCAAAATTATGTCATGACTTGTTAGAATTGCTGTCTATGCTTCACTTAAATTTTTATGAGCTATGGACTTGCTCTAATGCTTCACTTATATCTTTTTGAGCATGGTGTGCTTTAGTATTTTTGAAAAAATGCTCTCTTGCTTCACTTAGATTTATTTGAGAGTTAGTAAAATTTTCAAGAAATTCTCTCTTGCTTCACTTAAATTAATTTGAGAGAAAGAAACATTATGCTCATGATCTTCACTTATATTTGTTTGAGCTTATCAAAAGCAACACATGAAAATTAGTCCCAAAGTGATAGATATCCAAAAAGGATATAATAAAAACTTTCATGAAGATCATTGGACAAAATAAACTTGATTCTTAGTAATAGTTTTGAGATATCATGATGTGATATATGAGTCATGTTGATGAGTAATTATGCTTTAGTAAGAACATTGGTGTTAAGGTTTGTGATTCCCTATGCAAGCACGAAAGTCAATAGCTATGCAATGAAATTATATGCTACTTGTGATGCATTATTCGGTGTTAATTATGCTTAATGCTCGCTTATGATATTATTTGTTTCTTGGTTGGTCGCTTCCCAATATTTTGCTAGCCTTCATTTTGCACTAACTATGATCACTACTTGTGCATCCAAAACCCTTTAAACCAGTTGTGCCACATGAGTCCACTATATCTACCTATATGCGGTATTCTTTTGCTGTTCTAAGCAAATTTGTATGTGCCATCTGTAATATTCAAAATAAATTTCTCTTTTGTGTGCTCGTACCGCTCGCGAGGCGGTGAGGGGTGGCTAATATTTTCCATGCTAGATGTGTTACTCTCACGATGAGTTTTATTCACTTGTCATTGCACGAGAGTAAGGCAAAGGTATTAGGGACGCCTAATCCCGAAATGAAAAATGAATTTACTTTATGTTGTCAAATAATAAATTCCTTGGAAAGTGTTGGTATGGAAGGCACCCATGGATACGGTTAGCCATGGAAAGTGAAAGTATGGTGGAAAAAGGAATAAAGTTTAGTTTTTGTTTGGGAATCGCCTATGATATATCTAGCATGGAAAGTGTTGGGAACTCTAAGTCGTTTTCGTTGGTGGGAAAAGTATGCCTCTCAAAATGTTTTTATCTCTCAATTTTCGCTTTGAGATCTGGCACCTCTATAAATCCCTACTTCCCTCTATGAAGGGCCTTCTTTTACTTTATGCAATTTTTATTTTTAATTTGAGTCTCCACCTTCTCTTCTAAAGCATCAACTAGGGGGCATTACGATCGTACTTGAGCATTGGGTGTAGTTAATATGCGAGTGTGTTTCATGAATGGATCAATAATTTGGCATTATAGGCTAGGGATAACTTATTTTAGCATTGATATTTTGAAAGACATGGTTGCTTGTTGGTATGCTTGCGTATTTAAGTTATCATGTCAAAACTAGACCATTGCCTTGAACAAAAGAAAATTGCAAATGTCCATGCTATAAAGAAAAGAATATGAGATGACATGTTAGGAAACATTCCACATCAAAAAATCTGTTTTTATCATTTACCTACTCGAGGACGAGCAGGAATTAAGCTTGGGGATGCTGATACATCTCCAATGTATCTATAATTTTTGATTGTTCCATGTTGTTATATTATCATTCTTGGATGTTTTATAATAATTTTATATCATTTTTGTACTAACCTATTGACATAGTGCCAAGTGCCATTTGCCGTTATTTACATCGCAGGTAATCAATACCAAACGGAGTCTAAACGCAGTGAAACTTTTTGTGGTTTTTTTGGACCAAAAGACATCAAATGGGCCGGAGAAGCACCTGGGGGGGGGGGGTGCTCCGAGGGGGAACAACCCACCAGGGCACACCTGGACCTCAGGTGCCCCCCAGACCGCCTCTTTGCTCTATAAATAACCAAATATTCTAGAAACCCTGGGGGGAGTCGACAAAAATCAATTCCAGCTGCCGCAGAGTCCAGAACCACCAGATCCAATCTAGACACTGATACATCTCCAACGTATCTATAATTTTTGATTGCTTCATGCTATTATATTATCTATATTGGATGTCAATGGGCTTTATTTTACACTTTTATATCATTTTTGGGCCTAACCTACTAACCGGAGGCCCAACCCAAATTGCTGTTTTTTGCCTATTTTAGGGTTTCGCCGAAAAGGAATAGAAATGGAGTCCAAACGGAATGAAACCTCCAGGAACATGATTTTCTCAACAAACGTGATCCAAGAGACTTAGAGTGGGTGTCAAGAAATGATCGGGGAGGTCACGAGGCAGGGGGCGCACCTACCCCCCTCGTGGGCCCCTCGTTGCTCCACCGACCTACTTCTTCCTCCTATATATATCCACGTACCCCCCAAACATCTAGGAGCACCACGAAAACCTAATTCCACCACCGCAACCTTCTGTACCCGAGAGATCCCATCTCGGGGCCTTTTCCGGAGCTCCACCGGAGGGGGCATTGATCATAGAGGGCCTCTACATCAACTCCATGGCCTCTCCGGTGATGCGTGAGTAGTTTACTTCAGACCTACGGGTCCATACTTATTAGCTAGATGGCTTCTTCTCTCTCTTTGGATCTCAATACAAAGTTCTCCTCGATCTTCTTGGAGATCTATTCGATGTAATCTTCTTTTGCGGTGTGTTTGTCGAGATCCGATGAATTGTGGGTGTATGATCAAGTTTATCTATGAACAATATTTGAATCTCCTCTGAATTATTTTATGTATGATTGGTTTATCTTTGCAAGTCTCTTTGAATTATTAGTTTGGTTTGGCCTACTAGATTGATCTTTCTTGCAATGGGAGAAGTGCTTAGCTTTGGGTTCAATCTTGCGGAGCTCGATCCTAGTGACAGAAAGGGAAACGACACGTATTGTATTGTTGCCATTGAGGATAAAAGATGGGGTTTATATCATATTGCATGAGTTTATCCCTCTACATCATGTCATCTTACTTAAAGCATTATTCCGTTCTTATGAACTTAATACTCTAGATGCATGCTGGATAGCGGTCGATGTGTGGAGTAATAGTAGTAGATGCAGAATCGTTTTGGTCTACTTGTCGCGGACGTGATGCCTATATAAATGATCATACCTAGATATTCTCATAACTATGCTCAATTCTATCAATTGCTCGACAGTAATTCGTTTACCCACCGTAATACTTATGCTCTTGAGAGAAGCCACTAGTGAAACCTATGGCCCCCGGGTCTATCTTCCATCATATTAATCTTCCAACACTTAGCTATTTCTATTGCCCTTTATTTTACTTTGCATCTTTATTTCTCTTTATCATAAAAATACCAAAATATTATCTTATCATATCTATCAGATCTCACTCTCGTAAGTGACCATGAAGGGATTGACAACCCCTTTATCGCGTTGGTTGCGAGGTTCTTATTTTTTTGTGTAGGTGCATGGGACTCGAGCGTGATCTCCTACTGGATTGATACCTTGGTTCTCAAAAACTGAGGGAAATACTTACGCTACTTTACTGCATCACCCTTTCCTCTTCAAGGGAAAACCAACGCAGTGCTCAAGAGGTAGCAAGAAGGATTTCTGGCACCGTTGCCGGGAGATTCACGCCAAGTCAAGTCAAGATTTGACTCCCGACAACGAGCCATTTCTGGCACCGTTGCCGGAGTCTACGCACAAGTCAAGACATACCAAGTACCCATCACAAACTCTTATCCCACGCATTACATTATTTGCCATTTGCCTCTCGTTTACCTCTCCCCCACTTCACCCTTGCCGTTTAATTCGCCCTCTCTTTTCCGTTCGCCTCTTTTTCGCTTGCTTCTTGTTTGCTCGTGTGTTGGATTGCTTGCTTGTCACGATGGCTCAAGATAATTCTAAATTGTGTGACTTTGCCAATACCAACAACAATGATTTTCTTAGCACTCCAATTGCTCCTCTTACCGATGCTGAATCTTGTGAAATTAATGCTACTTTGTTGAATCTTGTCATGAAAGATCAATTTGCCGGCCTTCCTAGTGAAGATGCTGCTACCCACCTAAACAACTTTGTTGATTTTTGTGATATGCAAAAGAAGAAATATGTGGACAATGATATTGTTAAATTGAAGCTATTTCTGTTTTCACTTAGAGATCGTGCTAAAGCTTGGTTTTCGTCTTTGCCTAAAAATAGTATTGATTCATGGAATAAGTGCAAAGATGCTTTTATCTCTAAGTATTTTCCTTTCGCTAAAATCATCTCTCTTAGAAACGATATTATGAATTTTAAGCAACTTGATCATGAACATGTTGCACAAGCTTGGGAGAGGATGAAATTAATGATACATAATTGCCCTACACATGGTTTGAATCTTTGGATGATTATACAAATTTTTTATGCCGGATTGAATTTTGCTTCTAGAGATCTTTTAAATTCGGCCGTGGGAGGCACTTTTATGGAAATAACTTTAGGAGAAGCTACTAAACTCCTAGATAATATTATGGTTAATTATTCTCAATGGCACACTGAAAGATCTACTAGTAAAAAAGTGCATGCGATAGAAGAAATTAATGTTTTGAGTGGAAAGATGGATGAACTTATGAAATTATTTGCTAATAAGAGCGTTTCCTCTAATCCCAATGATGTGCCTTTGTGTACCTTGATTGAGAACAATAATGAATCTATGGATGTGAATTTTGTTGGTAGGAACAATTTTGGTAATAACGCGTATAGAGGTAATTTTAATTCTAGGCCATTTCCTAGTAATTCCTCTAATAATTATGGTAATTCCTACAATAATTCTTATGTAAATTTTAATAAGATGCCCTATGAATTTGAGACTAGTGTTAAGGAGTTTATGAATTCACAAAAGAATTTCAATGCTTTGCTTGAAGAAAAATTGCTTAAGGTTGATGAATTGGCTAGGAACATTGATAGAATTTCTCTTGATGTTGATTCTTTGAAACTTAGATCTATTCCATGATATCAATGAGTCTCTCAAAGCTATGAGAATTTCCATTGATGAGTGCAAAGAAAGAACCCCTAGGATGCGTGCTAAGAAAGATTGCTTTGTGAAAGCGTGTTCTTCTAGTTTTCATGATAATAAAGATGAAGATCTAAAAGTTATTGATGTGTCTTCTATTAAATCTTTGTTTTGCAATATGAATCTTGATAATGGTGGGACTGAAGATGACCCACCTTTACCTAGAAGGCGTTCCAAAAATTCAGAGTTTTTAGATCTTGATGCAAAAATTGGTAAAAGTGGGATTGAAGAGGTTAAAACTTTAAATAGCAATGAACCCACTATTTTGGATTTCAAGGAATTTAATTATGATAATTGCTCTTTGATAGATTGTATTTCCTTGTTGCAATCCGTGCTAAATTCTCCTCATGCTTATAGTCAAAATAAAGCTTTTACTAAACATATTGTTGATGCTTTGATGCAATCTTATGAAGAAAAACTTGAGTTGGAAGTTTCTATCCCTAGAAAACTTTATGATGAGTGGGAACCTACAATAAAAATTACAATTAAGGATCATGAGTTCTATGCTTTGTGTGATTTGGGTGCTAGTGTTTCCACGATTCCAAAAACTTTGTGTGATTTGCTAGGTTTCCGTGATTTTGATGATTGTTCTTTAAACTTGCACCTTGCGGATTCCATTATTAAGAAACCTATGGGAAGAACTAATGATGTTCTTATTGTTGCAAATAGGAACTATGTGCCCGTAGATTTCCTTGTTCTTGATATAGATTGCAATCCTTCATCTCCTATTATTCTTGGTAGACCTTTCCTTAGAACGATTGGTGCAATTATTGATATGAAGGAAGGGAATATTAGATTCCAATTTCCGTTAAAGAAAGGCATGGAACACTTTCCTAGAAATAAAATTAAATTACCATATGAATTTATTATGAGAGCCACTTATGGATTGCCTACCAAAGATGGCAATACCTAGATCTATCTACGCTTTTATGCCTAGCTAGGGGCGTTAAACGATAGCGCTTGTTGGGAGGCAACACAATTTTATATTTATCCCTTGATTTTTGCTCCTGTTTAGTAATAAATAATTTATCTAGCCTCTATTTTGGTTGTGTTTTTTGTGTTTAATTAGTGTATGTGCCAAGTGGAACCGTTGGGAAGACTTGGGGAAAGTCTTTTTGATCTTGCTGTAAAAAACAGAAACTTTAGCGCTCACGAGAATCGCTGCCATTTTTATTTGGAAAGTGCTATTTAGTTCATTATTTTTGCATATGATTAATAGATAAATTCCTCAAGTCCAGCAATTTATTTTAGATTTTTTGGGGTTCCATAAGTTTGCGTTAGCTACAGATTACTACAGACTGTTCTGTTTTTGACAGATTCTGTTTTTCGTGTGTTGTTTGCTCATTTTGATGAATCTATGGCTAGTAAAAGAGTTTATAAACCATAGAGAAGTTGGAATAAATTAGTTTTAACACCAATATAAATAAATAATGAGTTAATTACAGTACCTTGAAGTGGTGTTTTGTTTTCTTTCGCTAACGGAGCTCACGAGATTTTCTATTTTGAGTTTTGTGTTGTGAAGTTTTCAAGTTTTGGGTAAAGATTTGATGGATTTTGGAAAAAGGAGTGGCAAGAACCTCAGATTGGGGATGCCCATGGCACCCTAAGGTAAAATTAAAGGACACCAAAAAGCCTAATCTTGGGGATGCCCCGGAAGGCATCCCCTCTTTCGTCTTCGTCTATCGGTAACTTTACTTGGAGCTATATTTTTATTCACCACATGATATGTGTTTTGCTTGGAGCGTATTGTATGATTTGAGTCTTTTCTTTTTAGTTTACCACAATCATCCTTTCTGTACACACCTTTTGAGAGAGACTCACATGATTTGAAATTTATTAGAATACTCTATATGCTTCACTTATATCTTTTGAGCTATATAGTTTTTGCTCTAGTTCTTCACTTATATCTTTTAGAGCATGACGGTGGTTTTATTTTATATAAATAATTGATCTCTCATGCTTCACTTATATTATTTTGAGAGTCCTTTAGAACAACATGGCAATGATAATAAAAAATTAACACAAGTGCATTGAATAGTATGAGAAGTTGATAATTGTTTTGAGATATGGAGCTGGTGATATTAGAGTCATGCTAGTTGAGTAGTTGTGAATTTGTGAAACACTTGTGTTGAAGTTTGTGATTCTCGTAGCATTCACGTATGGTGAACCGTTATGTGATGAAGTCGGAGCATGATTTATTTATTGATTGTCTTCCTTATGAGTAGCGGTCGGGGACGAGCAATGGTCTTTTCCTACCAATCTATCCCCCTAGGAGCATGCGCGTAATACTTTGTTTCGATAACTAATAGATTTTTGCAATAAGTATGTGAGTTATTTATGACTAATGTTGAGTCCATGGATTATACGCACTCTCACCCTTCCGCCATTGCTAGCCTCTCTAGTATCGCACAACTTTCGCCGGTACCATAAACCCACCATATACCTTCCTCAAAACAGCCACCATACCTACCTATTATGTGTAAGTGCATCTAGTGCCACCCCTAGTTGGTTTTGGAGTATTGACGACAAACCTAGTTGAGGGACTAATGTGTTTGTGAGAATTGCAGGATAACACATGTAGAACTCCCTCATTGATTCGATTTTCCTACCAGAGATGACCCCTAAAAATGTATGAAGACATTGAAGTCAAAGGTTGTATGTGAAGACATTCACATTGAAGACTATGACAAGAGAAGACATCGCGTGAAGACTATGGAGCGCGAAGACTTAGCAGTTTTGTCGTTCTGTGTTTTTCTTTGTTGAGTCATAGGAACCACCGTACTATTAAGTGGGGTCCAAGAGAACCAGTCAGAATGACTGAAGTGATGCTTAACCAAAATCCTATATCTTCGAGTGAAGACTATGAGAGCAAATCTTGTCCAGAGTTGGATAAGTCAGCTTTGCTTGTAGCCCAAGTAAAGTTGCCGTGCGTGTCTGAAATCTGACCGTTGGAACACGTGTCAGTTCCTTAGTGACCCAGGGTCATTTCGGACAAATCAGGTCGGGTTGCCCAGTGTCTATAAATAGCCCACCCCCTACAACCATAAACGGTTGGCTGCTCAGAGTTAGAGTACGACTTTTGTCGTTTGAGAGCAACCCACCTCGAAGCCTTTGAGAGAGAATTCCTTGCGAGGATAAAACCCTAAACACCCAGAGCCAAAGAGTGTTAGGCATCACTTAAGTCTTCCTGTCTGTGTGATCTGAAGACTTACTACTCTTGAGGATTGTGAATCCTCCAGCCGGTTAGGCATCGCGTTCTGAGCATCCAAGAGTCATTGTGGATCGCTGGTGAACAAAGTCTGTGAAGTTTTGGAAGTCTACCTTGAAGACTTAATAGTGTGATTGGGCGAGGACTAGGTGTCCTTAGCTCAAGGGGAATAAGGTGAGGACGAGGTCTTCTGAGTTGAATCTCAGCCTCCCTAACCAGACGTACAGTTGTCACAGCAACTGGAACTGGTCCAACAAATCATTGTCTTCAACGAGTCACTGGTTTCATCCTTCCCTTACCTTTACTTACTATTGGTCCATGTGAAGTCATTGTATGATTGCATCACCATTTGGCTTCACTGAGTGATTACTTGTTCTGATTGGCTTCACAATATCTTCCTACCTGATCCTTACTGACTAGCTCCTATTAGTCATTGTGCTTTCACTTCATTGAATACTTGACTATGGTTTGCCTAGTGTAGTCTACCTTCCACTGCATGGTAATAGGTTTATTTCTATCGTTTGTCTTCGAAACTTACATGTTTTGAAGACTTCCATAAAAATCGCCTATTCACCCCCCCTCTAGTCGATCACTAGCACTTTCAATTGGTATCAGAGCAAGGTACTCCCTTATTTTGTGTGATTCGGTTTAACCACCTGGAGTTTTAGCTATGTCAACTGCAGGGATAATTAAAGTCTCCGCTGCGTGCCCCGTCTTTGATGGAACTGAATATCCCTACTGGAAGAATAAGATGCGCATGCATCTTGAAGCCATTGATGTCGACCTATGGTAAGTCGTCAAGAACGATGTTCCCAAGGCTGGAGAAGGTGTCACTGCTGCTTATGTCAAGAAGTTCGTTCAACTGGACTCTACTTCCAAGAATATCATCTCTGGTCATCTGACCAAAGGACAGTATGGCTACGTGAGTGCTTTGGAAACATCTAAGCTAGTCTGGGACTGGCTCTCCAAGGTGATCGAAGGCGTCTCAACCCAGAGAGATCAGAGAATCAGTGTCCTTCGCAACCTCTTCAACCACTTCAAGAGAAATAACAATGAGAATGTCCAGCTCACGTTTGATCGACTCACTGACATCACAAATGAGCTTCAAGCCCTCGGCGCCACTGAGATCACCAAGCATGAAGTCGTCAAGACACTCCTGAGATCACTTGACAGTTTGTTTGACACCCTAGCCCTGATGATTCAAGAACGTCCTGATTTCCAGACACTCGATCTGTCTAACATACTTGAGAGGCTCAACACACACGAATTTCAGCTTTCTGAGAAAAGAGACATCTACGGTCCCAACTATGGGCGAACTCGTGCCTTGAAGGCAAAAGCTGTCTCCTCATCTGAAGAAGAATCTGACAGCAGTTCTGATGATCCTGAAGACATTGGAAAGGAGCTTGCTATGCTTGTGAAGAAGTTGCAAAAATTCACCAAGAAGAAAGGCTTCAGAAAGTCTTCACGATCAAGCTCAAGGAATGATGAAGCTTCTGCTCGTGACTACAACAAGAGAACATGTCACAAGTGCAAGAAACCTGGCCACTACATCTCTGAGTGTCCAAAGTGGGACAATGAGAACAACAAGAAGAAGAAGAGCAAGGAGTATGACTCTGATGACAAGAAGAAGAAGAAATACTCAAAGTCTTCTTCCAAGTCTTCCTCAAGGTCTTCATCACACAAGAAGAGCTCATCTGGCAAGGCACGTGCGTTTGTTGGCAAGGAAATGGATTCTGAGGAGGAGTCTACTTCTGAGGAGGCGGAGGTGGAGTCTGAGGAGGAGTCCGATTCTGGCATTGCGAGTCTGGCTACAGCATATGTTGCCAAGTCCATCTTCAACACTGAAGACAATGACTTCATCACCGACACCAATGCAAATGACAAGGACTACTCCGCTCCTTCGTACTGCTTCATGGCACGCGGTGCCAAGGTAAACACACGCACTACTCACTATCAAACATCTAGTGACGATGACTCTGATTGTGGTTCCAAACCCAGCTACAAAACACTTGCTAAAATTGCGACTAAACAACATAAAGCTATGGAACACATTCAAAAACTATTAGACAAAAGCGATGATCTGTTAGACGCTGAAATGACTCGATCTCAGTCCTTAATTGAAGACATAAAAAATATTCACATTAAGTATGAGGAACTTGAAAGTCGTCATGAAACACTCTCAACAACTCATGAAAGGCTTTCCTATGATTATCTTCAAAGGAAGCAAGATCTTGAGAAATTGAGAGTGGCTCATGAAGATCTTCAAAAGGAAAATGAGTCACTTCGCGCCAAACAGATCAGTTCAGCTCAGGAAGGATTTGAACCACCATGTCTTAAATGCATTGAGCGTGATAACGCTACTTCTGTTGCTGAATGTTCTACTGCTGCTACTGTTGCAATATCTTCAACTGTTGATGTGGTAACTAACCCCTCTGCTGAGGATACCACTACTATTGCTGATGAGAATGCTAGGTTGAAGACACTGCTTGAAACAGGGATGTACAAAAGTCTCAAAGGGCATCATACACTATGTGATGTCCTCAAAAGGCAGATCCTGAACTGAAACCCTAGGAAAGAGGCTGTGGGTTCGAAAGGAAAATGAATGCTGATGGCTCTTACTGGAAACCTGAGCAGTACCCCAAAACCACATGGGTTGCTGCAAAGGAACCTTCAGCGGATCCATCCACCCTATCTGGCTTCACTTGTGCTAATCCCATTGTTATGATGAATCCTTTGATGCAAACTATAAACTGTTTAAGAATCAGAATGGTGAAGTGTTTGCCAAGTACATTGGTACTAACTGCAGGAATGGACCGCCTATGAAGAAGATCTGGGTGCCGAAAAGGTGTTTGGAGAATCTTCCTGTGAATGTCATCATGACACCACAGGTGAAGAGGACAAACCCCAGACCACAGGCTTCATACGGTCCAAAGGCTTCATACAGAGAAAGGACTCACCTGAGTTGCACTAACGCAAATGTTTTGCAGGGAAGCCATACTCAGGCCTATGAATATGAGCGCGGTTCAACAAACCGTCATGTTCATAAGACCAAGAACTATTCTGCTTATTCTTATGAGTACTATTGTCCACCTGCAAGACTTTTTGCCAGGGCTCCAAAGCCAAAGTTCTCAGATGCTGCACTTAGACTCATTGCTTCGAAGCCACCCTTGAAGATGTGGGTGGCTAAGAAAGCTTAACTCTCTTTTGCAGGGAAAGGTCTCCAGATGAAAACCAAAATCGTCTAACGCTATTGCTAGGGACCTTAAACATCTTGTAGGGTGCAAGATCAAATGCCCAAATGTTCTTATTCTGTACTTTGTTCCTGAATCGCTTGCTACTTGCCCTATCAGTCCTAATCTTGATCTAAGCTTTAATAATCCACTGGTCGTCAAATGTTTTTGCTTCACAATTCTCTTCGTGAAGCCTATCCCCCTAACTGCACTGTAGGGTACGACACCAGCAGCTTCAGAATGGGTTATTGATAGTGGGTGTACCAATCACATGACTGGCAAGCGAAGCCTTCTCATGGACTCAACTTTACGTCCATCTGACAAAAGTCACATCACATTTGCTGACACTGGTAAAAGCAAGGTATTGGGTCTAGGTAGAGTTACAATCTCAAAGGATTAACACATGGATAAAGTCATGCTTGTTGAATCCCTTGGTTTCAACTTAATGTCTGTCTCAATGCTTTGCAATTTAAACATGATTGTGATGTTTGGAAAATATCGTTGCCTTGTACTAATGGAATCTGACAAGTCTCTAGTGTTTGAAGGGTATCGGAAAGATGATTTGTACGTGGTAGATTTCTCAGCAGGACCACAACTTGCAGTATGTCTTCTAGCAAAAGCTTCTGAATGCTGGCTCTGGCATCAAAGGCTAGGGCATGCTGGCATGAGGAACCTCCACACCCTTGCAAGGAAGAAGCATGTCATAGGAATCGAGGGCGTCAAGTTCAAGAAGGATCACTTATGCGGTGCCTGTGAAGCAGGAAAGATGACGAGGGCCAAGCATCCCTCGAAGACAATCATGACAACAACTCAACCCTTCGAACTGCTCCACATGGATCTTTTCGGTCCCACTCATTACTCAACTCTTACTACTACTGCTTGTCTCTATGGCTTTGTCATTGTTGATGATTATTCAAGATATACTTGGGTGCATATAATCCTCTACAAGACTGAAGTGTAGGATGTCTTCAGACGCTTCGCCAATCAAGCAATGAACAACTATGGCGCCAAGATAAAGCACATCAAAAGTGACAATGGCACTGAATTCAAGAACACTGGCCTAGATACATATCTTGATACCTTAGGCATCACACATGAATTCTCAGCTCCGTACACGCCACAGAAGAATGGCATCGTCGAACGCAAGAATAGAACACTTATTGAGATGGCCCGGACGATGGTTGATGAATACAAGACTCCAAGAAAATTCTGGCCGGAAGCCATTGATACTGCATGCCATATCATCAACAGTGTTTATCTTCACAAGCTTCTGAACAAGACATCCTATGAGATCCTTACTGGCAAGAAGACAAACGTCAGTTACTTCAGAGTATTTGGCGCCAGGTGCTGGATCAAGGATCCACATCACACTTCAAAATTTGCACCAAAAGCACATGAGGGTTTTATGCTTGGATATGGAAAGGATTCGCACTCCTACAGAGTCTTCAACCTTTTTCACTATAAGTGGTTGAAACAGTGGATGTGCGGTTTGATGAGACGAACGGCTCACAAACAGAGCGCCTGCCAAATGTGCTACATGAAGTTCCATCCAGTGAATCAATCAAACTTATGGGAACTGGAGAAATCATACCGTCTGAAGCTCAGCCTGAAGAGGAACTTATCATCTCCGCACCTGATCAACCTGAAGACAATGCTCAGCCTGAAGACAATCCCTCTAACGATGACAATGATCAGCAAGAGCAAAATCTTCATCCTGTACATCCTCGTGTTGCAAATGAAGTACAGATTGAGAGAATAATTGATAGCTTCAATGCACCAGGTCCACTCACTCGTTCAAGGGCAACACAGCTAGCAAATTTCTATGGGCACTTCGCATTCGTATCAATATCTGAACCCAAGAAAGTTTAAGAAGCCTTCATGGAACCTGAATGGATTCAAGCTATGCAAGAAGAGCTTCAACAGTTTGAGCTGAATAATGTATGGGAACTGGTTAAGCGTCCTGATCCTCGCAAGCACAATATAATAGGCACCAAATGGATATATCGCAACAAGCAAGATGAGCATGGTAAAGTTGTTAGAAACAAAGCTCGTCTCGTTGCTCAAGGGTACACTCAAGTTGAAGGGATTGACTTTGATGAAAGATTTGCTCCTGTGGCTAGACTTGAAGCCATACGCATACTGCTAGCCTATGCAAATCATCATAACATTCTTCTGTATCAAATGGATGTGAAGAGCGCCTTTCTCAATGGAAAGATTGAAGAAGAAGTGTATGTTGCACAACCGCCTGGCTTTGAAGATCCAAAACATCCTGAGATGGTGTACAAGCTCAACAAGGCACTGTATGGCCTCAAAAAAGCCCCTCGAGCTTGGTATGACACACTCAAAGACTTCTTGAAGAGCAAAGGCTTCGAATCTGGTTCCCTCGACCCCACTCTCTTCATGAAGACATATGATGGTGAACTGTTTGTGTGCCAAATATATGTGGATGACATTATCTTCGGCTGCACCAATCAGAAATACAGTGAAGAGTTTGGATATATGATGCAAGAGCAATATCGGATGTCCATGATGGGTGAGCTGAAGTTCTTCCTTGGTTTTCAAATACGTCATCAACGCAACGGCATCTTCATATCTCAAGAGAAGTACCTCAAAGATTGCCTGAGGAAATTTGGTATGCAAGACTGCAAAGGCTTCATGACGCCAATGCCAGCCAAACATCATCTGGGTCCCGACGACAATGGTAAGGAGTTCGATCAAAAGGTATACCGCTCCATGATTGGTTCTTTACTTTATCTGTGTGCATCTAGGCCAGATATTATGCTTAGTGTTTGCATGTGTGCTCGATTCCAAGCGGCACCAAAGGAATCTCATCACTTAGCTGTGAAGCGAATTCTTCGATATTTGGCTTACACCCCAACACTAGGATTATGGTATCCAAAGGGCTCAGAGTTTGATCTGGTTGGATTCTCGGATGCCGATTATGCTGGTGACAAGGTGGATCGCAAGTCTACATCAGGCACATGTCATTTTCTGGGACGATCACTTGTATGTTGGTCTTCAAAGAAGCAGAACTGTGTATCTCTCTCCACTGCTGAATCTGAATACATTGCTACTGGATCTTGCTGCGCTCAGCTTCTGTGGATGAAGCAAACACTCAAAGACTATGGCATTCATCTGAAGCAAGTGCCACTCTACTGCGACAACGAAAGCGCCATCAAGATTGCCAACCACCCAGTTCAGCACTCAAAGACGAAGCACATTGAAATTCGTCATCACTTTCTCAGAGATCATGTTGTGAAGGAAGATATTGATATCATACACGTCAACACTGAAGAGCAATTGGCAGATATCTTCACCAAGCCCTTGGATGAGAAGAGATTTTGCAAGTTACGGTGTGAGCTAAATATCTTGGAATCCTCAAATGTCCTGTGATCAGGCACACGTCCTAACACTTATGCATATTGATGACTTAGATGTGCAACACACGAAGTAAAGTATATCTTCAGTCAATGAAGACATACATTCTAAGTGTGAATACATTAATGTGGAATTTGACTTCGGAGCGCCACAATAATTGTGCGCCGTGTCTGGGTCTAATACTTCCTATACGGTGGGTAACGCCACCACCAAATTCTTCTATTTGAAGTGTTTCACCCATGCGTTACATTTGTTATGTCTTCACATTTGCTTTGGCTTCAATCTCAACCTGTCTTCATGAGTATCTTCACTATGTTGATTATATATATATATATATATATATATATATATATATATATATATATATATATATATATATATATACTAGTGTTCTGTCCTCTACAACATTAACTTATAGCTATGTCTTCTTGTTGAATCTTTTGAACTAAGTGAATGTGATCGGACCCTAACCTCTCTATGCTTTCTATCTCAAACTCTATCTCTCCAAATCATATGCATTCTCTTGAAACTGTCGAATGTCTTCTCTGCGTCCTTGTCAGCAGAAGACACAGAGACAAACATTAAGTCCGCTTTCAATGCTAATTCCTTCACCTGAAACCCGGAGAAGTGGGAACGACCACCCGACAATCCAGGCATGCGTGGGAACGTGGAACAACCTCTGATATGTTGCATGATGGTCACGTGTCCTTCAGATGTGAATCGCCAGGGGCACCTGTGTAATAACACAGTGTCGTCCCTGTCCCTATAAATACACGTTTCACCACAATCATTATCCTTTCTCCCACTCTCACACAAACCCTAGCGCCACCACTAGCCCTTGATGACGCCGGCGACGAAGCGCTTAGCTGCCGCGACCTCTCGGACGCCGTCTTCACGCCGGCCGCGGACATCGTCTTCTCCGCCGTCGCCGTAAGTGCCCTCCGTCGCCAAGTTAGGGCACGAACGATCGAACTGCTCGGCCTCATCTCCCTCTACGTCTAGCAGTTCTTCGTGTGGTAAATAAAACTTCCTTTTTACGGCCCCTTTGATCCTATAGATTCATCACTTTCTGACACAAGAAGTTTCTATTCACACAAGTTGGATCTATTTCATACTGCATCTCATAATATGCCTAGTATGTTCACTTATGCTTCACAAAGTAGTTAGATTCCTCACTTGTATTGATCCATGGATTCGTACAAATCTGGAACCAACTCTTTATCTATGAGTGAATGTCTTCGCACGTTGAGGTCAATGTCTTCTAAACTGATTTATCTTCAAAATCTTCTGAGAATGCATATGACCTCTTCCCCTTCCCTCGCACCTTAATGCTGTCACAGGTACATGTCCGTGGGAGAATCCCTTGGTTCTCATAGTCTGCATTCATTTGCAGAATTCTTACAACATCATATAAATTCTCCCGAAGCCAGTTCCTGTTTGTCCAGTAAGCGAAAGCCTTTGAAGCCTTTGAACGTGTTGAAGCCATTCAGTTTAAAGTTCATGACTGCAGAGAAATCAGTAAGGAAGGGTGGCAGAAAGCGTCGAGGTGAAACATTAAGAGATCTGCCCGATGACCTCTCAGAGCTGTACAAGACAGATCCAGAAGAGGATTACAATCAGCGCAAGACACAAATCCAATGGATTCGACAATATTGGGCAGAATAGTGGTTCAAGTACAGATTTGTGACCAAGGAATATGCTGAGAAGAATGCCATCAAGCCACCATGGGGAGACATCCTATACAGAAATCTTCAACCCAGGTCCAGAGATGAAGCCATTGAACAAGGCTTCTATCCCTGCATGGTCCGTGGACCACAGCCTGCGGATCCTGACCCATCGTCATTACTATGGTGCCGTGACGACAATCTGTTCAAGTGCAACTTCCAGTTTGCCCAGAATTCGGCGAAGCAGAACAAGAAGTCATTGGGACTAGACTTCAACCCTGGTCCCTCTGCTCCCCGTGCCGATGGCACCCGCGAAGCTGAACCCATTCTTGTTGGGCCCTTCTACAACCTGGAAGGTCTCATCACTCATATCATGGTTCAAGGGACAGCCGTGGATGAGCCTGCAGATGACGCTGAATCTGATGAAGCGCCTGCACCGCCGAAGCCAAAGAAACTGAAGCAGCCTAAAGCTTCAAAGCCTGCCTCAGCACCAAAAATCTCACGGGCGAAGCCACTGACTACTGCACCTCCTGAAGACAGTGTGCAGTCTGAAGATTTGTCACGCATCTCCAAGCCCTCGAGAGTCAAGATGCCTTTGCAACACACCGGCCAAGAACTGACTGCTACTGCTATTCTGTGCAACGACGCCATTGATCTATCCAGCGATGAAGATCTTGCAGATGACGCTCTTGAGCAACTGATCAAGAGCAAAGAAGAAGCAGAAATCTTCAATGATTTGCCTCTCTTTGATGTGGCAATCATCCACAACTTCATTGATGAGTGGTTTGACACGCCCAACCTCAACTTTGAAGATCTGCAACTTCCAATTGGCCTCAGTGTCGCCTTCCATGGTGCCATTGCTTCAGAGCTAGCTCTAGCTCAGCGCATCATTAAACTGAAGCAAAAGATTGACTTTGAGAAAGCTCAGTTCAAGAAGCACATGGCCAAGCTCAGCGTGCAAGAGGTCAAAAATTTCAAGATCATGCTGCACGAGCTCAAAGAAGCCTTTCTCAAGAAGCGTGAAGAAGTTCAAGGTTCTCGTGAGCGCATGAAGAGCCTGGCTGACAAGTGTGTGCAAGCCTACAATGAGGCTGAGAAGCGCAAGGCCCTTGGTCGTCCTGGCATCGACCCCAGGATGGCTGCAAAGAAGAAGAAGAAGCCAGCTGTGGCCGAACTCGAAGCACCAAGGCAGGAAGCACATCCCATTGTCTTCCCAGCCAGCATGACTGGCTCGAAGCCAAAGGTCAGGTCAACCGCTTCAGAACTGAAGAAGACGAGGACTGCTGAGGCTGAAGCGAGAAAGAGGAAACATCCTGAAGCCTCTGATGCTGCTCCCTCCAAGAAGAAGCGCAAGACCAAGAAGGATCGGGCTGCTCCCACAGAGCCCTTAGTTGTTGAACCTATCTCCATGGTTCGCCCTGCAGCTGAACATCAAGAGCGCCAACTGACTGTCCATGAGCCTGCTTTCACAGAGGCTCATGAAGCTGAAGACATTCCAGCAGCTAATCCCACCGCTGTTGAAGACATTGGTCACCATGACAATGTTGAAGATGATGTAGTTCTTCCTCAGATCGAGCACAACTTGGTATCATCGCCTGTGCTTACGCACAGCGAACTCATCAGCATTGGTCGTCCTCTGGCGCCAATTGCTCAGGATGCATCATGGGTGGATCACCCACAACAATAAGTCACACCACCCCGGCAAGAAGAAGAAGATGACTTTGAGGCCCAGCCAACTCCATCTCCAGAGGTGTCGCCAGTGTTACGCAGGCTTCGCAAAGGGCCAAGGTCTCAAGTCCCTCTTTCGAGCGTTCCAGAAGGAGAAGTGCCCCACCAATCTATTGCATGTCAAGTGTTTCCAGATGCCACTCCTACTGTGAATGTCTCCGAGTCTGAGGCTAAAGCTGCTGAAGACATTCCGGCTGCATCAGCCGACGACACACGAGAAGAAGAACGTGTCCCTACTCCCCCATTACTAAAGAAGCTGTTCTCGAGGAGAATGTGTCTGTGCCCGACCCTCCAGCTCATCAAGTGGAGGTTGAGAATCTTGAGGCTGCCACCAACAACACAAATGAAGCCAATGACGTTGTCATGGCTGAAGCAAATGTGGAGCCTGCACCAACCAATGTGCTAGAAGTCAGTGAAGCCAATGATGCTACTGCTCCTGTTCCTACGCCTGCTGCTGGTCCTCAGTTTGACTATCACGTTGAGCACAGGCCTCAGGTATAGAAGCTAATGCCAAGGTTGCCCAGGTTTCCAGGTCCTGCATCAGCACCCGGATCCTTTAATGTCAACGGCTTCAAAGCAGACAACACCTTCTTCAATAGCGCCAAGAACCCCTACTCAAGGGAAAGAATATCTTCTGATCGGTTCTGGAGCTATCCGCGGCGAAGTTATTACCCATGCATTCTGTACAATCAAGGTCACATTTTCCCTCATATGCGTCTTGACACTGAAGCCATAACTGGTCTGCCTTGCTTGGAAGAAGCTCTGGATTGCTTCAAAGAGTCTGGATTGTTGCCTTTCGTCACCGACCAAGAGCACTGGAACGAAAAGTTGCTGCTTCAATTCTAGGCCACTCTTCACATTCTTGGCTACAACAGAGATCCGAAGACTTGGGTCCTTGAGTGGATGACCGGCAATGTTCATCGCGAAGCCAAAGCCTTTGATATCATTGAGCTCACTGGTCTGCCCACTCCTGGAGATCTTTATGAACCTGGTTGTCAACTTCACAGTGCAGCTATGGAGAGCATCTTTCAGAAGTCTGAACCGAACATGAGTCAGATGCTTAGCATGATGAAGCCTTTTCCTCCAGATGATGCATATCCTAAGGAGTTCTTTGTTGAAGACCTTGAGTATCTGCCACACACTATCTATCACATTATCAGGCAAACTCTCTAGCCCATCTAAGGACATTCTCCACATGCAAAGCTGGAAGGTTGTAAGTGCATCTAGTGCCACCCCTAGTTGGTTTTGGAGTATTGACGACAAACCTAGTTGAGGGACTAATGTGTTTGTGAGAATTGCATGATAACACAGGTAGAAGTCCCTAATTGATTCGGTTTTCCTACCAGAGATGACCCCTGAAAATGTATGAATACATTGAAGTCAAAGGTGGTATGTGAAGACATTCGCATTGAAGACTATGACGAGAGAAGACATCGCGTGAAGACTATGGAGCGCGAAGACTTAGCAGTTTCGTCGTTCTGTGTTTTTCTTTGTTGAGTCATAGGAACCACCGTACTGTAAAGTGGGGTCCAAGAGAACCAGTCAGAATGACTGAAGTGATGCTTAACCAAAATCCTATATCTTCGAGTGAAGACTATGAGAGCAAATCTTGTCCAGAGTTGGATAAGTTAGCTTTGCTTGTAGCCCAAGTAAAGTTGCCGTGTGTGTCTGAAATCTAACCGTTGGAACATGCGTCAGTTCCTTAGTGACCCAGGGTCATTTCGGACAAATCAGGTCAGGTTGCCCAGTGGCTATAAATAGCCCACCCCCTACAACCATAAACGGTTGGCTGCTCAGAGTTAGAGTATGGCTTTTGTCGTTTGAGAGCAACCCACCTCGAAGCCTTTGAGAGAGAATTCCTTGCGAGGATAAAGCCCTAAACACCCAGAGCCAGAGAGTGTTAGGCATCACTTAAGTCTTCCTGTCTGTGTGATCTGAAGACTTATTACACTTGAGGATTGTGAATCCTCCAGCCGGTTAGGCGTCGCGTTCTGAGCATCCAAGAGTCATTGTGGATCGCCGGTGAACGAAGTCTATGAAGGTTTGGAAGTCCACCTTGAAGACTTACCAGAGTGATTGGGCGAGGTCTGTGTGACCTTAGCTCAAGGGCAATACGGTGAGGACTGGGTGTCCTGAGCTGCGTGCTCAGGACTGGGTGTCCGGGAGTGTGTGTCCTAAGGTTTAAATACCTAGCCGCCCTAACCAGACGTACAGTTGTCACAGCAACTGGAACTGGTCCAACAAATCATTGTCTTCAGCGAGTCACTGGTTTCATCTTCCCTTCCCTTTACTTACTGTTACTCCTTGTGAAGTCATTGTATGTTCGCACTATCTTTTGTCTTCACTGAGTGACTGCGTGTTCTGTGTGGCTTCACAATATCTTCCTACCTGATCCTTACTACATTGCTGCTATTAGTCATTGTGCTTTCACTCTATTGAATACTTGACTATGGCTTGCCTAGTGTAGTCTACCTTTCACTGCAGGGTAATAGGTTTATTTCTATCGTTTGTCTTCATAACTTCCACGTTTTGAAGACTTCCATAAAAATCGCCTATTCACCCCCCTCTAGTCGATATAACGCACTTTCAATTGGTATCAGAGCAAGGTGCTCCCTTGTTCTGTGTGATTCGGTTTAACCACCTGGAGTTTTAGCTATGTCGACTGCAGGGATAATTAAAGTCTCCGCTGCGTGCCCCATCTTCGATGGAACTGAATATCCCTACTAGAAGAATAAGATGCGCATGCATCTTGAAGCCATTGACATCGACCTATGGTATGTCATCAAGAACGGCGTTCCCAAGGCTGGAGAAGGTGTCACTGCTGCTGATGTCAAGAAGTTCGTTCAACTGGACTCTACTGCCAAGAATATCATCTGTGGTCATCTGACCAAAGAACAGTATGGCCGTGTGAGTGCTTTGGAAACATCTAAGATGGTCTCGGACTGGCTCTCCAAGGTCAATGAAGGCGTTTCAACCCAGAGAGATCAGAGAATCAGTGTCCTTCGCAACCTCTTCAACTGCTTCAAGCGAAATGACAATGAGAATGTCCAGCTCACATTTGATCGACTCACTGACATCACAAATGAGCTTCAAGCCCTCGGCGCTACTAAGATCACCAAACATGAAGTCGTCAGGACACTACTGAGATCACTTGATAGTTCGTTTGACACCCTAGCCCTGATGATTCAAGAACGTCCTGATTTCAAGACACTCGATCCGTCTGACATACTTGAGAGGCTCAACAAACATGAGTTTCAGCTTTCTGAGAAAAGAGATATCTACGGTCCAAACTATGGGCGAACTCGTGCCTTGAAGGCAAAAGTTGTCTCCTCATCCGAAGAAGAATCTGACAGTAGTTCGGATGATCCTGAAGACATTGGAAGGGAACTTGCTATGCTTGTGAAGAAGTTCTAAAAATTCACCAAGAAGAAAGGTTTCAGAAAGTCTTCCCGATCAAGCTCAAGGAATGATGAAGCTTCTGCTCACGACTACAAGAAGAAAACATGTCACAAGTGCAAGAAACCTGGCCACTTCATCTCTGTGTGTCCACAGTGGGACAATGAGAACAAAAAGAAGAAGAAGAGCAAGGAATATGACTCTGATGACAAGAAGAAGAAGAAATACTCAAAGTCTTCTTCCAAGTCTTCCTCAAAGTCTTCATCACACAAGAAGAGCTCATCTGGCAAGGCACGTGCATTTGTTGGCAAGGAAATGGATTCAGAGGAGGAGTCCGCTTCTGAGGAGGCGGAGGTGGAGTCTGAGGAGGAGTCTGATTCAGGCGTCGCAAGTCTGGCTACAGCATACGTTGCCAAGTCCATCTTCAACACTGAAGACAATGACTTCATCACCGACACTGATGCAAATGACAAGGACTACTCCGCTTCTACCTACTGCTTCATGGCACGCAGTGCCAAGGTAAACACACGCACTACTCACTATCAAACATCTAGTGACGATGACTCTGATTGTGGTTCAAAACCCAGCTACAAAACACTTGCTAAAATTGCAACTGAACAATAGAAAGCTATGGAACATATTCAAAAACTGTTAGACAGAAGCGATGATCTGTTAGGTGCTGAAATGACTCGATCTGAATCCTTAATTGAAGGCATAAAAAAATCTTCATGTTAAGTATGAGGAACCTGAAAGTCGTCATGAAACTCTCTCAACAACTCATGAAAAGCTTTCCTATGATTATCTTCAAAGGAAGCAAGATCTTGAGAAATTGAGAGCGGCTCATGAAGATCTTCAAAAGGAAAACGAGTCACTTCGCGCCGAACAGATCAGCTCCGCTCAGGAAGGATTTGAACCACCATGTCTTAAATGCATTGAGCGTGATAATGCTACTACTGTTGCTGAATGTTCTACTGCTGCTACTGTTGCAATATCTTCAACTGTTGATGTGGGAACTAACCCCTCTGCTGAGGATTCCACTGCTATTGCTGATGAGAATGCTAGGTTGAAGACATTGCTTGAAATAGGGATGTACCAAAGTCTTAAAGGGCATCAGACACTATGTGATGTCCTCAAAAAGCAGATTTTGAACCGAAACCCGAGGAAAGAGGGTGTTGGGTTCGTAAGGAAAATGAATGCTGATGGCTCTTACTGGAAACCTGAGCAGTACCCCAAAACCACATGGGTTGCTGCAAAGGAATTTTCAGCAGGTCCATCCACTCTATCTGGGTTCACTTGTGCTAACCTCATTGTCATTGATGAATCCTTGATGCAAACTATAAACTGTTTAAGAATCAGAATGGTGAAGTGTCTGCCAGGTACATTGGTACTAACTGCAGGAATGGACCGCCTATGAAGAAGATCTGGGTTCCGAAATTGTGTCTGGAGAATCTTCCTGTGAATGTCATCATGACACCTCACGTGAAGAAGACAAAGCTCAGACTAAAGGCTTCATACGGTCCAAAGGCTTCATACAGATAGAGGACTCACCTGAGTCGCACTAACGCAAATGTTTTGCAGGGAAACCATACTCAGGCATATGAATATGAGAGCGGTTCATCAAACCACCATGTTCATAAGACCAAGAACTATTCTGCTTATTCTTATGAGTACTATTGTCCGCCTGCAAGACTGTTTGCTAGGGCTCCAAAGCCAAAGTTCTCAGATGCTGCACTTAGACTTATTGCTTCTAAGCCACCCTTGAAGATGTGGGTGGCTAAGAAAGCTTAACTCTCTTTTGCAGGGAAAGGTCTCCAGCAGAAAACCAAAATCGTCTGACGCTATTGCTGGGGACCTTAAACATCTTGTAGGGTGCAAGATCAAATGCCCGAATGGTCTTACTATGTACTTCGCTCCTGAATCGCTTGCTACTCTCCCTATTAGTCCTAATCTGGATCTAAGCTTTCATAACCCACTGGTTCGTCAAATGTTTTTGCTTCACAATGCTCTTCGTGAAGCCTATCCCCCTAACTGCACTATAGGGTATGACACCAGCGTCTTCGGAATGGATTATTGATAGTGGGTGTACAAATCACATGACTAGCAAAAGAAGCCTTCTTATGGACTCAACCTTACGTCCATCTGACAAGAGCCACATCACATTTGCTGACACTGGTAAAAGTAAGGTATTGGGTCTAGGTAGAGTTGCAATCTCAAGGGATCAACACATGGATAAAGTCATGCTTGTTGAATCCCTTGGCTTCAACTTAATGTGTGTCTCAATGCTTTGCGATTTAAACATGATCGTAATATTTGGAAAATATCGTTGCCTTGTTCTAATGGAATCTGACAAGTCTCTAGTATTTGAAGGGTATCGAAAAGATTATTTGTACGTGGTAGATTTCTCAGCAGGACCACAGCTTGCCGTATGTCTTCTAGAAAAAGCTTCAGAATGCTGGCTCGGGCATCGGAGGCTTGGGCATGCTGGCATGAGGAACCTCCACACCCTGGCAAAGAAGAAGCATGTCATAGGCATCAAGGGCGTTAAGTTCAAGAAAGATCACTTATGCGGTGCCTGTGAGGCAGGAAAGATGACGAGGGCCAAACATCCCTCGAAGACAATCATGACCACTACTCGACCCTTCGAACTGCTTCACATGGATCTTTTCGGTCCCACTCATTACTCAACTCTTACTACTACTGCTTATCTCTATGGCTTTGTCATTGTTGATGATTATTCTAGATATACTTGGGTGCATATAATCCTTTACAAAACTGAAGTGCAGGATGTCTTCAGACGCTTCGCCAATCGAGCAATGAACAACTATGGCGCCAAGATAAAGCATATCAGAAGTGACAATGACACTAAATTCAAGAAAACTGGCCTTGATACATATCTTGATACCTTGGGCATCACACATGAATTCTCAGCCCCGTACACGCCACAGCAGAATGGGGTGGTCGAACGCAAGAACAGAACACTCATTGAGATGACTAGAACAATGCTAGATGAATACAAGACTCCAAGAAAATTCTGGCCTGAAGCCATTGATACTGCATGCCATACAATCAATTGTGTTTATCTTCACAAGCTTCTGAACAAGACATCTTATGAGCTCCTTACTAGCAAGAAGCCAAATGTCAGTTACTTCAGAGTATTTGGCGCCAGGTGCTAGATCAAGGACCCACATCACACCTCAAAGTTTGCACCAAAAGCACATGAGGGTTTTATGCTTGGATATGGAAAGGATTCGCACTCCTACAGAGTCTTCAATCTCTTTCATTACAAAGTGGTTGAAACAGTGGATGTGCGGTTCGATGAGACCAACGGTTCACAAAGAGAGAAACTACCAAATGTGCTAGATGAAGTTCCATCCAGTGAATCAATCAAGCTAATGGGAACTGGAGAAATTATACCTTCTAAAGCTCATCCTGAAGAAGAACTTATAATCTCAGCACCTGATCAACATGAAGACAATGCTTAGCCTGAAGACATTCCTTCTAACAACGATAATGATCAGCAAGAGCAAAATCTTTGCCCTGTACATCCTTGCGTTGCCAATGAAGTGCAGATTGAAAGAATAATTGATAGCATCAATGCACCTGGTCCACTCACTCTTTCAAGGGCAACTCAGCTAGCAAATTTCTGTGGGCACTTCACATTCGTCTCAATAACAGAACCCAAGAAAGTTGAAGAAGCCTTCATGGAACCTGAATGGATACAAGCTATGCAAGACAAGCTTCAACAGTTTGAGCTGAATAATGTATGGGAACTGGTCAAGCGTCCCGATCCTCGGAAGCACAACATAATAGGCACCAAATGGATATACCGCAACAAGCAAGACGAGCATGGTCAAGTTGTCAGAAACAAAGCTCGTCTCGTTGCTCAAGGATATACTCAAGTGGAAGGCATTGACTTCGATGAAACATTTGCTCCTGTGGCTAGACTTGAAGCCATACGCATACTGCTGGCCTATGCAAATCATCACAACATACTTCTTTATCAAATGGATGTGAAGAGCGCCTTCCTCAATGGCAAGATTGAAGAAGAAGTGTATGTTTCACAACCTCCTGGCTTTGAAGATCCAAAACATCCTGACATGGTATACAAGCTCAACAAGGCACTGTATGGCCTCAAACAAGCCCCTCGGGCCTGGTATGACACACTCAAATACTTACTGAAGAGCAAAGGCTTCATACCTGGTTCTCTCGACCCCACTCTCTTCACGAAGACATATGATGGTGAACTGTTTGCGTGCCAAATATATATGGATGACATTATCTTCGGCTGCACCAATTAGAAGTACAGTGAAGAGTTTGGATATATGATGCAAGAGCAATATCAAATGTCTATGATGGGAGAGCTGAAGTTCTTTCTCGGTCTTCAAATACGACAGCAACGCAACGGCATCTTCATATCTCAAGAGAAGTATCTCAAAGATTGCCTGAAGAAGTTCGGTATGCAAGACTGCAAAGGCTTCACGACGCCAATGCCAGCCAAGCATCATCTGGGTCCTGACGACAATGGTAAAGATTTCGATCAAAAGGTATACCACTCCATGATTGGTTCTTTACTTTATCTATATGCATCTAGGCTAGATATTATGCTTAGTGTTTGCATGTGTGCTCGATTCCAAGCGGCACCAAAGGAGTCGCATCACTTAGCTGTGAAGCGAATTCTTCGATATTTGGCTCACACCCCAACTCTAGGATTATGGTATCCAAAGGGCTCAGAGTTTAATCTGGTTGGATTCTCGGATGCTGATTATGCTGGTGACAAAGTTGATCGCAAGTCTACATCAGGCACATGTCACTTTCTGGGATGATCACTTGTATGTTGGTCTTCAAAGAAGCAGAACTATGTATCTCTCTCCACTGCTGAATCTGAATACATTGCTGCTGGATCTTGCTGTGCTCAGCTTCTGTGGATGAAGCAAACACTCAAGGACTATGGCATTCATCTGAAGCAAGTGCCACTCTACTGCGACAACGAAAGCGCCATCAAGATTGCCAACAACCTAGTTCAGCACTCGAAGACAAAGCACATTGAAATTCGTCATCACTTTCTCAGAGATCATGTTGTGAAGGAAGATATTGATATCATACATGTCAACACTGAAGAGCAATTGGCAGATATCTTCACCAAGCCCTTGGATGAGAAGATATTTTGCAAGTTATGGTGTGAGCTAAACATGCTGGAATCCTCAAATGTCCTGTGATCAGGCACACATCCTAACCCTTATGCATATTGATGACTTAGATGTGCAACACACAAAGTAAAGTATATCTTCAATCAATGAAGACATACATTCTAAGTGTGAATACATTAATCTGGAATTTGACTTCGGAGCGCCACGATAATTGTGCGCCGTGTCTGGGTCTAATACTTCCTATACGGTGGGTAACGCCACCACCAAATGTTCTATTTTGAAGTGTTTCACTCATGGCGTTACCTTGCTATGTCTTCACATTTGGTTTGGCTTCAATCTCAACATGTCTTCATGATTATATTCACTATGTTGATTATATATATATATATATATATATATATATATATATATATATATATATACTAGTGTTCTGTCCTCTACAGCATTCACTTATAGCTATGTCTTCTTGTTGAATCTTTTGAACTAAGTGAATGTGATCGGACCCTAACCTCTCTATGCTATCTATCTCAAACTCTATCTCTCCAAATCATATGCATTCTATTGAAACTGTTGAATGTCTTCTCTGCGTCCTTGTCAGCAGAAGATACAAAGACAAACCTTAAATCCACTTTCAATGCTCATTCCTCCACATGAAACCCGGAGAAGTAGGAACGACCACCCGACAATCCAGGCGTGCGTGGGATGTGGAACAAACCCCAAAATTCTGCATGATGGCCACGTGTTCCTCAGATGCGAATCGCCAGGGGCACCTGTGTAATAACGCAATGCCGCCCCTGCACCTATAAATACACACTTCACGACGGTCATTATCTCTTCTTCCACTCTCGCACGAACCCTAGCGCCACCGCTAGCCCTCGACAACGCCGGCGATGAAGCGCTTCGCTGCCGCAACCTCTCCGACACCGTCTTCACGCCAACCGCGGACATCGTCCTCTCCGCCGTCGCCGTAGGTGTCCTCCGTCGCCAAGTTATGGCATGGAAGATCAAACTGCTCGGCCTCATCTTCCACTCCGTCTAGCAGTTCTTAGTGTGGTAAATAAAACTTCCTTTTTTTACGGCACCGTTGATCCTATGGCTTTGTCACTTTCTACCACAAGCAGTTTCTATTCACACAAGTTAGATCTCTCTCATACTGCATCTCATAACATGCCTAGTATATTCACTTATGCTTCACAAAGTAGTTAGATTCCTCACTTGCACTGATCTCTGGATCCGTACAAATCTGGAACCAACTCCTTATCTATGAGTGAATGTCTTCGCACGATGAGGTCAATGCCTTCTAAACTGATTTATATTCAAAATCTTCTGAGAATGCATATGACCTCTTCCCTTTCCCTCGCACCTTAATGCTGTCACAGGTACATGTCCGTACAACATCATATAAATTCTCCCGAAGCAAGTTCCTGTTTGTCCAGCAAGTGAAAATCTTTGAAGCCTTTGAACGTGTTGAAGCCTTTCAGTTTAAAGTTCATGGCTTCAGAGAAATCAGCAAGGAAGGGTGGCAGAAAGCATCGTGGAGAAACATCTAGAGATCTGCCAGATGACATCTCAGAACTGTAGAAGACAGATCATGAAGAGGACTACAATCAGCGCAAGACCCGAATCCAATGGATTTGAAGATATTGGGCAGAATAATGGTTCAAATACCGATTTGTAACCCAAGAATATGCTGAGAAAAATTCCATCAAGAGATCGTGGGGAGACATCCTATACAAGAATCTTCAACCCAGGTCCAGAGATGAAGCCATTGAACAAGGCTTCTATCCCTGCATGGTCCGTGGGCCACAGCCTGCTGATGCACACCCATCGTCACTACTATGGTGTCGTGACGACATTCTGTTCAAGCGCAACTTCCAGTTTTCCCAGAACTCAGCGAAGCAAAACAAGAAGACATTGGGACTAGACTTCAACCCTGGTCCCTCAGCTCCAAGGGCTGATGGCACACGAGATGCAGAACCCAATGTCGTCGGTCCTTTCTACAACCTTGAAGGCCTCATCACCCATATCTTGGTTCAAGGGACTGCAGTGAATGAGCCTGCAGCTGATGCTGAATCAGATGAAGCGCCTGCAGCGCCGAAGCCAAAGAAGTTGAAGAAGCCTAAAGCTTCAAAGCCTGCCCCTTCACCAAAAATCTCACGGGCGAAGCCACTGGCAACTGCACCTCCTGAAGACAGTGTGCAGTCCGAAGATTTATCACGCATCTCCAAGCCCCAGAAGGTCAAGATGCCTCTGCCACACACCGGCCAAGAGCTAACAGCTGCTGCCATTCTACGCAATGATGCCATTGATCTGTCAAGTGATGAAGATCTTGCAGATGACGCTCTTGAGCAACTCATCAAGAGCAAAGAAGAAGAAGAAATCTTCAATGATCTGCCTCTCTTTGATGTAACAGTCATTCACAACTTCATTGATGAATGGTTTGACATGCCAAACATCAGCTTCGGCGATCTCCAACTACCCATTGGCCTCAGTGTCGCCTTCCATGGCGCTATTGCTTCAGAGTTAGCTATCGCCCAGCGCATTGTCGAACTGAAGCAGAAGATTGACTTCGAGAAATCTCAGTTCAAGAAGCATATGGCCAAGCTCAACGTGCAAGACGTGAAGAATTTCAAGATTATGCTGCACGAGCTCAAGGAAGCCTTTCTAAAGAAACGTGCAGAAGCTCAGGGTTCTCGTGAGCGCATGAAGGTCCTGGCTGATAGGTGTGTGCAAGCCTACAATGAGGCTGAGAAGCGCAAGGCCCTTGGGCATCCTGGCATCGACCCAGGATGGCTGCCAAGAAGCAGAAGAAGCCCGCTATGGCTGAACCTGAAGCACCAAGGCAGGAGGCAGATCCCCTTGTCTTCCCAACTAGCATGACTGGCCCGTAGCCAAAGGCCAGGTCAGCCGCTTCAGAACTGAAGAAGACCAGGACTGCTGAGGCTGAAGCAAGGAAGAGAAAACATCCTGAAGCCTCTGCTACTGCCCCCGCCAAGAAGAATAGAATGACCAAGAAGGAACGGGCTGCTCCCACAGAGCCCTTTATTGTTGAACCCATTTCCATGGTTCACCCCGACACCGATCCACAAGAACGTCAACTGACTGTCCATGAGCCTCCTTTCACAGAGGCTCATGAAGCTGAAGACTTTCCAGCAGCTGATCCCCTCGCTGCTGAGGACATTGGTCACCATGACCATGTTGAAGATGATGCATCCCTTCCTCAGCTAGAGCACCAACAGGTATCATCGCCTGTGCTCACGCACAGTGAACTCATCAGCATTGGTCGTCCACTGACACCAATAGCATAGGATGCTTCGTGGGCGGATCGCCCACAAGAGGAAGAAGACTCTGAGGCCCAGCCAACACAAACTCCACAGGCGTCGCCCGTGTTGCGCAGGCTTCGCAAAGGTCCAAGGCCTCAAGTCTCTATGTCTGAAGCTAAAACTGCTGAAGACATTCCGACTGCATCAGCCGATGAAGAAGAAGTACCACAAGCTGCTACTCTCCTGTCCCACCAAGAAGCAGTTCTCGAGGAGAACGTGATCGTAAGCGACCCTCCAGATCGTCAAGTGGAGGTTGAAAATCTTGCGGCTGCCACCACCAACACCACTGAAGCCACTGATGATGAAGCCATGTACCTAGGGTAGGGGCACGGACCTGTCCAAAAAGCCCTACCCTAGGACATCCCGAGAAGAAGTCATCTTTCAATCGACTTGAAGGTATCCCACTCTACGGGTTCAAGACACTCGACCAAGAAGCTATCACTCGACCTTGAAGCCAACCACTCGACCGCCAGGAGACCTAAAGTCACTCCGCAGGCAAACGGTCGGCTATTAAGTAGTCTTTATGGTCATTATAGCACTTTATTTAGGGGCGTTACCAGTAACGCCCAACCTTAAATGTACCTTAAACCCTGCATTACTGAGGGCAAGAGGGGGCCAGCGAACTCTATATAAGCCACCCCCTCCTCAGTATGAGGGGTTGGCACCCCTGTTATTCACACGCCAGTAATCCAGTCGACCGCCTCCGGGCACCGAGACGTAGGGCTGTTACTTCCTTCGCGAAGGGCCTGAACTCGTACATCTTGGTGTATTTACAACTTCCCAATAGCTGAGATCTAGCCTCTCCATACATACCCCCCTACATCACTGTCAGATTTAGAACCACGACAGTTGGCGCCCACAGTGGGGCCGGAATCTTAGCACCTGATTGGAGAAGTTGCGATTTTCTCGATCCCTTTGATCATGGTTTCGTGCGGAGTTTTGGTGGAGGGCCGCGAGATCCGCCTCGGCGCTCTCACGTTCATCGCCGACGACTCCGCCTGGCTTCAAGAGGCGCCACTCAACATCAACGCGCTCCTCGTCCGCGGTGCGACGCATTTTCGCGCATGCGTTCGTGGCGTCCTCCTGCGGCAGCCGTCGACCCAGTATCGGTCGGCCCTCGTATCGTCTCCCCGCTCTGTCTCCCACCGGCGCAAGCGCTCCGGTCGGTCGAGACTTCAGAGGTGGGTGAGGCATGCCGTGGCGCGCCAATCGGCCGCCCCGCAAGTCGCGGCAATCAAGCCCGACGAATCCCTCTATGGCCTGTTCGACCTGTCGACTGGCTCCGCGGAGACCGCATCCGAGTGCGACAACAGCGACCCAGCGGCTGAGATCCTGGCGGTCGATGGAACACACAGTCCTCCCGGTTTCCCTCGCGCTGATGGAGGCGCGGGTGGGGGCGACCCGTCGCATCCTCATGATGAGTATCTCCCCGAACCTCTCACGTCATTACAGCGAGAGGAGCTCCGCCGCCGGAACACGGACGCACTCCGCACTCCTATCGTCGGAGAGTCCCCCGAAGCCCGGGCCTTGGAGGTTGCACGCTTGGCTAATTTGGCCGAGCGCACTCGACTGGAGAATCTCCAGCGAGCACTCGACGAGCAAGCGCGACAGCGGGCTCCCGAGTCTAGTCGACGCTAGCTCTTCCCGCCGACGCAGGTATACCGAACCCCAGTTCAGAATTTGGCCACCGCGGCCCATATAGCAGAATCGATTCAGCCCTCCCAGTCGGAGGCTGGTAGGGGCTTGTTACAGATCAGAGCGTTGCTCCGGGCGGCGGGAAACCAGAATTCCGCTGTTTCTCAGTCGCGGAATAGGATCCACAGTCGATCCGTTGCAACAGATACAGTCCAGTCGGCTCACAGCTCGCGGTAGCCCCCGAGGTGTGAGGGACGTGGCGACCGGCATGATCAGTACAGAACGAATGAGCAGTATGATCACCGATCCGATCGTGATGATCGACGTCGAGTGCCAACCCCTCCCCCGAGGAGTGGGTCATATGCGCCTCGACATCGAGATGACAGGCGCCCTCATAGCGTTGGGCAGAGGATTCCCGTCGACCCCAGGGACCCAGGCTTTGACGCGAGATCTGTCCTTGTTCAAGGCTTGGTTGATAGGAACAGGGCTCATCGGGAAGGCCAGAACAGAGATGCGCCCGCCAACAGCAGAATACGTGTTTCAAGGCCAGAGTGTTTCAGTCGAGCCATCAGGGCCGCGGTGATTCCTCCCAACTTTCGGTTGGCGACTGGAGTCAGCAAGTTCACCGGTGAGTCTAAGCCTGACACTTGGCTCGAAGATTACCGAGTGGCTGTACAGATTGGCGGTGGCAATGATGAGGTGGCTATGAAGCATTTGCCTCTCCTGTTAGAGGGCTCGGCCAGAGCGTGGCTGAATCAGCTAGCACCCAGCAGCATCTACACTTGGGAGGATCTCTCTCGAGTGTTTGTCACAACCTTTGGGGGAACATGCAAGCGACCCGCAGGCCTTACAGAATTGCGGTCTTGCGTGCAGAAGCCGAGTGAAACTCTGAGGGATTACATCCAGAGGTGGATCACTTTGCATCACACAGTTGAGAATGTACCGGATCACCAAGCAGTTTGTGCCTTTAAAGAAGGCGTCAAGAACAGAGAATTGAACCTGAAGTTCGGTCGGACCGGAGAAATGTCCCTGAATCGGATGATGGAAATTGCCACCAAATACGCTAACGGAGAAGATGAAGATCGACTCCGAAGTGGCGCAGAAAGCAGTTGCCCAGGAAACCGAAGGCAATTCCAGTCGGAAGCAGAAGCGGAAGGCCGAGCTAGCCGCCCCTGGGGAGGCCCTGGCCGCAACCCAGGGAAATTTCAAGAGAAAACCCAAAGGCCCCTGGAAGCCCAAGAAAGTCAAGGATCAAGATGGAAATGATGTTTTGGATCTGCCATGTCACATCCACACCAAGAAAGATGAGGAGGGTAATTTTATTTACCCAAAGCATACCACTCGACAGTGTCGGCTCCTGATCTAGCAGTTTCAGGGCAAACAATCCAAAGACAAGGAAAAAGAGTCGGACAGAGTTGAGGACAAGGAAGATAGTGACGATGGATACCCCCAAATCAATTCCACCCTGATGATTTTTGCTGATGTCGAAAGCAAAAGTCGACTGAAAGTCATTAACCGTGAGGTGAATATGGTTGCTCCGACAACACCCAGTTATCTAAAGTGGTCTCAGACTGCCATCACATACGACCAGTCTGATCACCCTACGCACATTGCCACCCCTGGGAGGCAAGCTTTGGTGGTCGACCCAGTTGTCGAAGGCACTCGACTGACCAAAGTCCTGATGGATGGTGGCAGTGGCCTGAACATATTGTATGCTGAAACTTTGAAAGGAATGGGCATTCCGATGTCCAGACTCAGTACCAGTAACATGAGCTTCCATGGAGTCATCCCTGGGAAGAAAACCCAATCACTTGGCCAGATTGCTCTTGATGTGGTTTTCGGTGATTCAAAGAATTACCGCAAGGAAAAGTTGACATTCGAGGTTGTGGACTTCCAAAGTGCTTATCATGCCATTTTGGGCAGGCCAGCTTATGCACGCTTCATGGCCCGACCATGTTACGTGTATCTCAAACTGAAGATGACTGGCCCCAAAGGTGTGATCACTGTTACGGGCAATCGGAAGAAGGCGGAAGAGTGTTTTCAGAAAGGCTCAAAGATTGCAGATGCTCAGATGGCAGCGGTCGAGCTGCAAGAGTACCAAAAGACTGCCAACCCGAGTGAATTACTACGGGCCAAGAAGCCTGCTTTAGAATCAGCTTTTCAGTCGTCTGGTGAAACAAAAACAGTCCACATTCACCTGACCGACCCCGACGCTGCTCCGACTCACATCTCGACGACGCTCGATTCCAAATAGGAAGAAGCGCTCATCCAGTTCCTCCGTGAGAATTGGGACGTCTTCGCATGGAAGCCTTCTGACATGCCTGGAGTTCCCAGGGGGCTGGCTGAGCACCGTCTACGAGTCGACCCGAAGTTCAAGCCTGTGAAAGAACATCTTCGACGGTCCGCCGTCCAGAAGAGGAAAACTATTGGCGAGGAGGTGGCTCGGCTCTTAGCAGCGGAGTTCATCCGAGAGATTTACCACTCCGAGTGGCTCGCCAATGTCGTCATGGTCCCCAAGAAGGACAAGTCACTTCGCATGTGCATTGATTTCAAACATATCAATCAGGCCTGCCCGAAAGATCATTTCCCTCTCCCTCGCATCGACCAAATAGTCGACTCGACTGTGGGGTGTGAGAGATTGTCTTTTCTAGATGCCTATTCCGGGTACCATCAGATCCGTCTGTATGGACCCGATGAGATCAAAACAGCTTTCATCACTCCATTCGGATGCTTCTGTTATGTCACCATGCCGTTCGGCCTCAAGAACGCCGGAGCCACGTTCATGAGAATGATTCAGAAGTGTTTACTCACTCAAATCAGTCGGAATGTGGAGGCATACATGGATGATATAGTGGTCAAGTCACGCAAAGGTTCCGACCTGCGGACTGACCTTGCTGAAACCTTTGCCAACCTCAGGAGGTACGATATCAAGTTCAATCCATCAAAGTGCACATTTGGAGTTCTAGGTGGAAAGTTACTCGGTTTTCTCGTTTCCGAACGGGGGATCGACGCCAATCCTGAAAAAATTGGTACCATACTCCGGATGAAGCGTCCTGTGCGTGTACACGATGTCCAGAAACTTACAGGTTGCTTGGCTGCTCTAAGTCGATTCATTTCTCGTCTCGGTGAAAAGGCGTTGCCTCTTTACCGACTGATGAAGAAGTCTGACAAGTTCGAGTGGACTCCAGAAGCTGACGCAGCGTTTGCAGAGCTCAAAGCTCTGCTCTCCACCCAGCCGGTGCTTGCTGCCCCAATCAGCAAAGAGCCTCTGCTGCTTTACATTGCAGCCACAGGACAAGTTGTCAGTACAGTACTTATGGTCGAGCGGGAAGAAGAAGGAAAGGCCTTCAGAGTTCAACGCCCAGTTTATTATGTGTCTGAAGTTTTGACCCCTTCAAAACAAAGATATCCTCACTACCAGAAGCTTGTATATGGAATTTATATGACCACGAAGAAGGTTGCACATTACTTCTCTGACCACTCCATTACAGTCGTCAGCGACGCCCGATTGTCAGAAATCCTGCACAACAGAGATGCAACTGGTCGAGTGGATAAGTGGGCGATTGAACTCCTTCCCTTAGATATCAGGTTTGAAGCAAAGAAGGCTATCAAGTCCCAAGCAATCGCAGATTTCGTGGCCGAGTGGATTGAACAGCAACTTCCGACTCAAGTCCACTCGGAGCACTGGACCATGTTCTTCGATGGATCTAAGATGCTGAATGGTTCCGGTGCTGGGGTAGTATTAGTCTCCCCTCGAGGAGATAAGCTCAGATACGTTCTCCAGATTCACTTTGATTCCTCCAACAATGAAGCAGAATATGAAGCACTTTTGTATGGGTTGCGCATGGCCATTTCACTCGGCGTCCGTCGCCTCATGGTCTATGGCGACTCAGATTTGGTGGTTAATCAAGTGATGAAGGAGTGGGACATCAGAAGTTCGGCAATGACTGGTTATTGCAATGCAGTGAGAAAGTTAGAAAAGAAATTCGAGGGGTTAGAACTTCATCACATCCCCCGACTGAAAAATCAGGCAGCTGACGATTTGGCAAAAATAGGCTCAAAGAGAGAAGCCATTCCCAGAAATGTGTTTTTGGAGCACATCCGCTCGCTGTCAGTCCAGGAGGATCCCTTCGCAGAAGAAGCCCCGCAACCGAAAAGTACCACAGATCCGACTGAAGTCGAAATTCCTGCTGTGGTCGACCTAGTCATGGAGGTCTTGGCTATCACTCCTGACTGGACGGTACCATACATCGCATATATCTTGAGGAAAAAACTCCCGGAGGACGAGGAAGAGGCTCGACAGATCGTCTGCCGATCCAAGGCCTTCATAGTCATAAAGGGACAGTTGTATAGGGAAAGCGCGACTGGAATCGGTCAGAAATGCATAACACCAGAAGAGGGTCAGATGATCCTTAATGATATCCACTCGGGGACCTGTGGTCACCATGCGTCCTCTCGGACCATTGTGGCTAAAGTATACCGAGCAGGATTTTACTGGCCAAGAGCAAATGAGATGGCAAAAGAGATGTTCGACAAGTGTGGAGGTTGCCAGTTCTACTCCAACATGTCACACAAGCCTGCATCAGCCCTGAAGACCATTCCACTCGTCTGGCCCTTTGCTGTCTGGGGACTAGACATGGTTGGCCCACTGAGAACAGGCAGAAGTGGTTTCACTCATGTGCTTGTGGCAGTCGACAAGTTTACCAAATGGATTGAAGCTAAGCCTATCAAGAATCTTGATGCTTGCACTGCTATCAGTTTCGTCAGAGGGCTAACATTCAGATATGGAGTCCCGCATAGCATCATCACTGACAATGGGTCAAACTTCGATTCGGACAAGTTCAGAGCTTTTTGCGCCTCTCAAGGCACTCGAGTCGACTACGCATCGGTCGCCCATCCCCAGTCGAACGGACAAGCTGAAAGAGCAAATGGTCTGATTCTCAAAGGACTAAAACCTTGACTGATGCGTGATCTCAAGCACGCGGCAGGTGCTTGGGTCGACGAGCTTCCGTCAGTTCTATGGGGATTGAGGACCACCCCGAACCGGTCGACTGGAAGAACTCCATTCTTTTTGGTTTATGGAGCCGAAGCCGTCTTGCCGAGTGATCTACTTCACAATGCCCCCAGAGTCGAGCTTTATAATGAAGACGAAGCAGAGCAAGCCCGGCAAGACGCAGTCGACCTCCTAGAGGAAGAGAGGGAAATGGCTATGATCAGATCGACCATCTATCAGCAAGGCTTGCGTCGATTCCATGCCAGAAATGTGAAGAGCCGAGCCTTCCAGGAAGGAGATTTGGTCCTCCGAGTGGATCAACGGAAACCACACAAACTTGCTCCTACTTGGGAAGGCCCCTTCATCATCACCAGAGTCCTCCACAATGGAGCGTATCACCTCTACAATGTTGATCGCCAGATCGACGAGCCACGAGCTTGGAATGCGGAACTACTCCGCCCCTTTTACACTTGAGTTCTCCCTTGGACGGGATGTAATAAGAAAAAAAAATCCGCAGTTCATTTTTATCAAAGACAAGAGTGTCCCAATAATCGCTGTCACTTTTGTTTGCATACGAAACCCCCCAGTGGGTGACTTAGCCGTGAATCCGTTTCGCCTAAGTTTGAAAAAATCCTACCGAGTGAAGAGCAAACCTCCCACTCGGGGGCTTAGCTGCAGTCCATTACTCGCCTAAGTTCTCCCACTTAGAGACTTAGCTGTAGTCAGGCACTCGCCTAAGTTTGAAAAAATCCTGCCGAGTGGAGAGCAAACCTCCCACTCGGGGGCTTAGCTGCAGTCCAGTACTCGCCTAAGTTCTCCCACTCAGAGACTTAGCTGCAGTCAGGCACTCGCCTAAGTTTGAAAAAAATCCTACC
>NC_041380.1:416282196-416284950 GCF_002162155.2 Triticum dicoccoides
AGTGGAGAGCGATCCTCCCACTCGGGGGCTTAGCTGCAGTCTAGCACTCGCCTAAATCCTCCCACTCGGGGGTCTTAGCTGCAGTCCGACACTCGCCTAAGTTTGAAAAAATCCTACCGAGTGGAGAGCGATCCTCCCACTCGGGGGCTTAGCTGCAGTCCAGCACTCGCCTAAGTCCTCTCACTTAGAGACTTAGCTGCAGTCCGGCACTCGCCTAAGTTTGAAAAGTCCTACCGAGTGGAGAGCAAACCTCCCACTCGGGGGCTTAGCTGCAGCCCAGCACTCGCCTAAGTACAGGACGCAACCCAATCTGCAAGAAGATACGCCACAAATACAAAAGTTATTTCGAGTGAAGATCGAGTTCCACTCGACGGATCATCCATGAAGATATTCAACGATAGATCCAATTCGGATAAGACCTAAAGGTCCCAGACCTCAGGCCAAAGAAATCGAGCCCTCAGCTCGACGGAGTTTAACGGTTACAAAATCCACTCGGCATTCCGAGGCAAATTTAAAGTGGAGCTTAAAAGTTTTTCACTCCTCAGGTGGAGGACTGGAAGGGGCGACGAACTCGTCCAAGTCGATCCCGTCTGCAATACAGGTGGCAGCAGCGATGAAAGTCTCCATGAAATCTTGAAAGTTGTGCTTCCTGGTATTGGCAACTTGGATGGCGGCCAGCTTCTCTTCTCGCGCCTCCTTGCAATGGACGTGGACCAGAGACAGAGCCACATCAGCACCACACCGAGCAGAAGACTTCTTCCACTCCTGCACTCGATCAGGGATTCCGTTAAGTCGAGTCATCAGAGACTCGAGATCGTTTTGGAGCGTAGCCTCTGGCCAAAGTGCCGGGTCGATCTGTGACATGGCAACCTTCAGTCGAGCCAAGTAGTCCACGACACCGTCAATGCGAGATTCCAGTCGGAGCAGATTCATGGCAGCTTCGTCCTTCACGGGGGAGTTGATTGGATCCAAACCTGTTACGATACGCCCAGTCTCCTCTTCAAAGTTCTGGCAAATCTCTGCATTCACGATCCAAGGATAAATCAATTTTCATAGACTAAGTCGACACAAAAAAAACCCAGTCGGAACTGAATGTGCACCTTCAAGCTTGATGTACAACTTCTTGGCGAGGCTCCTCAAGTAGCTCTCCAGGTCGTCCCTTCTGCGAGCGATGCCTTCCATCTTCTCGCTCAGGGTGAGGTTCTCCTTCTTCCAACGTGAACACTCCCTGTTGGCTTCATTCAGAGCGGTCTTCAGCTTGGTATTCTCTTCTTCTAAATGGTCGACCGAAGCCAGCTTTTGTACGGCCAGAGCGGTCTTGTCATCAGCCTCCTTACGGGCAGCAGCCAAGTCCTGATCCTTCTTCGCCAGAGCTTCGTTCAGTTTTTTTGCGAAGAAATGATGATCGAATCAGAAATAGCAGAAGGATACTCAAGCCTAAAAACTAACCAGTCGACAAAGTCGTCTTACCTGCGGCGCCGTCTCTGACCTTCTGCAGCTCTGTTCTGACCAGCTCCAGATCAAGGTTCAGTTGAATCTTCTGCTTCTCCAACTCAGCATAGCAAGCTACAAGTTTGCAGGATTTCTGTAAAAGAAAAATTAGTCGACAGACGTCCAAGATAAGTTGCTTCCGAGTAACTAAGAGACAATGACGATGTTTCTAAGACCACAGCCGAATCAAAAACATTCGACAGTAGTCTCGGGGACTACACCCAGTGGGTGCACTCAGCGTGCCCCCACTGGTTCAACCAAAAAAAAACCGAGTGAAGAAATACAGCTACAACAACACAATGTAAAGACTACAGTCGACTGCCAGCAGTCCATCGTAGTCTCGGGGACTACACCCAGTGGGTGCACTTAGCGTGCCCCCACTCGTCCAAGAATTGGCAGACACACCCAGTGGGTGTACAGATACAGATACAAAAGATCTTCGGAAAAGAGACTCTTCAAACAGCATATCATAACATACCAAGTGTTGAGTCGACTGACCTGGACGTTGCTCTGAAGAGCCGAACTCGCGTCATAGGCTGCTTGGCTGGCCTCCCGAGCCATCTTCACTTGCTCCATCATGATCCCCGCCTGGTGTATAGCCTCCTTTGCAGCAGCCGCTTGGTCCTCAGGGACGGGGTACGCAGCAAAAAGCGAAGCTGGATCCGCAGTCGACGCCGAAGGCCGCACGCTCGTCAGAGGAATGGCGAAAGTCACAGAAGCCAGAGTGGTGTCACCACCATCCCGAGCCATGGCCTCAGACGCCGGAGCAGGTTGGGGGGTCTTGTCAGCCGTCGACCTCTTGTTCCTCCTCATTCTCAGCGGTTCGTTGTCGTCGTCATGCGGGAGGTCGACAACATGAGGAGGGGCTACAAAGGAAACGTTCAATCGACCAGGGCTGCAATAAATGTTTAGTCGACTCAAAGAGGAACGTCAGTAATCGTACCAGGGTTGGAGGTAACAGCATCCTCCATCTCTTGGTCGTCGTCCTTGGTGGAGATCTCAGAAGTAGCAGCACTGCAAGCCTCGAAAGTCAGTCGGTTGGCTCAATGGATCGACCAAGGATCCGTCCACGGTCGACAAAGGAAAACAAGTTTTATTATTACCTAGAAATGGTGGGGACGGCCATCTTCATCTTGGGCAGAGCCTTGGGCGGCTTGGACGGCGCTGCGCGCGGGTGCTTAGGAGCCTTTCCAGTCGGCGTAGGAGAAGAGGTCCGAGGGCGTTTCGACGACTGCCCAACAGGAGCAGTCGCACTACCACGCT
>NC_041380.1:416285270-416347145 GCF_002162155.2 Triticum dicoccoides
CTTGATCGTCCCCGCTCTCACCTCCGCTCGCCTCCCCTTCCTCAATTGGCCCCTGTGCCCCATTGGGCGTCGAGTACATCTCAGTAGTCGCCTGAAAAACAACAGACAAGACAAAGGTCAATCGACCAAATCAAAGAAGACCAACGAAGAAAAACAAGATCTCAGTCGGGAGCATAGAGACATACCTGGTCCATGTCGTACGAGTTGTCGAGTGGAATTACCCTCCTGGCTCCTCGGGGGTTGTCCTTGTTTCCTGTGATGCTCGACAGCCACCCCTCCAGCATCTCATCAGTGATCTCCTCCGGGTGGATCCGAATGGTGTCGTCAAGACCCGAGTACAGCCACATCGGATGGTCACGAGCCTGGAGCGGTTGGATGCGCCTCCGGAGGAAGACCTCCAGCAAATCCATGCCCGTCACGCCCTCGCGGACAAGCTCAACCACTCGACCGGCCAACACTTTGACTTGGGCCCTTTCCTCCGGCGTCACTTTCAGAGAAGCAGGTTTTTCAGCTTGGTCGAGTGAGAAAGGGGGGAGACCAGTCGACTGTCCTGGGGTCGCCTGGTCCTGACAGTAGAACCAGGTCGCCTGCCAACCACGGACCGACTCCGGGAAAGTAATGGATGGGAAACAGCTCTTCCCCCTCGTTTGGATCGCCAAGCCCCCGCACAACTGGATCACCTGCGTCCTCTCGTCACTCGACTTGGCCTTCTTGACCAATTGAGAACGGCAGGTAAAGATGTGCTTGAAAAGTCCCCAATGGGGGCGGCAACCCAAGAAAGCCTCACACATGGAAATGAAAGCGGCAAGGTATACAATGGAGTTGGGAGTAAAGTGGTGGAGCTGCGCTCCGAAGAAGTTCAAGAAGCTCCGGGAAAAAGGATGGGGCGGCAGAGGAAACCCTCGGTCAATGTGGGTTGCTAGGAGCACGCACTCACCATCGCGGGGTTGAGGTTCGATCTCTCTCCCCGGAAGACGCGCAACCTCGTGGGGAATGACTCCCCCCTCAACCATGTCGTCAAGATCCTCTTGCCGGATCACTGACGGCATCCAATCGCCCTGGATCCAGCCCTTGGGCAGAGCGGACCTTGAGGAGGATCCGCCCCGAGCAGATCTTTTCCCCTTCCCCTGCGCCGCCGCCTTCTTCACGCGCTCCAGAGCGGAGGTCTTGCCCTTCGTCATTGTCGCCGGTGAAGTCTCACACGGGCCTGCTGCGCTGGGGCGAGAACGGAGGTGGCGGAAGGACTTGCGAAGGGAGAGAGGAGGAAGAAAGGAGGAGAAGAGGGCGCACTGCTTGGAAACCCCGAGCCGGCGATTTATAAAGGGCCGCTCCCGAGTGGCTGACGGGTAGGCCCAAACTATCCAGTCAAACCCCGCGGCGGACGCGCGCGCAGTACATGGCGAAAAAGGCGACGCATGGATCGAGGAGCTTCCGCTTTATCGCTTCCGATTACTGCGGCCGCTCCCGTTCCGCGCGCTTCCCAAAATCCAAAATACCACGACATCCGCGGGCTGCAGAACAACTTGTCAAAATGGAAGACCCTGCCCGCGCTGACGCTTGGTATGTCACAAATAAAGAAATTCACTCGACGAAAGGCCTGGAATAGATCAAGGCGACTGAAAAAGGTTGGCAACGTCATCCGTGACGATTGACCCAAAACGAGGCGCTCACGTAGCCCAAAGAACCAGTCGGAAAGATCTCCAACTCTTTCCCCACTCTAACCTCGATCCATTCGGGGGCTAATGATGAAGCCATGTACCTAGGGTAGGGGCACGGACCTGTCCAAAAAGCCCTACCCTAGGACATCCCTAGAAGAAGTCATCTTTCAATCGACTTGAAGGTATCCCACTCGACGGGTTCAAGACACTCGACCAAGAAGCTATCACTCGACCATAAAGCCAACCACTCGACCGCCAGGAGACCTAAAGTCACTCCGCAGGCAAACGGTCGGCTATTAAGTAGTCTTTATGGTCATTATAGCACTTTATTTAGGGGCGTTACCAGTAACGCCCAACCTTAAATGTACCTTAAACCCTGCATTACTGAGGGCAGGAGGGGGCCGGCGAACTCTATATAAGCCACCCCCTCCTCAGTATGAGGGGTTGGCACCCCTGTTATTCACACGCCAGTAATCCAGTCGACCGCCTCCGGGCACCGAGACGTAGGGCTGTTACTTCCTCCGCGAAGGGTCTGAACTCGTACATCTTGGTGTGTTTACAACTTCCCAATAGCCGAGATCTAGCCTCTCCATACATACCCCCCTACATCACTGTCAGAGTTAGAACCACGACAAGTGACGCTGTCATGGCTGAAGCAAATGTGGAGCCCTCACCAACAAAAGCACCAGAAGTTAGCGAAGCCACTGATCCTGCTGCTTCTGTTCCTGCGTCTGCTGCCGGTCCCCAATTCGACTATCATGTTGAGCACAGGCCTGAGGTACAGAAGCCAATCCCAAGATTGCCAAGGTTCCCAGGTCCTGCATCAGCACCTGGCTCCTTCAATATAATTGGCTTCAGAGCAGACAACACATTCTTCAATAGCTCCAGGAACCCCTACTCCAGGGAAAGAATATCATCTGATCGGTTCTGGAGTTATCCGCAGCGAAGCTATTACTCATGCGTTGTTTACAACCAAGGTCGCATCTTCCCACACAAGCGCCTTGACATTGAAGCAATAGCTGGTCTGCCCTGTCTGGACGAAGCTCTGGATTGCTTCAAAGAGGTTGGACTGCTGCCGTTCGTCACTGACCAAGAGCATTGGAATGAAGAGTTGCTGCTCCAATTCTATGCCACACTTCACATCCGTGGGTATAGCAGAGATCCGAAGACTTGGGTCCTGGACTGGATGACAGGAAACGTTCATCAGGAAGCCAAAGCCTTTGACATCATTGAGCTCACTGGTTTGCCCACTCCTAGCGATCTCTACGAGCATGGCTGTCAGCTTCATAGTGAAGCTATTGAGAGCATCTTTCAGAAGACTGAACCTAATATGAGTCAGATGCCCAGTATGATGAAGCCATTGCCCCAAGATGCTGATTATCCCACGGAGTTCTTCGTTGAAGACCTTGAGTATCTGCCAAGAACCATTTATGCATGTCATTATCTTCATATACTTTCATATGCATAATGGATTGTCATCATAAGTTGAAGTGGATCTCCACAAGTACAACCTGCCATGTGCATTTGCATTCTAAAAGCAAATTACTTATATGCACATCTTCAGGGGGAGCCCTTGCAACTTATGAAGACAATTCCTTATCCTTTACAATTTCACAGATTATATTCCCCGTTGAAAACTTCAACTAGTTTGTCATCAATCACCAAAAAGGGGGAGATTGTAAGTGCATCTAGTGCCACCCGTAGTTGGTTTTGGAGTATTGACAACAAACCTAGTTGAGGGACTAATGTGTTTGTGAGAATTGCAGGATAACACAGGTAGAAGTCCCTCATTGATTCTGGTTTCCTACCAGAGATGACCCCTAAAAATGTATGAAGACATTGAAGTCAAAGGTGGTATATGAAGATACTCACATTGAAGACTATGACAAGAGAAGACACCACATGAAGCCTATGGAGCTCGAAGACTTAGATCTTTCGTAGTTCTCTTTCTTCTTTGTTGAGTCATAGGAACCACCGTACTGTTAAGTGGGCTCCAAGAGAACCAGTCAGAATGACTGAAGTGATGCTTAAACAAAACCTATGTCTTCGAGTGAAGACTTTGAGAGCGAATCTTGTCCAGAGTCGAGCAAGTCAGCTTTGCTTGAAGCCCAAGTAAAGTTGCCGTGTGAGTTTGAAATCTGACCCTTGGAACACGTGTCAGTTCCTTAGTGACCCAGGGTCATTTCGGACAAATCAGGTCGGGTTGCCAAGTGGCTATAAATAGCCCACCCCCTACAACCATAAACGGTTGGCTGCTCAGATTCAGAGTACGGCTTTTGTCGTTTGAGAGCAACCCACCTTGAAGCCTTTGAGAGAGAATTCCTTGCGAGGATAAAGCCCTAACCACCCAGAGCCAAAGAGAATTAGACATCACTTAAGTCTTCTTGTCTATGTGATCTGAAGACTTATTACACTTGAGGACTGTGCATCCTCCAGCCGGTTAGGCGTCGCGTTCTGAGCATCCAAGAGACATTGTGGATTGCCGGTGAACAAAGTCTGTGAAGGTTTGGGAGTCTACCTTGAAGACTTGCCAGAGTGATTGTGCGAGGTCTGTGTGACCTTAGCTCAAGGGGAATACGGTACGGACTGGGTGTCCTGAGCTGCGTGTTCAGGACTGGGTGTCCGGGACTGTGTGTCCTAAGGTTTAAATACCTAGCCGACCTAACCAGACGTACAGTTGTCACAGCAACTGGAACTGGTCCAACAAATCATTGTCTTCAGCGAGTCACTGGTTTCATCTTCCCTTCCCTTTACTTACTGTTACTCCTTGTGAAGTCATTGTATGTTCGCACTATCTTTTGTCTTCACTGAGTGACTGCGTGTTCTGTGTGGCTTCACAATATCTTCCTACCTGATCCTTACTACATTGCTGCTATTAGTCATTGTGCTTTCACTCTATTGAATACTTGACTATGGCTTGCCTAGTGTAGTTTACCTTTCGCTGCAGGGTAATAGGTTTATTTCTATCATTTGTCTTCATAACTTCCACGTTTTGAAGACTTTCATAAAAATCGCCTATTCACCCCCCCTCTAGTCGATATAACACACTTTCAAAGGTGCAATGAAGACTTTGGTCTTTTATATTCTTCACGGCAAATGCTTCAATGCACAAGACTTCTTCATCCGCCAACTTGCTGCATCAGGATCTGATCTTTTTGGCTTGAAGTTTTATGCTCCATGGATAATGCGGCTGATCAAACTACACTTAGCTGTCTCATATCAGCCCTCTGCTCGCAATCATTGGATCTTTCTGCCTGACGTTGATATGCCCGCTGAAGCCATCTATCCAGAGCCTGCCAAGGAGCCTCTTAGTCTTCAGAATGCTGAGCATCAAAGTTTATCTCAAAACATTGAAGGAAGTTGAAGCAGTCACTCGTGTTTATCCTCTGGCTGGTCCTACACGTGCACCTCATCATGCCCTCACTAAAGCCACTGAAAGCACTATTGCCCAACGGCCCAAGAAGCGATCTCGTGTTCTCAATGACCGAGAGCTTCTGGTTGCCCTTCATCAGAAACAGGATAGGCATCATGACTAGCTGAAGCGCCAAATGCAAAGCCTCTTGGTGGATGTCAACCGCATTCGCAATCTTGCCACCAAGAATGCCTTTGTTGCCCATGAAACCTGTCGGCGTACATGGAAAGGGATGACGCTTATGTGTTCTGAAGATGATCTTCAAGAGGATGGCTTCTCTGAACGTTTCAAGTTTGACTCCACACCTCCAAGAAGGACTGTGCTGCGACGAACTCTGTCTCTTGAAGACTCTGAGTTCTCTTCCTCCACGGCAACTGTGAATGCCAGAGTGATCAAGGACGAAGACGATGCCACTTCACCGCTCCCTACTTCTGCACGCATCGACACTACCCCGAGTTCGTCTGCACCGCCGAACAACATCGACGACCTTGCTGCTTCACCTACTCCTCATGGGAATGAGTAGATGCTCTATGTCTTCAAACCTTTTTGGTCCTTACTGACAAAAGGAGGAGAAGCATATGAGTTTGATAGTCTTCAAGCGGGTCCATATGGGAGGTTACTTTATGTTTTGCCTAGTGTTTACAACTCTCGTTTTGATACATTTGGTTCTTTGAGTTGTAACACTTAAACTCGATGGTCGTCTGCTACTTATTTGCTATTCTGTGATGCGATGATAAATTCCGCATGTGCGACGATAAATTCTGCACTTAGATCATTTTGCAGACGTCCATTTTTGATTTTGCATGTCATTATCTGCACATACTTTTCATGCATGATGAATTGTCATCATAAGTTGAAGAGAATCTCAACAAGTACAACCTGCCATGTGCATTCGCATTCCAAAAGCAAATTACTTATATGCACATCTTCAGGGGGAGCCCTTGCAACTTATGAAGACAATTCCCTATCCTTTACAATTTCACATATTATATTCCCCGTTGAAAACTTCAACTAGTTTGTCATCAATCACCAAAAAGGGGGAGATTGTAAGTGCATCTAGTGCCACACCTAGTTGGTTTTGGAGTATTGACGACAAACCTAGTTGAGGGACTAATGTGTTTGTGAGAATTGCAGGATAACACAGGTAGAAGTCCCTCATTGATTCGGTTTTCCTACCAGAGATGACCCCTGAAAATGTATGAAGACATTGAAGTCAAAGGTGGTATGTGAAGACATTCACATTGAAGACTATGACAAGAGAAGACATCGCGTGAAGATTATGGAGCGCGAAGACTTAGCAGTTTCGTCGTTTTGTGTTTTTCTTTGTTGAGTCATAGGAACCACCGTACTGTAAAGTGGGGTCCAAGAGAACCAGTCAGAATGACTGAAGTGATGCTTAACCAAAATCCTATATCTTCGAGTGAAGACTATGAGAGCAAATCTTGTCCAGAGTTGGATAAGTCAGCTTTGCTTGTAGCCCAAGTAAAGTTGCCGTGTGTGTCTGAAATCTGACCATTGGAACACGTGTCAGTTCCTTAGTGACCCAGGGTCATTTCGGACAAATCAGGTCGGGTTGCCCAGTGGCTATAAATAGCCCACCCCCTATAACCATAAACGGTTGGCTGCTCAGAGTTAGAGTACGGCTTTTGTCGTTTGAGAGCAACCCACCTCGAAGCCTTTGAGAGAGAATTCCTTGCGAGGATAAAGCCCTAAACACCCAGAGCCAAAGAGTGTTAGGCATCACTTAAGTCTTCCTGTCTGTGTGATCTGAAGACTTATTACACTTGAGGATTATGAATCCTCCAGCCGGTTAGGCGTCGCGTTCTGAGCATCCAAGAGTCATTGTGGATCGCCGGTGAACAAAGTCTGTGAAGGTTTGGAAGTCTACCTTGAAGACTTACCAGAGTGATTGGGCGAGGACTGGGTGTCCTTAGCTCAAGTGGAATAAGGTGAAGACGAGGTCTTCTGAGTTGAATCTCAGCCTCCCTAACCAGACGTACAGTTGTCACAGCAACTGGAACTGGTCCAACAAATCATTGTCTTCAACGAGTCACTGGTTTCATCCTTCCCTTCCCTTTACTTACTGTTGGTCCATGTGAAGTCATTGTATGATTGCATCACCATTTGGCTTCACTGAGTGATTACTTGTTCTGATTGGCTTCACAATATCTTCCTACCTGATCCTTACTGACTAGCTGCTATTAGTCATTGTGCTTTCACTTCATTGAATACTTGACTATGGTTTGCCTAGTGTAGTCTACCTTCCGCTGCATGGTAATAGGTTTATTTCTATCGTTTGTCTTTGAAACTTACATGTTTTGAAGACTTCCATAAAAATCGCCTATTCACCCCCCCTCTAGTCGATCACTAGCACTTTCATTATGGCATTTCCATAGCCATTCTGAGATATATTGCCATGCAACTTTCCACCGTTCCGTTATTATGACGTGCTTCATCATTGGCATATTGCTTGCATGATCATGTAGTTGACATCGTATTTGTGGAAAAGCCACCGTTCATAATTCTTCATACATGTCACTCATGCATCATTGCACATCTCGGTACACCGCCGGAGGCATTCACGTAGAGTCATATTTTGTTCTAAGTATTGAGTTGTAATTCTTGAGTTGTAAGTAAATAAAGTGTGATGATAATCATTATTAGAGCATTGTCCCAAGTGAGGAAAGGATGATGGAGACTATGATTCCCCCATAAGTCGGGATGAGACTCCAGACGAAAAAAGAGGCCAAAAAGAAAAAAAAGAAAGAAGGCCCAAATAAAAAAATGAGAGAAAAAGAGAGAAGGGACAATGCTTCTATCCTTTTTCCACACTTGTGCTTCAAAGTAGCACCATGATGTTCATGATAGAGAGTCTCCTATGATATCACTTTCATATACTAGTGGGAATTTTTCATTATAGAACTTGGCTTGTATATTCCAATGATGGGCTTCCTCAAACTGCCATAGGTCTTCATGAGAAAGCAAGTTGGTTGCACACCCACTTAGTTTCTTTTGTTGAGCTTTCATATACTTATAGCTCTAGTGCATTCGTTGCATGGCAATCCCTACTCAGTCACATTGATATCTATTGATGGGCATCTCCATAGCCCGTTGATATGCCTAGTTGATGTGAGACTATCTTCTCCTTTTTTGTCTTCTCCACAACCACCATTCTATTCCACATATAGTGCTATATCCATGGCTCACGCTCATATATTGCGTGAAGATTGAAAAAGTTTGAGAACATCAAAAGTATGAAACAATTGCTTGGCTTGTCATCGGGGTTGTGCATGATTTAAATATTTTGTGTGGTGAAGATAGAGCATAGCCACACTATATGATTTTGTAGGGATAACTTTCTTTGGCCATGTTAATTGCTTAGTTAGTATGCTTGAAGTATTATTATTTTTATGTCAATATTAAACTTTTATCTTGAATCTTTCAGATCTAAACATTCATGCCACAATAAAGAAAAAAAATACATTCAGAAATATGTTAGAAAGCATTCCACATCAAAAATTCTTCTTTTATCATTTACCTACTCGAGGACGAGCAGGAATTAAGCTTGGGGATGCTTGACACGTCTCCAACGTATCTATAATTTTTGATTGCTCCACGCTATTATATTATCTATTTTGGATGTCAATGGGCTTTATTTTACACTTTTATATCATTTTTGGGACTAACCTACTAACCGGAGGCCGAGCCCAAATTGTTGTTTTTTGCCTATTTTAGGGTTTCGCCGAAAAGGAATATTGAACGGAGTCCAAACGGAATGAAACCTTCGGGAACGTGATTTTCTCAACAAACGTGATCCAGGAGACTTGGAGTGGGCGTCAAGAAACGATCGAGGAGGCCACGAGGTAGGGGCGCGCCTACCCCCTCGGCGCGCCCTCCACCCTCGTGGGCCCCTCATTGCTACACCGACCTACTTCTTCCTCCTATATATATCCGCGTACCCCCCAAACATCCAGGAGCACCATGAAAACCTAATCCCACCGCCACTTTCTGTACCCGAGAGATCCCATCTCGGGGCCTTTTCTAGAGCTCCGTCGAAGGGGGCATTGGTCACGGAGGTCCTCTACATCAACTCCATGGCCTCTACGGTGATGTGTGAGTAGTTTACTTCAAACCTACGGGTCCATAGTTCTTAGCTAGATGGCTTCTTCTCTCTCTTTGGATCTCAATACAAAGTTCTCCTCGATCTTCTTGGAGATCTATTCGATGTAATCTTCTTTTGCCGTGTGTTTGTCGAGATCCGATGATGTGGGTTTATAATCAAGTTTATCTATGAACAATATTTGAATCTCCTCTGAATTCTTTTATGTATGATTGGTTTATCTTTGCAAGTCTCTTCGAATTATCAGTTTGGTTTGGCTTACTAGATTGATCTTTCGTGCAATGGGAGAGGTTCTTAGCTTTGGGTTCAATCTTGCGCTGCTCGATCCCAGTGACAGAAAGGAAAACAACACATATTGTATTGTTGCCATCGAGGATAAAAAGATGGGGTTTATATCATATTTCATGAGTTTATCCCTCTACATCATGTCATCTTACTTAAAGCATTAATCTGTTCTTATGAACTTAATACTCTAGATGCATGTTGGATAGCGGTCGATGTGTGGAGTAATAGTAGTAGATGCAGAATCATTTCGGTCTACTTGTCGCGGACGTGATGCCTATATACATGATCATACCTAGATATTCTCATAACTATGCTCAATTCTATCAATTGCTCGACAGTAATTCGTTTACCCACCGTAATACTTATGCTCTTGAGAGAAGCCACTAGTGAAACCTATGGCCCCCGGGTCTATCTTCCATCATATTAATCTTCCAACACTAACTATTTCTATTGCCGTTTATTTTACTTTGCATCTTTATTTCTCTTTATCATAAAAATACCAAAAATATTATCTTATCATATCTATCAGATCTCACTCTCATAAGTGACCGTGAAGGGATTGACAACCCCTTTATCGCGTTGGTTGCGAGGTTCTTATTTGTTTGTGTAGGTGCGTGGGACTCGAGCGTGATCTCCTATTGGATTGATACCTTGGTTCTCAAAAACTGAGGGAAATACTTACGGTACTTTACTGCATCACCCTTTCCTCTTCAAGGGAAAACCAACGCAGTGCTTAAGAGGTAGCGGACACCATCACGGAGGGGTTCACCACTTGCATTGGTGCCTCTCCGATGATGCATGAGTAGTTCTATGTAGACCTTCGGGTCCGTAGTTAGTATCTAGATGGCTTCCTCTCTCTCGTTTGATTCTCAATACAATGGTCTCTTGGAGATCCATATGATGTAACTCTTTTTGCGGTGTGTTTGTTGAGTTCCGATGAACTTTGAGTTTATGATCAGATCTATCTTTTTATCCATGAAAGTTATGTGAGTTTCTTTGATCTCTTATATGCATGATTGCTTATAGCCTCGTATTTCTTCTCTGATATTTGGGTTTTGTTTGGCCAACTTGTTCTGTTTATCTTGCAATGGGAAGAGGTGCTTTGTAGTGGGTTCGATCTTATGGTGTTTGATCCCAGTGATAGAAGGGGAACCGACACGTATGTATTGTTGCTACTAAGGATAAAACGATGGGATCTATTTCTACAAAAATAGATCTTGTCTACATCATGCCGTCGTTCTTATTGCATTACTACGTTTCTCCATGAACTTAATACACTAGATGCATGCTGGATACCGGTCGATGTGTGGAGTAATATTAGTAGATGCAGGCAGGAGTCGGTCTACTAATCTTGGACATGATGCCTATATAATGATCATTGCCTGGATATCGTCATGATTATTTGAAGTTCTATCAATTGCCCAACAGTAAATTTGTTTACCCACCGTTTGCTATTTTTCTCGAGAGAAGCCACTAGTGAAACCTACGGCCCCCGGGTCTCTTTCTCATATTATTTGCCTTTGCGATCCATTTTCCTTTGCTTTTATTTTTAGACATATTAAACCAAAAATACAAAAATACCTTGCTGCAATTTATTTTATTTGGCGTTTGATCTATCAATATTTACTACTCTCTCATGTCCATTTGCCAATTTCTATCACCGCTACCCGAAAGGGATTGACAACCCCTTCTACACGTCGGGTTGTGAGTATTTGTTATTTGTGTGCAGGTGCTGTTTACTAGTGTTGCTTGGTTCTCCTACTGGTTCGATAACCTTGGTTTCATCACTGAGGGAAATACCTACCGTCGTTGTGCTGCATCATCCCTTCCTTTTTGGGGAAATACCGATGTAGCTTCAAGTCGCATCAGTGTCCGAGTTATTTTTGAGTGGATCTAGGAGGTGGGATGAGAATCTGATAAGGCATCTATTTTATATTCATTTTGCAGAGGAGATCCTAAAGCTGCGTATCTTTCGAGTGGGCGAGGGAGATATTATTGCTTGGCACCACGAGAAAAGTGGCGTGTCCTCGGTGAAGAGTGGGTATAGACTGGCTCTGAATCTTAAGGAACCGAGGATTGATTCTGGCAATTCTAGTGATTCCATAAATGGGGACAAGAGACTCTGGAATATTATTTGGAATGCTAATGTCCCCCAGAAGATTAGATTTTCTGCCGGGAGGGCTGCTTCTATTAGTTTGGCAGTTCAACTCAATAGGGTTAAACATCATCAAGCTACTCTCGGTACATGCTCAATATGTGGTATTGACGATGAGAGTATTTTTCATGCATTGGTGGTTTGTCCCAAGGCTCGAGCGTTTCGTGTGGCATTGAAGGAAGTGTGGAAATTACCAGCGAAGGAGATCTTCAAATATTCTAGACCGGACTGGTTCCTTATTTTATTGGACCAGTTAACTTCGCCTGTTCGAGAGCAAACTATATTCATGTTCTCGTGAGCTTGGCACTTGAGGAATGATTTGATTTTTGGTAGGGGAATGGAATCCATGTCAGCTTCGGTGAGTTTTGTCAAAATTTATTGGGCATCTTTCTCGTCTTGTCATGCTAAAATGCAGGTGGAGATATGTAGTAAAGGGAAGCAAGTGGAGCTGGATCTTCAGCCAACCAATATCATTGAGAGGAAGGTTGTTCCTTGGAGGCCACCCACCCCAGACTACTACAAGATTAATGTCGATGCAAGTTCTGTGGAGGCCATTAAAGCTGCGAGCGTGGGGGTGGTTGTAAGAAATCACTGTGGTCAAGTGATTCTTTCCTCCTGGGATTATATTGGTAATTGCTACAACGTCAAGGAAGCGGAACTTAGAGCATCCCTGTCTGGCCTATATATTGGTTTGACACTAGACATGCCCATCATTTTGGAAACTGATTGTTCCTTTATGGCCTTCGTTTTTGGAAGAGATTCTATGGACAGATCATCCCTTGTTGATCTTAAGAAGGAAGTCGTAGCTGTCTCAAAGTTGTTGGTGAATTTACAGATTTCTAAGATCAATAGGAGGGCTAATATGGTAGCCCATGAGATTGCAAAGTTTAGTTTTGATAATAGATCTGATGGTTTTCTTTTTCATTCTGATCCGCCCTGCGTGGCAAAGTTTGTTATGAATGATTGTACAGACACTTTAAGTTAATTAATACATGGTGTGGTTTTTCAAAAAAACAAAGAAGGGCAAAAGTATTGTCAATGAACATAAGGAGATGGTAAAAGGATTGATTGCACTTGTAGTGGCAATCAAGGAAGTCGCGTTTCTGTTGAAGTGTGTAATTGTTCTTGTCGTCTTATTTGGAGCATCTCTTCGCGTGAAAGACTTATGAACTAAGTGCGCTAAATGTCATCTTATGAAGTAATTAAGTAGTGAACCTCTACACTCGATGGCTTAAATAAATGAATTTGTCTGAAAAAATATTCGAAGTTAAGTTCTAGGAGTTGGTTAGGAACCGCTTTTTTTAACTCATCGAATTTAGGGAGTTAAGGTTTGAGGAGCCATTTGAGGGGCTAAACTATAGGAGTTCGGTTAGAGATGCTTTTATCTATGATCTGCCCAAGCTTGGTGAATCCAAGTGCCCTACCATTGAGCTAAGTTGTATCATGTGAACATTACTTTATCCATGGCGTATTTATCCTTGAAAAGTAATTTTAATTACAAATTCATTTTAAAATGTCATGTGGTGACCATCTGGTATATTTAACCGTAGTAACTGCAAATCGTCCATTGATAACGGAAATCTTGTTAACAACACAGGAAAACAAAGGAGTTTCAGCAACAAGTTCGAATGAATGAAAGTTCTCCTCCAAAGCAGAGTGCAAAGGGATCCTTAGGAAAGGATCCTAAGTATTTCAAGCTGTAAATAAAATTAAGTACGTAGGAGAAAAAAAATCTAAGGATCTCAAGTCCTTCGATAACCCTAAAAAGGATAGAATCAAAGAAGCCATAAGACTATGCTGGTTGGAAGTTGGAATCATGGAGCGATACAGTACGACAAGTGAGAGTAGGGGTGACTTGTTAGGGGTCTGTTCAGGACACATCTAAATGGGACATAGTTATGTCACATATAACCTGATGTCCATTATGTTTGTGGTCTATTTTTTTCTTCCAGTTTTTTTTGTTCTTTGTTCCTGCCTTATTTGTGGGAGCTTAGATGTGACACTTTTAGAAAACATGTAGATGTGAATTAGACAAACTGGACTTGTTAACGCTAACCTTGATTTATGCATTTACAAGGTTCCAAAATTATTTCCTGCAATGTGTAATCATATATGATTTTAAAAGCCACTAAAAGCATGCGTGATAATAGTTACAAAATGAATTCGTTATGTTAACAAAGCACTGCATGATGTCTCGTTAGCTGGTGATATATCCGATAAAGGGCATTTTTATTAACTCAAAATATATTATCGGACAGACAAACAACATGATGAGCAACACCCAACCTATGTATAAATAAGATAGCTGATGATAAAAAGTTGCTGATATATAGTCGCATCAGTGAAAAAACATAGGATTTCCCTAGACACAAAGGGAGCAAAGCTTGGATTATTAATCAGATAAAGCTCCAGATATTTCGACCAGATTATTCCATGCATGGAGCTGAGCAGGGGCACGTATGTTAATTAGGTTAAGCTCTGGAAGACGAGACGGCTCCCTGAAGATTGAATAATGTTTTTTCTGTCTAGCTCCCGTCCCAGGGGTGCGTCTAATATCGCTGGAGGGCGTGTAGTGGTGTGTCTTCGGTGATCTCATAGGATTCGTTCGGTGGTTGTCTTTTATCGATTCGCTCGGCTCTGGACTCTATTCGTCTATGTCAATGTGCCCATCATCAGCGACCAGTGATGTGCTAGTGTGTTGGTCCTAAGAGGCCTTAGCATGGCGACTTCTTGACTGTTTACTACAATAAGTTTTGCCTTGCTCTGGCGAGTGATGGATTATGACGGCGACACACCTTCTGCTCACTTCAGTGCTTGTAGTCATTGCTAGTTGATCTACGGATCTAAGTGTATTTTTTATTATTTCTGATGTTCGCTGTACTATCATGATTGATAATGAATAGATCAGAAATTTTTCTGCAATAAATAAATTAATAAATTAGATTAAGCTCGAAGAACATATGAGGCGCGCGTTCGGTGGTAGCAGTGTGCATTACGCCTGCTAAGTACGATAGCGTGCGGCAAATTTGACAAATTTGACCTGTGGACGAAATCAAATCACAGAATGAACTGCCCATGAAACTATTTCACGCGGCTGGCCTTTTTGTGTGACGCCCGACACGAAGGCGCCACACTACACTGTGCAACGTCTCACAGATAGGCGCTACACGCCTGGCCAGCGTTCAATACAAGAAATGTGTCAACTAGTGACCTTCTGTCAGTGACCCTGAAAGAATTGGTCATAGATCTATGACCATTTGAGATCAATTGGTCAAAAGCTATTCGGGGGCTCCAAACCCTAAACTATAACGACCATTTTGGTCAGAAAGATCGTAATTTACTTACACGAAATGGTCATAAAGCAAATAGCGCTGGTCCGCTGCCTTATTTCTAGCTGATCATGACCAATATAGATGGTCATAACCTTGTAAATTGTGGTGGGTTGCTATGACTAGGCACCACCTCATCCGTTTTGCCTATGTGTCATGTCTATGTGGCAGTTTTTGCCCTAAGTTGTGAAGCAACCTATATTTCTGTCCTTCTCAAAATTCCCAAAAAATCTCATAAATTCTTTGGGTCATATCTTTGTTAAATATGTAAAAAACTTTCTTGCCTAGTTCAAAAATATTCATTTTCCTATTCTGTTCAGAAAAACACTTTGTGAAGGAGGTACCACTTTGACATGTCCAAATGGTATCCATTTTCTACAGTGCTTTCCTATGCCCAAATAACCATCCTCCACCAAATGCCATCTCAATCCATTCATTATTTTGAGCCCAGTTTCAACATTCGTATTTATGTCCAGTGTGGTACTTTGCAAAGCAAGTACCACCAAGGCTCCTCCTTTTGAGCTGAAAATTTGTGAAGATGGTCTTCTTAGTAACTGCTCATCCTCATCCAAAACTCATGCCCATTAGCCATGTGCATTTCACGTACTGCTAATCAAACACTTGACTGCTTATTCATGTTTGAGCATTGATCGGTCTCCTCGTGAGAATCTTATGTTGTGATTTTCTTCCTAGCACCTACCTGGGGAGTGCCCAATCCACTAGACATGCCTAGGCCGTCCAGAACACATGGCAACGCCACGGTCACGCGGTGACCACGCGGCGGGCATGCGAGTTTACGCGCTCTAGAGTTGGGGCCCTCGGCCACCGTCCAAACCTCGATGTATCGCCACGAAACCATGTAGTTATGATTAAATAGGTACTTATGTAACTAGAAATGATTCTTGAAAAAAACAAAGAGCAAACTATGAGGCACCTGCAGTTCTAATTTGATCCGTTTCCTACTGAATCGGCGGGAATTTGTCTTTTTCACCAGAGGTGGATCAAAACTTTTGACACCCAAACATTTTGTGAATTGTGCATTATATATGGCCTATTGTTTTATAAAATTGATTAGGTCCAATTTTTCAACAAATATATGGTAGGTCCTTCACAAAAAAACTCATTTTGGGCACTCGAAAAAATGGAAAATGAATTTTTTGTCCAAAGAAAATGAAAACTTCCTTAGGCAACATTGTTTGTCATTCCAAGATGCACCCTGGTGCACGATATGAGGTCATTTGAATAAACTATGCCATGAATGTGGCCATAAGATTGATCATCTGGCTTGAAAGCCATATATCTTCACACTTGATAGCTCGTTTCTGAGAACACTTTTTAAAATAATTGCCGTATTACAAGTTTATTATTTTTTCTGGTAACTTGGCCACATATAATGAAACAATGTGAAGGTTTCCCAATTTTTGTTTTTTTTAATTTTTTATAGCCGTTTCAAAATGCGGTCAAAACGGCGGGCTTAACCGTTCCTAGCTAGTGGTTGAATCTTGGAATTTTTTTGGTGTTTCTATGATTAAATAGATACTTTTGTACCTAGAAATGATTTTTGGAAAAAATAAAGAGCAAATTATGAGGCAGCCGCAGTTCAAATTTGACCCGCTTCCTTCTGAATCGGCGGAAAATTATCTTTTTCATGAGAGGTGGATCAAAACTTTTTACACCCAACCATTTGGTCAATTGTGCATTAAATATGTTCTAGTATTTTAGAAAATTGATTTGGTATAATTTTGCAACAAATATATGGTAGGTTCTTAAAAAAACCTCATTTGGGGCACTCGAAAAATGGAAAATAATTTTTTCATCCAAAAAAAATGAAAACTCCCTTAGGCAACAATGTTTGTCAATCCAAGATGCACTCTTGTGCACAATATGAGGTCATTTAAACAAACTATGCCATGAATGTGGCCATAAGATTGATCATTTGACTTGAAAGCTATTGATCTCCACACATGATGGCTCGTTTCTGAGAACACTTTTTTAAAATAATTGCCGTATTACAAGTTTATTATATTTTCCTGGTAACTTGGTCACGTATAATGGCACAATGCGAAGGTTTTCTAATTTTTTGAATTTTTTATGTCCGTTTCAAAATGCGGTCAAAATGGCGGGAATGACCGTTTCTAGCTAGTGGTTGAATCTTGAATTTTTTTTGGTGTTTCTCTGATTAAATAGATACTTTTGTACCTAGAAATGATTTTTGGAAAAAATAAAGAGCAAACTATAAGGCAACCACAATTCAAATTTGACCCGCTCCCAGCTGAAACGACGGAAATTTGTCTTTTTCACCAGAGGTGGATCAAATTTTTTGACACCCAACCATTTGGTCAATTGTATATTACATATGGACCAGTATTTTAGAAAACTGATGGAGTCCAATTTTGCAACAAATATTTGGTAGGTTCTTTAAAAAAACCTATTTTTGCCACTCGGAAAATGATTAAAAATAGCTACAAAGATCAGAAATGCATACAAATTGGTCCTTATCCATGAAATGTGATCTAACTCTAGTGAAAATTTGTGTGATGCCCTTTTGCAATATATTTTTGATAGCTACTTCACAAAATCAATGAATTTTTAGTACTTGGAAACTACTTAAATCACTGGTTTTTCCAAACCAATCAAAACTCTTCCCACGGATCGATGACATGGCGCCCATCCATCCATCCATCCATCCATCTCTCGATCCCACATCCATCCATCCATCCATCCATCCATCTATCTACAGAAAAAAAAGAAAAAAACTGAAAAGGAGATACCCCACCCGCAGCCCAAACCCGCTCAGATCCCCCATCTCCTCGCCGCTGCCGCCCCCTCCCGATCCAGTCCTCCGCCTCATCCCCCTCCTCTCCCGGATACCATCCCTCCCCCCATCTCCACATCGCCGCCGCCACCCATCCAAACCTCGCTGGCCGGTGGCCTCTCCCTCTCCTCCCACCTTAGGCAGAGCCACTACCCATCCATCTCTCTCTCCTTCCACCTCAGGCAACCCCTCCTTCACTCGTCTCTCCCTCTCCCATGCACCACTCCTTCTCTACCACAACCACGTACAGATCCCGCTTGATTCCGGCATCCTCCGGCGTCGCCAAGCCTACCCACAACTTCCTCTCGCTGCGCTCTCTCTTCACCACCGCGTCAATTTGCTTTACCCCGCCTCATGTGGTCGCCCGCATCACTTCCTCCCGCTAGGGTTTCCGTGGTGGGGTGGACCCCTTCGTTGCGCACGGCTGAGATGAACTTCCTTGGCGGTGGTGGCGGTGCGCGTGAGATCCTCCAACAAGGCCGCCGCCGGATGAGCTCCTCTCCGCTGGTGGATCCTCGCCTCTCCGACAAGGCCGCCATCGGATCCCCTCCTCTCCGACAGCAACGCCTCTGGATCCGCTCGTCCTCGACAACGATGGCACCGAGGAGCACCAGGAGCTTCGGATCAGGTAACTTATTATCTCCCTCTCTCCCTCCCGCAGGGCATGGAAGCAGTACCTACTTTGGATCAGGTTACTGATTGCTTTCTCTTGATGGGTTTTCCTTCACCTAGGTTTCGCTGGTGAACAGATGATCACAGCGTCAGTGGCTCAACGTCTCCCAGGCAAAGGTGATGTCTGATTTCCAAAGAAAACAGGTTGCTTTGTAGTGTATCTTGTCTTGCCGTTCTCAAGGTAGGATCATGAATTGGAAGCCTGCAATTCCAAGCTCGAACTCCTATGTCAACTAGGTCACTACCAATAGATTACTACTAATTCTGTACGTGTTGTGTGGCTTGCCCCTTTTTGGAGCGGTTAATTTCTTAGTTAGTCTAGTCTGCCTGTATTGGATTTGGTTGCCTGGTTGTGTAAAAAAAGTTAGTGTGGGTCATTGAAGGAGTGAGTGATCTCAGTTTTGGTTGTGTCAAAATTTAACTATGTATCATGCTTATTGTTTACTGCATTGAGGCATGTGGGCACCAGAATTTGGGCATGTATGTATAATTTTTAGTCTATTGAATGAATAATAATTCTTTAGGTGTAATGTGTCTGGTGTTACTACATACATTGTTGTACTAGTTGTAGCAGGATAATGAATAATATTTCTTCATTAACTATGCCAACCTGCATCTTGTTGTCAAGTGCTTGATAGATAGCTGTTTCATATGCATTTTCCATTCCTAATGGTGCTTTTTCATTTCCTTGCCAGGCCAAATAAAAGATGTTGTTCTCGGTGGAGTTGCGCTTGAGGATGAGTAGAGAGAGAAATTTAATCAAATCCAACAGGTAGGTTCTTTGTTCTTATCAGATGTTGGCTGATTCTATTTGTTGTGCATATGCCAAGTGTGTCTACCTGATTGTAAACATAACTGCAATACTGTATATATGTTGACAGTCTGGTAAAAACAAACTTGTTGTGCTTGGGTTTGTGGATATTTTTATCCATGAAAGTTATGTGAGTTTCTTTGATCTCTTATATGCATGATTGCTTATAGCCTCGTATTTCTTCTCCGATATTTAGGTTTTGTTAGGCAACTTGTTCTGTTTATCTTGCAATGGGAAGAGGTGCTTTGTAGTGGGTTCGATCTTATGCTGCTTGATCCCAGTGATAGAAGGGGAACCGACACGTATGTATTGTTGCTACTAAGGATAAAACGATGGGGTCTATTTCTACATAAATAGATCTTGTCTACATCATGTCATCGTTCTCATTGCATTACTACGTTTCTCCATGAACTTAATACACTAGATGCATGCTGGATACCGGTCGATGTGTGGAGTAATATTAGTAGATGCAGGCAGGAGTCGGTCTACTAATCTTGGACATGATGCCTATATAATGATCATTGCCTGGATATCGTCATGATTATTTGAAGTTCTATCAATTGCCCAACAGTAAATTTGTTTACCCACCGTTTGCTATTTTTCTCGAGAGAAGCCACTAGTGAAACCTACAGCCCCCGGGACTCTTTCTCATATTATTTGCCTTTGCGATCCATTTTCCTTTGCTTTTATTTTTAGACATATTAAACCAAAAATACAAAAATACCTTGCTGCAATTTATTTTATTTGGCGTTTGATCTATAAATATTTACTACTCTCTCACGTCCGTTTGCCAATTTCTATCACCGCTACCCGAAAGGGATTGACAACCCCTTTTACACGTCGGGTTGCGAGTATTTGTTATTTGTGTGCAGGTGCTGTTTACTAGTGTTGCTTGGTTCTCCTACTGGTTCAATAACCTTGGTTTCATCACTGAGGGAAATACCTACCGTCGTTGTGCTGCATCATCCCTTCCTCTTTGGGGAAATACCGACGTAGCTTCAAGCAGTATCAGTGTCCGAGTTATTTTTGAGTGGATCTAGGAGGTGGGATGAGAATCTGATAAGGCATCTATTTTATATTCATTTTGCAGAGGAGATCCTAAAGCTGCGTATCTTTCGAGTGGGCGAGGGAGATATTATTGCTTGGCACCACGAGAAAAGTGGCGTGTCCTCGGTGAAGAGTGGGTATAGACTGGCTCTGAATCTGAAGGAACCGAGGATTGATTCTGGCAATTCTAGTGATGCCATAAACGGGGACAAGAGACTCTGGAATATTATTTGGAATGCTAATGTCCCCCAGAAGATTAGAATTTTTGCCGGGAGGGCCGCTTCTATTAGTTTGGTGGTTCAACTCAATAGGGTTAAACATCATCAAGCTACTCTGGGTACATGCTCAATATGTGGTATTGACGATGAGAGTATTTTTCATGCATTGGTGGTTTGTCCCAAGGCTCGAGCGTTTCGTATGGCATTGAAGGAAGTGTGGAAATTACCAGCGAAGGAGATCTTCAAATATTCTGGACCGGACTGGTTCCTTATTTTATTGGATCAGTTAACTTCGCCTGTTCGCGAGCAAACTATATTCATGTTCTCGTGAGCTTGGCACTTGAGGAATGATTTGATTTTTTTGGTAGGGGAATGGAATCCATGTCAGCTTCGGTGAGTTTTGTCAAAAATTATTGGGCATCTTTCTCGTCTTGTCATGCTAAAATGCAGGTGGAGATATGTAGTAAAGGGAAGCAAGTGGAGCTGGATCTTCAGCCAACCAATATCATTGAGAGGAAGGTTGTTCCTTGGAGGCCACCCACCCCAGACTACTACAAGATTAATGTCGATGCAAGTTCTGTGGAGGCCATTGAATCTGCGAGCGTGGGGGTGGTTGTAAGAAATCACTGTGGTCAAGTGATTCTTTCCTCCTGGGATTATATTGGTAATTGCTACAACGTCGAGGAAGCGGAACTTAGAGCATCCCTGTCCGGCCTATATATTGGTTTGACACTAGACATGCCCATCATTTTGGAAACTGATTGTTCCTTTGTGGCCTCCGTTTTTGGAAGAGATTCTATGGACAGATCATCCCTTGTTGATCTTAAGAAGGAAGTCGTAGCTGTCTCAAAGTTGTTGGTGAATTTACAGATTTCTAAGATCAACAGGAGGGCTAATATGGTAGCCCATGAGATTGCAAAGTTTAGTTTTGATAATAAATCTGATGGTTTTCTTTTTCATTCTGATCCGCCCTGCGTGACAAAGTTTGTTATGAATGATTGTACATACATTTTAAGTTAATTAATACATGGTGTGGTTTTTCAAAAAAACAAAGAAGGGCAAAAGTATTGTCAATGAACATAAGGAGATGGTAAAAGGATTGATTGCACTTGTAGTGGCAATCAAGGAAGTCGCGTTTCCGTTGAAGTGTGTAATTCTTCTAGTCGTCTTATTTGGAGCATCTCTCCGCGTGAAAGACTTATGAACTAAGTGCGCTAAATGTCATCTTATGAAGTAATTAAGTAGTGAACCTCTACACTCAATGGCTTAAATACATGAATTTGTCTGAAAAAATATTCGAAGTTAAGTTCTAGGAGTTGGTTAGGAACCACTTTTTTAACTCCTCGAATTTAGGGAGTTAAGGTTTGAGGAGCCAATTGAGGGGCTAAACTATAGGAGTTCAGTTAGAGATGCTTTTATCTATGATCTGCCCAAGCTTGGTGAGTCCAAGTGCCCTACCATTGAGCTAAGTTGTATCATGTGAACATTACTTTATCCATGACGTATTTATCCTTGAAAAGTAATTTTAATTACAAATTCATTTTAAAATGTCATGTGGTGACCATCTGATATATTTGACCATAGTAACTGCAAATCGTCCATTGATAACGGAAATCTTGTTAACAACACAGGAAAACAAAAGGAGTTTCAGCAACAAGTTCGAATGAATGAAAGTTCTCCTCCAAAGCAGAGTGCAAAGGGATCCTTAGGAAAGGATCCTAAGTATTTCAAACTGTAAATAAAATTATGTACGTATTAGAAAAAAAATCTAAGGATCTCAAGTCCTTCAATAACCCTGAAAAGGATAGAATCAAAGAAGCCATAAGACTATGCTGGTTGGAAGTTGGAATCATGGAGCGATACAGTACGACAAGTGAGAGCAGGGGTGACTTGTTAGGGGTCTGTTTAAGACACATCTAAATGGGACATAATTATGTCACATATAACTTGATGTCCATTATGTTTGTGGTCTATTTTTTTCTTCCAGTTTTTTTATTCTTTGTTCCTGCCTTATTTATGGGAGCTTAGATGTGACACTTTTAGAAAACATGTAGATGTGAATTAGACAAACTGGACTTGTTAACGCTAACCTTGATTTATGCATTTACAAGGTTCCAAAATTAGTTTCCTGCAATGTGTGATCATATATGATTTTAAAAGCCACTAAAAGCATGCGTGATAACAGTTACAAAATGGATCCGTTATGTTAACAAAGCACTGCATGATGTCTCGTTAGCTGTTGATATATCCGATAGAGGGCATTTTTATTAACTCAAAATATATTATCGGACAGATAAACAACATGATGAGCAACACCCAACCTATATATAAATAAGATAGCTGATGATAAAAAGTTGCTGATATATAGTCGCATCAGTGAAAGAACATAGGATTTCCCTAGACACAAAGGAGCAAAGTTTGGATTAATCAGATAAAGCTCCAGATATTTCGACCAGATTATTCCATGCATGGAGCTGAGCAGGGGCACGTACGTTAATTAGGTTAACCTCTGGAAGATGAGACGGCTTCTTGAAAATCGAATAATGTTCTCTGAAAGACGAGACGGCTTCTTGAAGATTGAATAATGTTCTTGCCGTCTAGCTTGCGTCCCGGTGGTGCGTCTAGTATCATTGGAGGGCGTGTAGTGGTGTGTCTCCGGTGATCTCGTAGGATTCGTTCAGTGGTTGTCTTTGTAGAAGTCCATGTTCTAGCTAATGCAACCAAAAGACCGATCTGATGAAAGAGACTAGGCAGCACATTATACGTCAACACTCCCCCTCACGTGTGGCTCCCTCAGACCTAAACGTGCGTCACCCGGGTCTTGAACTCAAGACCTCTTGGCTCCGATATCATGTAGAAATGCATACTCTAGCCAATGCAACCAAAAGACCGATCTGATGAAAGAGACTAGGCAGCACATTATACGTCAACACTCCCCCTCACGTGTGGCTCCCTCAGACCTAAACGTGCGCCACCCGGGTCTTGAACTGAAGACCTCTTGGCTCCGATATCATGTAGAAATGCATACTCTAGCCAATGCAACCAAAAGACCGATCTGATGAAAGAGACTAGGCAGCACATTATACGTCAATAGTCTTTAATCGATTCGCTCGGATCAGGACTCCATTCGTCTATGTCAGTGTGCCCATCATCAGGGACCAGTGATGTTCTAGTGCACTGGTCCTAAGAGGCCTTAACACGACAACTTCTCGATTGTCTACTACAACATGTTTTGCCTTGCTCTGGCGAGGGATGGATTATGACAGCGACGCACCTTCTGCTCACTTCAGTGCTTGTAATTGTTGCTAGTTGGTCTACGGATTTAAATATTTTTTTATTATTTCTGATGTTCGCCGTACTATCATGATTGATAATGAATAGATTAGAAATTTTTCTGCAATAAATAAATAAATTAGATTAAGCTTGAAGAACATACGAGGCGCGCGTTCGGTGGTAGCAGTGTGCATTACGCCTGCTAAGTACGATAGGGTGCCGTGTGTTTTTGCGAAAGGAAGGCGCATGATCTATGGGGGGATTGACCAGTACGGCAGCCATGATGAACCGGGTACGCGACCGAATGATTCGAAACCGTGTGTGGCGCGCGCGCGTGCGTGCAGAGGCAGAGAGAGATGCATGGATCGAAGCTAGCAAAACCTAGCGTTGGATTCTGTAATGATTTCGTCGCCTGCGGGCCGATGGAAGCTGGAGGCCTGGCCAGAACGACGGTCCATGGAGTGGAGAGGAACCAGAAACGAGAACCGCTGCAGCACTCCACTCCACTAGATTTTCTACTGCTGCTGCCATAGGCATGACTACCTCTCTGGCTGCAGCTCTGCTTCTGCACACTGACTGAGTTAAGACAGTCTCGCTGGCTGAAGGCTGAAGCGATGAACTGCGATCATGGCGCGCGCACTGACTGAATACTACCACTACAGTATATAGCCGGCTACGCACGTAAGCGGGTCGACGCTGCATCATTGTCCAGGGCCCTTTCTTGGAAAGTTTATGGTCTACTGGTAAAAATAGAGGAGCGAGCACAGCAGCAGGTGAGGTCATGCATGCATCCGGTAGATCGATCGATCGATCGCCGAACCGGCGGGCCGGCCGGTGAGGTCGGTTTATACAATTATTTTTACTGACGTGTGGCGCGATCTATCCTCGGATTCCATGTCTGTCCGTCTCGCGCAGCAGATATTCTTGCAAGGGATCGATGCGTGTAGGGCGCGCTAGCACATGGAGTGCAGTACGACCCGTGCAAACAAACGACGAATTTTGCCATGCAAACGTTGTTAAACAAGTTGACGTCATGCAATACTTGTACTGTACTTTGGGCTAATATATTTAAACTGAATCTTCAAGGCAGATCAAACACGCGTACTACATTCTATTTCAAAATGGAAATATTGTCTTGCCCTCCATTTCTCTCTTGGCGCGGTGGTACGTACCCCGGTAGATTTAAAAAATATACGGGCTAGCATGGAGCCATGCTAGCTGGGTGTGGGTGGTGCCATTGGTGTGTGGTTTGCGTGAGGAGCAAGAGATCGTCGGTCGAGGATGATGGACAGATGGAATGATGGATGGAGGTGATAGATAGCTTGTGTTGACCCAAACCTACCTGCCCTAGCTAGCTGCAATCAATCCATCCGCACAAGCCCTACCCACGCCTCCTCCTAGCCATACCAGTGTAGGAGTAGATCGACAAGGCTGGAAAAGGAGAGCGGAGCAAAAACCAGCTATCGCTGCAGTAGACGCTGCAATGCGTCTCCCCGTACGTACTATTCTACATCCGCGGCATGGCCTGGCATGGCACTCAACTTTACGCCACTGTTACCCGCTCTGCAAGCAAACAGTAAATAGGAATCGACTGATGGATCGACGGGATGGCTAGCCCGCGCATGGATGCAACGCAGAGTAAAGTGTATCGATCGCGTGTGTGCGTGCGACTGTGCGTGCGTGAATTCCCATGATGATTGGAGACGCGCGCCCTAACTTCGCGGCCACCGCGAGCGATCGGGCCGCAGCAAACCCAGTGGCGACGTACGCCAGTTGACCACCGTCACGTCGACATTCCGTGTCCTGCTCTCCGTAGCAGCATGGAGCAAACTCTCAAAAGACGCATGCAATGCAAGTGTCCGTTGCTAGTTGGGAAAAGCATATGCATGCATGACATGCACACAAACTTTAAATGCGTGATCATGTCATGACGTGTACTGAAGCAATTCATTTCATAGTACTATTTTTCACAGGGTCGGTTTCATAGTACTATTTTTCACAGGGTCGGCCATGGGCATTTCTATGAAAACGTTAAAATGTGAATATTTTTTTCCCGTTAAGTTTGCATCACACGGCTAGGCAGTGATGCATGCACGGATGGCAATTCACTGCCCACTAGTACTACACGTGTCAAAGTTAAGTCTGTCATTCTGCAGGGGGTCAACGCTTCTCAGATCAAATGTTCATGTCATCGTGACGTTGCTCAAAGTGATCTGCAGTTGCACAATACGTATACATCAACGGGAATTCACGGGTTAAGGTTAAGTACTCGCTTTGTTCAGACATACTTATCAAAGAAATGATTGTATTTAGACGTATTTTATTGAAGAAAGTCTTAGTTGAAGCTGCTGCTGTCTTCGGAGGATACCGGCGTTAGTCAAGTGATGCGGCGGTGACGCTTAGCCTAGGACAGGCCCTTTTTGCTTTGTAGTCGTGTTGGCTGTGGTGGATAGCTCGGCAGCTAATAGGGTTGTCGTTTTCTTTTTCTTTGATCTTCGGATCTTCATCATGTTGTTCTTCCGCTACTTCCTGCTAAATCGAATCAAGCCAGCATTTTGCTGGATCTTTCAAAAAAAAAGTCTTTTTGGACAGAGTGAGTACATAGAGTTAGATGTTGCAGGCAAAGAATTGGGAAATTGCTTCCAAACAAAATACAGGCGTTTGAGTAAGACAAGTGGAAAAAATATTACAAATGCATCTATGAGAAGAGAGGATAAGAGATGTCTTGACCTGAAATGAGAAAGTAGTGCTGTAGTTAGTAATTAAAGTTATAATTGCAAACTTTCAAAATCCCATGCTAAAATCTACAGTGCCACAGAAGTTTATCCCTAAGCATTCCAACGTTACCAAGTTAACCAATGTAGTCTCCCGTCAACATATGTGTATATATGAACCTTAAAGAGCGATCGATGCCAGAGACAGACACGCCCATCACGAAGTAAAAGAATCTCATAGCCCACTACGCCACGCAGCACACCGCGGTATGGCTATAGCTTTGGCGTTTGGGTGAAAGCTAGCTGGGTAGATGGATGTGCTTCATCATAACTTCGCCGTTCGCCGTCGCCAACACTCAATCACCTGGAATTGGACGGTTGCTTGCTCGGTTCTCGCAGCCTGTCCTGCCACGCCCCTCTTCGGCACAGAACCGGTCTATCCAGACCATCGATGATGACACGCGAGAGGACAGAGACACTTCTCCTATCTACACTAGATCTCTTGATGATGCAAGCAAGGCAAGGGAGAGCGTGGCCTTGAGGAATGGCTTTTGTAATTTGGCTTTTTGGGGCCAGACATGGCGCTAGCTTCAGTGCCTCTGTAGCTAGCTTAGGGCATCTCTAACATATCTTAACTTTAATCCTACGGGCCTGTTTAGTTACAGCCTAAGGTTGCCACGCCTAATCTTAGTCACGCCACAATATTCTAGGCATGTGTTTAGTTCATTGCCACACTTATGGCTTGCAATACTTTTCTAGTTGTATGATCCACATGTCATAGGCTCAATTTTTTGTCAAATCTTGGCACACTTGTGGTGGCCATTTTGTTAGCCACACTTTGCCTAAGGTTAGTTATGGCAAAATTAGTCATCAACCAAACAGGCCCTACATCCCATCCCTTATTCTAGTAAAAAAACTTATTTTTTAGAGATTAAACTTTTTATTTCATCTAGCAGATTTCCAAAACTTAGATCCCCAATTTCTTTCGCTGGTGCATCCAAATATTTGTTCAACCAATTGAAACAAATGCATCACATTAGGGCATGTTCAACGGCGACCTGCAAATTCCCTCCGGCATCCGTCAGCAGATAGAAGGGATCAGTACGCGGACATGGATGTGAGAGGCAGCCATCCAGCGCTGCCCGCATACATTTCAATCAAAATTTAAACTAACCGAACGAAATTCATGCAAATGGGCCGATATTCATGAAAGTACCGATAGAAAATAACACAAATCATAATAGCATGCAAATTAAGTCTAGTACAACAATGTCTCAAATTCGACTAGATTAACCAGATGTCCAACAAGTTTTTCATCAACGGATCATGCCCTCCCACACATACTCCCCCTTCAGCTTCATCCAACAGTGTGTGTATGTAAATCGCCATCCCTTTTTCCTGTGGTACACCATTGATACACCATGACAGTGTGTGCGGGCTAGATGATGTGTACACCAACATTGAATGAATGAATGAAGCAACAAGTTGAGCAAGAGGAAGCAAACCTTACGATCTCGTCCTCTGCCGCATGCAATGGCCATCTTGCCACCAGCTGACAAACTACACCACAAAACTTGGTGACGCTGGTCTGGATAGCATACCAGCGATACGATAACGACCTCATGTTGCGTTCTTAAATGATGTACATGTCATAGGGCGCAATGTGCTTTCGTGCGTGAAACTTTCATGCACTTGGTGCCATAAGGTCCCCCCCTTTGCTCCTGCCTACTAAATCCGCGGATACGTCCAATCATGCATCGCACAACAAATATGATAAAAGATATATCTAAAAGCAATATGATAAAAGATAGACCAGGGGGGCAAAGATTTCACTAGTGACTTCTCTCAAGAAAATAGCATACGGTGGGTAACAAATTACTGTTGGGCAATTGATAGAAGAACAAATAATTATGACGATATCCAAGGCAATGATCATGAATATAGAAATCACATACAAGATTATAGACCGACTCCTGCCTGCATCTACTACTATTACTCCACACATCGACTGTTATCCAGCATGCATCTAGTGTATTAAGTTAATGGAAAAACGAAGTAATGCAATAAGAACGATGACATGACGTAGACAAGATCTATTCATGTAGAAATAGTCCCTATCTTTTTATCATTAATAGCAACAATACATGCGTGCCTCGCTACCCCTTCTGTCAGTGCGTGAGGACACCGCAAGATCGAACCCATCATAAACCACCTTTTCTCATTGCAAGAAAAATCAATCTAGTTGGCCTTACAAAACCAAAGATTCGGAGAAGAAATACGAGACTTTAAATAATCATGCATATAAGAGATCAAAGAAGACTCATATTATATTCATGGATATAGATCTGATTATAAAATCGAACCTCATCAGATCCCAACAAATACACCGCAAAAAGTCATTACATCAAATAGATCTTCAAGCGAACATTGTATTGAGAATCAATAAAAAGAGAAGAAGCCATCTAGCTACTGCCTACGGACCCGTAGGTCTATGGTGAACTACTTAGGCATCATTGGAGGAGCACTGATGGTGATGATGAACCCCTCCGTGATCGTGTTCCCCTGCGGCAGAGTCCTGGAATAAGGTTATAGATTGGATCTCGTGGTTCTGGAACTTGCGGCGGCTGGAATTATGTTTCGTCGACTCCCCCTAGTGTTTCCGGAATATTTGGATATTTACAGAGCTGAGAGGCGGTGGAGGAGACCCCCGTGGGCCCCACAACCCATCAGGGCCCGCCAGGGGCCTCTGGCGGGCCTTGTGTCTTGTGGGCTCCACGGGCCTCCCCTCTGGTGCTTCCTTGGCTCCCAAGTCGTCTTCTTGTTCAAAAAGAATGTCCAAAAAGTTTCACTGCGTTTGTACTCCATTTGGTAGGGATATTCTACAAAGTAAAAAACAAGCAAAAAACAACAATTGACACTAGGCACTATGTCAATAGGTTAGTCCCAAAAAATGATATAATGTTGCTATAAAATGATTGTAAAACATCCAATAATGATAATACAACAACATGGAACAATAAAAAATTATAGATACGCCGGAGACGTATCATTTCCTCGACCATCCTCTTTTTCTTTTTTGTGATCGGCCTCCAATGCAAGCCTTTGCTCCCCATTATCATTATCTTTTCCTCGAACTCCAGTGCAAACATTTGCACCTCTAAGTTCAAGTCTTTTTCTTTTGCATGCACCTTTCTCTCCTTGGCCACTACATTTGCCTTCCATGATTTCACCTTCCCTCGTCCATCATCTTCATCTCATAGAAGCAAGTAATCTTCTCCTCCTTCCGACCAGCCGCCAATGCCCTCTTCTCCTCACTACAAAAAAACACTTTCGTGATAATACGTGTTTGTCACAGTATGCCACGTTTTTTGTCATGCATGTACATACATGACGATTTTATGACATAATCAAGATAGTCATACATGTGCTGTCGTAGAAGTGTTCCATGACAATACTGAAATTATCATCCCGGAAGTGACCACTTCCATGACGATAAATGGTGCGTCATGGAAGTGTTTTCGTTAAAGGTAACCGACACATGGAATCCACCATAACGGGTCGACGTTAAGCTATCGGGTCCGGTTTTGGATCCGATAACCTGTTAACAGCATAGACCAATGGCGATTTTCCATGTGTACAATTCTCATTGTCCGAAGGAACCACGTGTCAGCTCCGCGTTGGGACAGATTGCATCCAGCAAATGGACGAGACGCACCTATGATACATCAATACATGGCTTGGCCCAACAGTGGCCTATTTAGGTCAAAAGGTTGGCCCATTTGACCTGGTCAAAAGGCAATGGGCTGGCCAACGGAAAGTCTGTTAACAATCTGTTCGCATATAGCCCGTTCACAGCCCGCTAACTCGCCACCCGTTATGGCCTAACTGAATTAGGCCCAGTAGCGTCATCTGAGCCCTCCAATATGATTCCAGCCCGTTGTAACTTTCTGCCCATGTATGGTCCGTGATGTTTTTGGGCCCATATGAGGCCCATTGTAACTCTGGGCCCTTTAATGGCCCCTGGTGAAATTGGCCCATAATGAACAGTATTTCGCTACATACCTATTAACGACCCTTTATTTCATAGGGCCATTTTCCACCCTGTGTTATCTTTTGGCCTTCTAAGGGCCCATTTATTCTTGGGATCATTTCTAGCATACGATTACTTACGGGCCGTTACTAGCATGTCCTGCTGATGGGCCAAATTCAGCCTGTGGTTACAGTCGACCCATTTGTGGCCCGTTAATCAAGTGGGTTGTTTTCATAGCATCATCTAATACGACCCATTAACGACCCATTATTCCCGTCGATAGAATTAAGCCTGTTATACATGCCAGCCTATTAACGACCCGTTATGGCCGGCCCATAAATATATGATTCCCATTCTAGCCCGTTTACGGCCCATATTATGGTCCGTTAGTGGTCCATGAATAGTACGACCCATGTTTGGCCAATCGATCATACATCCCGTAGAAGGCCCGTTGGTTTTACGAGCCATAGAAGGCCCATGGATCCTACGACCCATAGAAGGCCCGTGGTCACTATAGCAGGTAAGAGGACCATGGTTACAATGGTCTGTATGTTGCCCGTGGTTATTGGGCCCTAGTTCTAAATAAAAAGGTTATTGTGGTCACTAGCAAAACGCGGAAAAAGAACTACAAGCAAACAAATAAACAATACAATAAGGAAATAAATAAATAAGCAAGCAACTTATGCTAGACTATTACGGCTATTACAAATATTATATCCACTGCGCATCAAAGTTCGCCGCCAGTGCAAATATAGTTAACAAACACTGGTGCGCGTCGGTCCTAAACAAACGGTTTTTAACCCCTTTCCACGACGGCCTTCGGAACCGTCGCCAAGTGAGTGTGTGCGATAGGGGGTCCTTCCCACACGACCCAGAAACCGTCGGGGATATGGAACAGTGACCCATAGGCCTTTCAAAATGTAATCGTGTGCGATGCAGCACACACTAAATTCTTTCGCATGTGTGGTATCGGTGATTAAGCGTTTCTAATGACGCAGTGAAACCATACGGTCTGTCATAATGAACCGTTTGGGAAACAGTATGTAAGGCACATGGGCCAACATATGAACTGTGTGCGATTTGTGCGCTGTCGCACACGAGTTTTCTGCGTAGCCCGTCTGCCATGCCAACTCCATCGCACACGTTTTCTAACAATTACCGTTTGCGATAATGTTTTATGACAAACGGTTCAGGAGCCCCTTCGCACACATACAAGTGCTGCAGACCGTTTGTGTTTTGTTAGGTATCACCGACGGTTACCGCAAGAGTAACGTGTGCTTTTTGTTTGGGATCCCACATGTTTCCTGAAAAAATACGACTGGGATTGTATTTTGCATTGGGTACGGTTTACTCCCAATTCTCGTGTGCGATAACGCGATATCACAAACGATTTCGGAGAACCTACGCATACGTAGTAGCGCTGCAAATCATTTGCAATCTGCTGGGTATCACCGATGGTTCCGCTACGATTGACATATGCTTTCCGATGTGGATCACACACACTCATTTAGTTCAACCGTGTGTGGATCAATTGCTAGGTTAAAACAAAACATCCCATTTTGAATTGGCACGCAAAAAGCAAATTTGCAACAATATTCAATTAACAAATAAACAAAAATATCCCATTTTGAATCGGCACGCAAAAAGCAAATTCGCCATAATATTCGATTGAACAAATAGTGTCCACAGGAAGAACATTCATCAGATTTCGCAACAATTGCAATTGAACATATGGTAGCTAAATTCCAATGATTTGTCCACACATATATGCATTACATAATTAATCATAGTGTACGAAATACAAAGACCTCATCAGATGGAAAACAATGGATCCATGCGTTATATGTTTAGCAGCTAACTCTTAATGTTTCAGGAGAACGCAAGCTGAAATCTTCATTATCACCAGTGGGATTGATGTAGTGATCCACGAAGAAGTCGCTGATAAATCTCTGAACCATCAGCAATTCACCAGCCGGGAGCGGTTCAGGGGTCCTCGGTTTTAAGATGAGCTGCAATATTTTTAAGATCAGAATGTGTCATATGAGTGGAGTAAAATATATTAATTAAGATAGACTTACTGGTACTAATTCGCAAGGATCGTCACAACTATCAGCAGATTTACAGATGGAGATCATGTGTCTGCAAACATAGTATCCACAAAGGATGGTCCCTGCTTCTTGCTGAGGACAATGAATTTTTCTGTACAAAATTAGTCATGTATTTGTCCTATTAGGAACAACCTAACCGGTGCTACATGTATTATTTTTTCTTTGGAAAAAATAGAAAGAGGTTTATTTAGAAGCTTGAACATTTGACTAGCATAAGGAAAGGTATTTGCAGACTATTGGATAAATTTTCCGAAAATAATGGATTTTGGTGTGTTAGCGGAGAAACGATCTCGTGCTGCAGAGGTAGTGTCCTCTTGAACAGGTTCCCTGTTTTAGCTTCCCACAACGCGAGCACACTACAAATGATGATGAATTTCGACAACATCAATTATTGAACCAGATATGAATGCAAATTAATTTCAACATCATAGAATTCAATACATAACCAAGAATTGCTGAAGATGTGTCAGATCCTAAGCGTTTGTTGACTCTCTGAGAGAATCGATGTAGTAAATTGTGTTCTTATTTGGAACAATGAATACCAATATCCAGTGATTGCTACATATTAAGAAAGCCATGAACTTACGAATGATGTCGAAACCTGAAAGACAATCAGTGTATGTGTGGTTGTTTACTTGACTAACCGTTCATGATATGGACAGAGAAATGTTTCTGCATGGGACGTGTTTTCGAAGATACGGACGGCCGTGTTAACGGCCCAGTCCCATCGGTCCTTTTCATGTAATGTTGTGCCACTTGCTAATGCAGGATCTATGAAATAAACACTCTCACTTTGTCTTCTCTGCGCGTTCAATCTCCTGAGAGGAATAAAATGCAGTTAGTTGTTTATCATTTACATCCTTGTATGGAGAAGTTGATCAGAGTGTGTTAAGTACTTACAAAATCACGCATCTAACAAGAGTGGCATCGAGCACGTTGAAGTTGAAGAAGAGATGCAAGTCCTCTAAACTCACAATGATGGAACCATCATCGTGTCGGAAATGATCTCTGTTGTAGTGGACTAGCAAATGGTGATGACCTTCTTACATTTGATCCATGCAATATTCATGTAACTCGCGGCAACTGGAGATGCACTCATCAAAGTATTCGCCAACAAGAAATGGCTGGTCATGGACGTAATTGCGTGCTTCAAGTATGCCTGCTTTATTTTTAGCAAGCAACAAACATACTTCTTCATCACCCATGGCGTCAGAAATAATATTACTCCCCGATTCGAACAAGCTGTTGTTAATTTGGTTCTGGGTGATGAGTGCTTTAAGTAAGAGGCAATCGTTCTCTTTCCTCTTCACTCTCCCGCTGCGCTTCCTCGTGGTCGTGGGTGTAGCCTTTTTGGACACTTCCTTCTTGGACTTGAAGCATTTCTGGCAGAACGTCTCGTTGCCTGAATGGTAGACTGCCGAGCAGACGGTGAATCTTGGACGGACTGCTTAGCAGACGGTTTATCTATGGCGGACCACTGAGCTGGCGGTGCTGCTGTGACGGACTGCTAGGCTGTAGGAGCAGAGGAATCAGACTGCTCACCATGCGTTGAAGCTATGTTGGGTTTCTGCGAAGGTGGTGCCAACTTGTCGGTGTGTTGAGGAGGCCGTGCCAACGCGTTGGTTTGCTGAGCAGGAAGTGCTGACGCATTGGTATGCTGATCACGTGCCTGCGGCCGACGGACTGATGAGCAGTTGGTTCTGGACCTACAGACTGCTTAGCAGGAAGTTCCGAAGCATCAGACTGCTTAGCAGTCTGTTCCACCAGGTTGGTCTGCTGTGACGCCCCGAGACCGATGCGCCACGTGTCTCCCAGTTATTCGCCATCGTTTCCATGTCATTCGCTTGCGTGTTGCATCTTGTCATGTCATCATGTGCATTGCATCATCATGTTTTCTAAACTTGCATCCGCCCGGGTCTCCCCATTCCTTCCGTTATCCGTTCCGAGCCCAGACACACTTGCACACGCCCGCGGCACGTCCGAAATAGTATTTTATAAGTGGCCGAAAAATGTTCTCGGAATGGGTTGAAAGTTGGCGTGCGGTGTTATTATGTTGTCAGTAGAACGACTGTCAAATTTCATCGCATTCGGAGATTGTTTGATGCCCCAACGGATAACTATAGCGACATTATAGCTGGTCTAACGTCGGACATGTTAGGTCTCTGGAAACAGATGCCGGGCCACTTTCTCTCTTCTCTCCTCTCAGCCCGAGGCCTTCTGCACAGCCCGCAAGCTCCAACCTACCCCTCCTCGCGTCCGGAGCCGTCGGATCAAGATCGGAGGCTCTGAAACCCCCATAAACCCCCTAACCCTAGAACCTGCCCTATAAAATCCACCTCCCCTTCCATTTTGGGCAGCTACCTAACCCTCCTCCTAAATTTCCGCGCCTACCCGCTTCCGCTGCCACTTGGCACGCCGCCGTTCGCCAGTCGCCGCCATCCACCACCAGCGCCGCCACCCTCGGCCTATCGCGCCACGCCACCTGTCCCCGGTGCCTTCCCCCGCCCCTACTTCGCCGCACGGCCCGCCAGAACCCAGATCGGGCCCGGGCAAGCCCATCGGGGCCCGCCCCGAGCCCGAGCAAAGCCTCCGCTCCCGCAGGAGCTCCTCCCATTCCCGAGAAGCTCGAGCCCCTATGCCGCCCGGCTCCTCCTTGCCTCGCGGCCGAAGCCTTCCTGCGTCACCCGCCTCCGGCCACTATACCTCATCGTCGACGACTGCCTCCTCTAGTTCGCGCCTCCCGTCAACTACCTCTCCTCCCCGTCTCCTCCCTCTCTCGGGACCTCACCTCACCTCATCTCTTTCCCTCTCGCTCAGGGAATGCCCATGGATGACGCCCCGCTGCCGGAGATGACCGGTGCCGGACCGTCCTCGCCGGATCCGTGCAACCGCCGCCCCGGATCAAGTCCCTGCCGCAGTCCGCCGCTGTTCCAAGACCCGCCGGAGCCCCAGCCACGCGCCTTCATTGATCGAGACGGCCAGATGCGTGGGCCGCCTCACGCACACCTGGCCCAGCGCTCCGGCCTCCAGCCCAGCCTGCCTCTTCCACCAACCGGGCCAAGCCCAATGTGAGGAGCTTCCCCCAACACAGTTTAGTTCTGTTTCAGACCATTATTGTTTTTTTCAGTCTGCGATTTTCCTATTTATCCAGAGACTGCAGTTTTTACAGAAAAAGCCTTGTTGATCATGCATATAATAACTTTATAACCGTGCATCTTTTAAAATGATTTATATATGAAAAATGCTTAGAATCTTGTCTAGTTTCATAATATCCAACTTTCATGCATGTTTGAAATGTTTAAACTGCTTTTTGCATTAATTTGCTTAAATGCCATGCTAAAATGATTTATTTCATAACTAAATAACCGTAGCTCCAAATTTGATAAACTTTATATGTAAGTGGGGTAGAAAAATGCCTAGTTTAACTTGGTGCACTCATCTTGCATGTTTAACAACTCTAAAATATGGTTTAAGGCAGAATAGTACCAAATCCATAATTTGCACATGGGGATTTTCCGGATTTGTTGTTTGTTATATCCGGCCTCATTTAAACTTGCCTAGATAGGTAGTTTTCATATGCTACACCTCTTGCCATGCTAACCAACATTTAATATTGTTGAGTAAATAAACGGGAGAGAACTAAATTTGTAGTATTGTTTGTTGCACTTTTCCATGCCATGCCTCATTAAACCGGACATGCATCATACTTGTTTGCGCATCATGCCATGTTTATGTGATGGTTGTTTACCATGTTGTTTTCTTCTTTCCGGGTTGCTTTCTCTCGTTAGCTTTGGTTTCGTTCCGGAGTTGTGAGGATCCGTTCGACTACGTCTGTTTGTCTTCTGCATGGACTCGGTACTTCTTCCTTGCGGGATTTCAGGCAAGATGACCATACCCTCGAAATCACTTATACCTTTGCTTGCTAGTTGTTCGCTCTATTGCTATGTCGCGATACCTACCACTTGCTATATCATGCCTCCCATATTGCCATGTCAAGCCTCTAACCCTCCTTTCCTAGCAAACCGTTGTTTGGCTATGTTACCGCTTTGCTCAGCCCATCTTATAGCGTTGCTAGTTGTAGGTGAAGATGAAGTTTGTTCCATGTGGGAACATGGATATGTTGGGATATCACAATATCTCTTATTTAACTAATGCATCTATATACTTGGTAAAGGGTGGAAGGCTCGGCCTTATGCCTGGTGTTTTGTTCCACTCTTGCCACCCTAGTTTCCGTCATATCGGTGTTATGTTCCTTGATTTTGCGTTCCTTACACGGTTGAGTGTGGGGAGCCCTTGAATAAAACTCCTCTAGCAAGGCCCAACCTTGGTTTTACCATTTGCCTCACCACCACCTACTTTTCCCTTGGGAGTCGCGCTCCTGAGGGTCATCTTTATTTTAACCCCCAGGCCAGTGCTTCTCTAAGTGTTGGTCCGAACTAGAGTCCTTTGCAGCGCCACCTCAGGGAAACATGAGGGCTGGTTTTAGTTGTACGGAGTGCTCATCCGGTGTTGCCCTGAGAACGAGATATGTGCAGCTCCTATCAGGATGTTGGCGCATCGGGCGGTCTTGCTAGTCTTGTTTTAGCATTGTCGAAATGTCTTGTAACCGGGATTCCGAGTCTGATCGGGTCTTCCTGGGAGAAGGAATATCCTTCATTGACCGTGAGAGCTTGTGATGGGCTAAGTTGGGACACCCCTATAGGTTTTGAACTTTCGAAAGCCGTGTCCGCGGTTATGTGGAAGATGGGAATTTGTTAATGTCCGGTTGTAGAGAACTTGTAACTTAACTTAATTAAAATGCATCAACCACGTGTGTAGCCGTGATGGTCTCTTCTCGGCGGAGTCCGGGAAGTGAACACGGTTCTTGTGTTATGCTTGAACGTAAGTGGTTTCAGGATCACTTCTTGATCACTTCTAACTTCTCGACCTTGCTTTGCTTCTCTTCTCGCTCTTATTTACGTAAGTTAGCCACCATATATGCTTAGTGCTTTGTTGCAGCTCCACCTCACTACCTTTCCTACCCATAAGCTTAAATAGTCTTGATCTCGCGGGTGTGAGATTGCTGAGTCCTTGTGACTCACAGATACTTCCAAACAGTTGCAGGTGTCGATGATACCAGTGCAGATGACGCAACCCAGCTCAAGTGGGAGCTCGATGAAGATCTTGATCGTTGTTTTGTGTCTTTTCCGATTGATCAGTAGTGGAGCCCAGTTGGAACGATCGGGGATCTAGCAATTGGGGTTGTCTTCTTTTACTTTGGTTCCATAGTTGGACCTTTGATTGTACCTTCGATGATGTTTGTTTAACTTGTATTTGTGTGAAGTGGCGATTGTAAGCCAACTCTTTATCCCTTTCTTATTCAGTACATGGGATTGTGTGAAGATTACCCCTCTTGCGACAAACCTACCATGTGATTATGACTCTAAGTCGTGCCCCGACACGTGGGAGATATAGCCGCATTGTGGGTGTTACAAGTTGGTAATCAGAGCCATTCCCGACTTAGGAGCCCCCTGCTTGATCGAATCGCTGACATTGTTGAGTCTAGAACAAAATGTTTTTCAGTCTTAGGATTATATATATCAGAGAGTAGGATTCTTTTTACTCCTCAGTCCCTTCGTCGCTCTGGTGAGGCCTCCTGATGTAGAGTTTTGATTCTTCTCTCCTCAAATTTCATGAATTTTTTTTAGGATCACGTGGGTGTCTTGGAATTGTTCCGATGGTTTTGTGACGAGAATATTGCTCTTGGTGCCTCCTAACATTTAGGGGTTGTGGCAGTGTCCCGGGGAGTTGAGCTCCGAGGTGTTGTCGTCACAATTTTATCGTTGCAGTTCTGGAATACCTGAGTTCGCCGACATAAAAAATCTCTTTTATGCAGTTGTTGGTGAGATAACCTCGACGCCACCCAGTACTGGTGGGAGTTCAGGAGTATTGCCATAACTCGTATAGCGGATTCTTTTCGAAGGTTGAGGTACATGATTTCCGAAGGTTTCTTTGTTATGTGTTGAAGGATGGATACAGCTGGATGTAGGTATTGTTAGTTTGGGTGAGATATTATGCTTCCCCTGTATCCCCAACACCGGATTGCATAACCAGAGAGTTTCGGGACTTTATAGGTGGGAATTCAAGTAGCTCCTAGAATATCTTTCCAGCAGACACATGATAGGATATGGGATCTATCATATGTTTGTTCTAGCTTATTCTGCAAGCCAATCCTTTGTTTTGTTTTGAATTGTGGTATTCGAGTTGCTTCAAGTCAAGTGTTGATTCCATACCTCCCCTAAGTGGTGTTCTCATATTTCTATGTGAATACTAATCCTTCTTGTTAATCGAGATTGTCAGGTCAATCCTTTTCAACCGGCGTGTTTCTCTTCAAGTGGATTTGATCATTTCAACATCCGCAAGATCACCTCTCGGTTTTTCCCAATGTTGTTCGTTTCATCTATCCCCAAGTTGCCTTTGTTTTCCCACCCACCCCTTTTTCTTCAAGGACTCGGATTTCTTAATCAAGTATCCATCTTATGGATGTGAAGTCTCTCCATTCTTTTCTTTCAATGTTCTTATCCGGTGATTCCCAAGAAGATTCTAACGGAGCTTCAAGTTCATCATTCATCATTATTTTTCTTCTCCGGTGGATTTAATTCAAGCTTTGTTGATCATATCCTTTCCTCGTTTCAATGCTTTCTCATACCGGTGCACCTCTTAATAATCCATTTCTTGCTATTCAATTGTTCTGGAGTGCTGAAGATATCTCAGAAGATTCAAGTTTCCATTCTCAATTCGCTCAAGTTCTTTTGGGGATGTTAGCTCATTCAAGCCATTTAAATCAACCGGTGTAATCTCCCTTTTTAAGTAATCGTTCGAAGGTGTTTCTTTTCAGTGGGCCCTAACCCACAGGTCTTTTCCCAGGATCTTACCCGACTCTTCTATTTTTTCGATGTTATTCTCCAATTCTTTTCCAAGTTTGACGTGAGAATGAGTTATCATTAGTCAAATGCCTTCTCCAAGATCTTTCAAATTCTTTTCATTGTTGATTTAACCTTTTTATTCTTCATTCCGGAGTGCCTCAATAATTCATGGTGGCGTATCTCATCGCCATTCTCAGATTTTGAAGACCGAGGAAGAGTTTCTCCTCCAAATTTTACCCGTTCTTCCAAAGATGCGTAGTTCAAGCTTGCCGCGATCCTCTCATAATTGTGTTCGATTGTGAGAATTCTTTTCACCCATCCGGAGCATTTTAGGAGGTGTTTTCATTTTTCTTGATCATCCAAAGGCCATCATTTCAGAAGATCTATTCATTCCAGCTTTCAGCTCTCGTTCTCCAAATATTACCAGTGCATCATTCAAGTATTCTCTAATCATCTCGGGATCTCTTCGTTCACTTGCATCTAAATTCTCTCAAGTATCTTCGTTCATTTTCTAATTCTTCCTAGTGTTTCGTTATCTTTTCTTTGTTCGTTTTTAAATCCTACCGGTGGTTTGTTGAAGACCATACCAAGATTATGCTATATCTCTCCTTAATCCTTTTCAACGAGAATAAGTAGTATGCCAAATTTGTTGCTTGTCATGAAGTTAAATTGGTGAAGGATACTCATAACATAATTCTTATTCTTGCTTCATCCAAGTGATGGATTCATTCTTACGAAGTGTGTTCACGATGAGTAAATTCTCGGTTCAAGTGCTTCATACGTTTCCCGGAGTTCCAAGATCTCTCAATTATATCATCGCGAAAGATCCATCTAAATCATTGCAAGGCTTCACCTTGTGTTTTCAACTTATCTTTCTTTCTATCATCCTTTTATTATCGGAGTTCTTCATGGATGCTCTACATGGTGGTTCGTCAAGGATTCCTTTCATTCTTCAATTGTTCTTCAAGATTTCTCTCAAAGTTTTGATCTGCCAAGCTATACTCAAAAGTTAACATGGTGCTCAACACATGTCTTGTTTTCGAGGAGTTCAAGCATTCTTCATCTTGCATTCTGAAGTGCAATTCTTTCTCCCTTATCTTTTGAGGTGGTGTTATGTCATTTTTGATAATTTCCCTTCGTGTTTCATGATTCACAAGTTGTCACGGATGAGATATGTAAACCCATCATTTTCTTTTCGTTCAGGAGATCCTTTGCAATCCATTAATCTCTTCGTTGGAGTTATCTTGTGTCATGTTTCACCTAAAGCTTTCCCTAAGGATTGTTGCTATTTATGGTGCTCATTAATGACCCAAGTTCTTCATTTATCCTCCCGATGAAATAAGGTTCTCGTCTCCTTGTTGATATCAATCCAATCTATTTTTTTCGTTAGTGGCAGAATTTCACCTCGTAGTTTTGAGATGTTCTCCATAAACCCACTACAAGCTTGTTCTTTTCGTTGTTGGTTTTCCAACAACTCCGTTATAACCTTCTTGGAAGGGTGCTTTCCAAACTCATTTGTGGCAGAAGTTGTCATTTTCTTCTCAATTCTTTCCTTTCCAACGATCCAACTTCTATTCTTTCGTTCCAGACGCATTGTGATGTCGCTCTCTTCACTCATCATCCCATTTTTGTCAAAGATCATGTTCTTTCCTTTTGATTTTCCATTTCCAACTGGAGTGCTGTCTGAAATCTTTGTTACCCCTTGTGACATTCTTTCAATAGTTCCGGAGGCAGTGTGTTGTTGATTTCATCAAGTATCCTCTCATCTTGTCAAGATCATGTTCGATTCCTTCCAGTTATAGTCGGAGTGCTGTCCAAATTATATCATTCTTATTCCGTCTTTATCTTGTTTTAACTGGAGTGTTGTATCTATCATTCCTCTTCTAATAGGAGTCCCATCCAAGTGCTTTCATTTTTTCCAAGTTCATATTATTGCCTTTCATTTCCAACTGGAGTGTTGTCGTAATTGATCCTTATCGTTCCTTGTGCATCTCGTTTCTACCGGAGTGCTTGCATGTACTTCTTGTCCATTGCAACCCTTTTTCTTATGTCTTCCAACCTACAAGGTTCTAGTAATGTTCCTTGTTCCTCTTTTCTAACAGAGTGTTTTCAAATTCGTTCATCTCCGTTGTATTCTTTCTTTCAAGTTTTCAACCTCTCAAGGTTCTTTGGTTTCACTCATTGGTCAAAGAAGCAACTTAGTTTTACCTCTTCTCTTCCTCTTCCGTTTCCCTCCGGTGCCATCTTAGATGCCGGGATGAGATCCTCTTGTAGTGGTGGAGTGTTGTGACGCCCCGAGACCGATGTGACAGGTGTCTCCCAGTTATTCGCCGTCGTTGCCATGTCATTTGCTTGCGTGTTGCATCTTGTCATGTCATCATGTGCATTGCATCATCATGTTTTCAAAACTTGCATCCGCCCGGGTCTCCCCGTTCCTTTCGTTGTCCGTTCTGAGCCCAGACACACTTGCACGCGCCCGCAGCACGTCCAAAATAGTATTTTATAAGTGGCCGAAAAATGTTCTCGGAATGGGTTGAAAGTTGGTGTGCGGTGTTATTATGTTGTAAGTAGAATGCTTGTCAAATTTCATAGCATTCGGAGATCATTTGATGCCCCAACGGATAACTATAGCGATAGTATAGTCGGTCTAACATCGGACGTTTTAGGTCTCCGGAAACAGACGCTAGGCCTCTTTCTCTCTTATCTCCTCTCAGCCCGAGGCTTTCTGCAGAGCCCACAAGCTCCAACCTACCCTCCTCGCGTCTGGAGCCATCGGATCGAGATCGGAGGCTCCAAAAACCCCCCTAAACCCCCTAACCCTAGAACCCGCCCTATATAAATCACCTCCCCTTCCATTTTGGGCAGCTACCTACCCTCCTCCTAAATTTCTGCGCCTACCCGCTTCCCTGCCACCACTTGGCATGCCACTGTTTGCCAGCTGCCACCAGCAACCACCAGCGCCGCCACCCTCGGCCTATCGCGCCACGCCACCTGTCCCCGGCGCATTCCCCCGCCCCTGTACCTCCGCATGGCCCGCCAGAACCCAGAATGGGCCCGAGCAAGCCCATCGGGGCCCGCCCCAAGCCCGAGCAGCGCCGCCGCTCCCGCAGGAGCTCCTCTCGTTCCCGAACAGCTCGAGCCCCAACGCCGCTCGACTCCTCCTTGCCTCACCGGCCAGAGCCTTCCCGCGTCGCCCGCCTCCGGCCACTCTACCTCGTCGCCGACGACTGCCTCCTCTAGGTCACGCCTCCCGTCAACTACCTCTCCTCCCTGTCTCCTCCCTCTCTCGGGACCTCACCTCACCTCATCTCTCTCCCTCTCACTCAGGGAATGGCCATGGATGACGCCCCGCTGCCGGAGATGACCGGTGCCGGCCCGTCCTCGCCGGATCCGCGCAACCGCCACCCCGGATCAAGTCCCTGCCGCCGTCCGCCGCCGTTCCACGACTCACCGGAGCCCCTGCCGCGCGCCTTCGTTGACCGAGACGGCCAGATGCGTGGGCCGCCTCACGCGCACCTGGCCCAGCGCACCGGCCTCCAGCCCAGCCTGCCTCTTCCACCAACCGGGCCAAGCCCAATGTGAGGAGCTTCCCCTAACCCAGTTCAGTTCTGTTTCGGCCCATTATTGTTTTTTCAGTCTGTGATTTTCCTATTTATCCAGAGACTGCAATTTTTATAGAAAACCCCTTGTTGATCATGCATAAAATAACTTTATAACCGTGCATCTTTTTAAAATGATTTATATATGAAAAATGCTTAGAATCTTGTCTAGTTTCATAATATCCAACTTTCATACATGTTTGAAATGTTTAAACTGTTGTTTACATTAATTTGCTTAAATGCCATGCTAATATGATTTATTTCATAACTAAATAACCGTAGCTCCAAATTTGATAAACTTTACATGTAAATGGGATAGAAAAATGCCTGGTTTAACTTGGTGCACTCATCTTGCATGTTTAACAACTCTAAAATATGGTTTAAGGCAGAACAATACCAAATCCATAATTTGCACAAGGGGATTTTTTGGATTTGTTGTTTGTTATATCCGGCCTCATTTAAACTTGCCTAGATAGGTAGTTTTCATATGCTACACCTCTTGCCATGCTAACCAACATTTAATATTGCTGAGTACTTAAACAGGAGAAAACTAAATAAGTCATGTGGTGTTCTGTCAATATGCAACTTGTTGCATATCGAGCTCCAGTTAATTTGTAGTATTGTTTGTTGCACTTTGCCATGCCATGCCTCATTAAACCGGACATGCATCATACTTGTTTGCGCATCATGCCATGTTTATGTGATGGTTGTTTACCATGTTGTTAGCTTCTTTCCAGGTTGCTTTCTCTCGTTAGCTTCGGTTTTGTTGCGGAGTTGTGAGGATCCGTTCGACTACGTCTGTTTGTCTTCTTCATGGACTCGTTCTTCTTCCTTGCGGGATTTCAGGCAAGATGACCATACCCTCGAAATCACTTCTATATTTGCTTGCTAGTTGTTCGCTCTATTGCTATGCTGCGATACCTAACACTTGCTATATCATGCCTCCCATATTGCCTTGTCAAGCCTCTAACCCTCCTTTCCTAGCAAACCATTGTTTGGCTATGTTACCGCTTTGCTCAGCCCCTCTTATAGCGTTGCTAGTTGCAGGTGAAGATGAAGTTTGTTCCATGTTGGAACAAGGATATGTTGGGATATCACAATATCTCTTATTTAATTAATGCATCTATATACTTGGTAAAGGGCGGAAGGCTCGGCCTTATGCCTGGTGTTTTGTTCCACTCTTGCCGTCCTAGTTTCCGTCATATCGGTGTTATGTTCCTTCATTTCGCGTTCCTTACACGGTTGGGTGTTATGGGGACCCCTTGACAGTTCGATTTGAATAAAACTCCTCCAGCAAGGCCCAACCTTGGCTTTACCATTTGCCTCACGACCACCTAGTTTTCCCTTGGGAGTCGTGCTCCCGAGGTTCTTCTTTATTTTAACCCCCGGGCCTGTGCTTCTCTAAGTGTTGGTCCAAACTAGAGTCCTTTGCAGCGCCACCTGAGGGAAACTTGGGGGCTGGTTTTAGTTGTACGGAGTGCTCATCCGGTGTTGCCCTGAGAACGAGATATGTGCAGCTCCTATCGGGATGTCGGCGCATCGGGCGGTCTTGCTGGTCTTGTTTTACCATTGTCAAAATGACGTGTAACCGGGATTCCGAGTCTGAGCGGGTCTTCCTGGGAGAAGGAATATCCTTCGTTGACCGTGAGAGCTTGTGATGGGCTAAGTTGGGACACCCCTGCAGGTTTTGAACTTTTGAAAGCCGTACCCGCGGTTATGTGGCAGATGGGAATTTGTTAATGTCTGGTTGTAGAGAACTTGTAACTTAACTTAATTAAAATGCATCAACCGCGTGTGTAGCCGTGATGGTCTCTTCTCGGCGTAGTTCGGGAAGTGAACGTGGTTCTTTTGTTATGCTTGAACGTAAGTGGTTTCAGGATCACTTCTAGCTTCTCGACCATTGCTTTGCTTCTCTTCTCACTCTTATTTGCGTAAGTTAGCCACCATATATGCTTAGTGCTTTGCTGCAGCTCCACCTCACTACCCTTTCCTACCCATAAGCTTAAATAGTCTTGATCTCACGGGTGTGAGATTGCTGAGTCCTCGTGACTCACAGATACTTCCAAACAGTCGGACCTTTGATTGTACCTTCGATGATGTATGTTTAACTTGTATTTGTGTGAAGTGGCGATTGTAAGCCAAATCTTTATCCCTTTCTTATTCAGTACATGGGATTGTGTGAAGATTACCCCTCTAGCGACAAACCTACCATGCCGCTATGCCTCCAAGTCGTGGCCCGACACCTGGGAGATATAGCCGCATTGTGGGTGTTACATCTGCTGAGCATGTGCTACAGCTGGGTCTCCCCCGCTGCTTCAGCGGCCGGCATCTGAACCGGTGGTGCGTCATCAGCAATTGTAGGCCTTGCCACTGGATGCTTTGGGGCGGAGGATGACATGGCCTGTACGCCACAAAGTCGGTCCGGCTGATCACATGTTGATGCATCATCCCACAAGAGTTGCTCTGGCAAGGAGACCGTCACTGGTTGAGGGACGACAGTGGTTGCTCTTGGCGGGGCTTCAGGAATCTCATCGATGAACTCTATTTCCTTTCGTGGCCACTGGATGTGATGTAATAGTGTTTCTCCCAAGGTCCTTTGCTCATCGAAGTTTCCTAGGACATTCTTCAGGGCAGATTCATTGAATCCAGGCTTTACTTCAGTCACGTAGCACTTCACACAGCCCGGCTTCAATGGCACATTGTCCAAGAAGAGGCCATCTTCCAAGAAGGGTGGGCAAACCCAGGCCGTTGCACATTTTAATGTACCTTCATAATGTGTAAGCATGCCCTTCAGTCTGTCTTTCATTCCAGATAGATCAGATATAGCATCATCACGAGCAGCTGCAGTCTCAGTGTCGCTGGGTTCAGCTGATGCACAACTACTCCTGTGAAGTGTTGTCATCGCGCAATAAGCAGCATCATCCATGCCCGCCTCCCCTCCCATCTATTGGCTATCTGTCAGTGTTAGAGTCTTCTGCATCATCATTGACTCCTCAACATCCTTTCGAACAGCCGGATAAATCTCCTTCAAGTTTTCAAACAATGCATTCTGCTTCATTTCACTCCTCGCTTTTTTCATGCTGAGCCTCTCTTCTTTGTTGAGTGTGAAAGCCCTCTTGTGCGGGACATTAACACCTATATGCCTTGCACGGCCAGGGCGCTCTTTTATGTCCAGAGCAATGGACAAAATGTCACATGGCCCTGAGTTCCTGCAAAATCTTCCAGGGATCTTGGAAGCCTCTACCATCACTTCATACAGTTTGGCGTCACGTGCGTTTTCAAAGTAATAAGTTCCATCATCACGCCTTTTTGCACGTGCCCGCAAGTAGTCTCTGGCGCGTTCGCCCTTGATTTCACTAAAGGCCGGATTCCCACCCGCCGCTACTGCTTCTTTGTCCTCCTCTTCCCATGTCAGTTTCATGCCGTAGTATCCTGCCACACACATACGGTGGGGGTGTATGTTCTTCTTCTGAAGTTCCGATTGCTTGAAACTCTTTGCATAGAACTCTGGAGTTTCCCTGACCCTTTTGAATTCTGCGCAGTCTGCCTTTGTAATTTGGGGGTATGCGGGGATTGGGTCCTTTTCTTCACTCAAGTACTTCTTGTCCAACACGTGCTTCCATTTTCTCCAAGCATCCCTAGCCTTCTTCAGTGCAGTGTGTTCCACATGCATTCTCCACTACTCTGGAACGTTGAAGTGATCCATGATCTCCCGGACTATCCTTTGCCGTGTTTCTAAGTCAGCCTTCTGAAACCCCGGCAGATTAATGTTGAGCCTTGCCCTGCCAACAAATCCACACACACTCCTAAACCTCATGCGTGCTTTATCTGGTTTAGTTGGAGCCCAGGACTTTAAATCAATCTCGGTAACTTCATATACACCTTTAGGCTGGTGTGTGGGCTTCCTTGGAGCGTTCCTCCGTGTCCTGACCGGAAGGGTAATTGCTGCAGCTCTATCCCATTCAAGACTACTTGATCCCTCACAATTTGCTGAAGACCTAGGGTTGTCCGAATCAGATGAAGATACATGGCCTGAATGAGTGCCATCGCTGCTAATCGGCATCTACAGAGAACATATGCAAAACTCGAGAAAGGAGGATAAGCATAAAACTAACAACTTGGTATCAAGCTTTCTAAACATGCCATGCAATAATTTAGAAAATGTACGGCTAATTGTTAAGTTTGTGTGACTCACGCGCCCGCGATCTGTAAATAGGCAGTAACTTATTGGAACAAATATAGCTTATATGTAGTAAGGAAGGTAGATAATGAACATATATACGCTCTCCATTATTTTATAGCCAATCCGGGAACATACGGAACGAAATTGGAAGAGGGATTGCGAGGACCATGATGGAGAGCAGTAACTAACATGATTCTTAATGCAAACCCGGCCGGACCACAGGAGAGGCAAGGGTTACTTCATTGATATGCTCGAGGGTGGCTGGCGAGCAAACGAAGATGGCGAGGCACAGGCCGCCGCATGTTGGGAACGGTAGTGGAGGTAGGCTTGACGCCGAAGAGCGGGCACACATCTGGGGTGAGCACGGCGGCGCCGGGAAGGGTTCTGTTGTGGACTGGGGGAGGGGGGAGCTGGTGAAGGAGATTGGGTGGACTAGTTGAGTGAAACGTGGGCAGACGGTGGGGGGGGGTGGCTGTTGGCGGCCTAGGTGAAAAGGGTGAGAAATATCCCCGGTTGCCGCGCGTGCGGAAAGGCCTATGCAAACGCTTGCCTCTAAGCGCTCGTGTGCACAAATAGAATAATTTTGTTTGAAATGAAGACATACTAATTTTGAAAGGAAGACGTGAGTTCATCGTTTCGCCTCTAATTTTTTCACACGTAAACCAATCACAATTTTACCATGGGTTTGATTTGCTGGCGCATTTTAGGTCTCGTGTGCTATATGTAAGACATTTTTTTGGCATTTACCGTGCATGTTGGCATATAAATCAATTCCTAGCCGGACTGCATTTCCTGTCGAAAGGGATGATGATTGTCGTTCGATCTGGGAGCATCCAACAGTGCAGACGTACGATCCGTGGGGTTTGGATTCTGGCCAATCAGAACGCACGACTCAGATCGTGCACGTGGCAGACGGGTGGGGGGGTGCATCTCCATGGTTTAGTGGACACACGGCTTTCGTGAGTGAACCATTTGCTCTTTGAAAACATTTACATTGCCTAGCATCATATTTTTGTTCGAATGAAAACATGAGCTCATTGTTTTGCCTCCAATTTTTTTCCATAGTAAGAAATCATGAGTATAGTGGAGAGTGTCATATACTAGTATCATGAATATACAGTACATATGATACTACCTTTAATTAATTATAGCGCATAGTATAATACATAGAGTATAATATCATATATAGATCATATTTATTGCCATGCATGACACAAATTTGCATCGCATTTAACATGATACGGTATCTACCTATTATATGTTACTCTAACCCTCTATAGATATTTAATTATTTGCCACATCAGCATACTTGCTATTTCCGAGTGCATGACATCGTCGGCTATGATACCACCACTATGGCCAGCCTTATATAGTGGGGAGTATCATATATACTATATATATAGTATCATGCATATGATACTAGTGTATGATACTACGTACGTAGTGCATATATAGTATCATAGAGTAGTACTAGCTCCCTCTGTAAACTAATATAAGAGCGTTTAGATTACTAAATAGTGACCTAAACGCTCTTATATTAGTTTACGGAGGGAGTATATATGATAGATGACCGTATTTATGAATTGAGCCCTATAAGGCTGGTTGTAATGGGGAATATTATATATATATACTAGTAGTATAATGCATGCGTATATATGATAGTGTAGCTAGGATACTACTTCCGTAATGCATAGTATCATGAGTTAACATCTTAGGTTGCCTTACTAATTGTCATGCATCACACAAAGTAGTAGTACAACATTTAATATGACACGATATGATGATATGATACCACATCCTCTCTTGTGTGCCACATCATCCAGAAAGTCTAGTTGGCATGCATGATTCCGCTTATGATAATACCATTACAACCAGCCTGAACCAGAAAGGAGGGTGTCGGTGTCAAAACTGGCGGATCTCGGGTAGGGGGTCCCGAACTGTGCGTCTAAGGTGGATGGTAACAGGAGGCAGGGGACACAATGTTTTACCCAGGTTCGGGCCCTCTTGATGGAGGTAAAACCCTACGTCCTGCTTGATTAATATTGATGATATGGGTAGTACAAGAGTAGATCTACCACGAGATCAGAGAGGCTAAACCCTAGAAGCTAGCCTATGGTATGCTTGTATGTTGTCCTACGAACTAATACCCTCCGGTTTATATAGACACTGGAGAAGTTAGGGTTACACAAGGTCAGTTACAAAGGAGGAGATATACATATCCGTATTGCCTAGCTTGCCTTCCACGCCAAGTAGAGTCCCATCCGGACACGAGACGAAGTCTTCAATCTTGTATCTTCATAGTCTAACAGCCCGGCCAATGGATATAGTCCGGCTGTCCGGAGACCCCCTAATCTAGGACTCCCCCAGTAGCCCCTGAACCAGGCTTTCAATGACGATGAGTCCGGCACGCAGTATTGTCTTCGGCATTGCAAGGCGGGTTCCTCCTCCGAATACACCACTGAAGAATTTGAATATAAGGATAGTGTCCGACCTTGCAAAATAAGTTCCACATACCACCGTAGAGAGAATAATATTTCCACAAATCCAATTCGCTGACTTGTTTTGGCAACACGACATTATGTCATGGCCCAGTGATTATTCGAACCGTTTCCTTTAACTAGCCCCGCACATAACACGAGGCAGTTTTTTGACACGTCTTGTCAAAGCAGAGATCGTGTCCCCTTATCACGGGATTCTCATCAATACGGGTGTGGGTAACCCAACCGCGCCATCGATTACGGCTCTTGAGGGACAAGCGAGTTTTACCAGGCTAGTGGGGACGCATAGTTTTGTCCGCCCATATAAAGGGATAAGGATTTACCTTTTCATCCACGCCTTCTTCCTCCTTTGCTCATCCGTTTTCGCACACTCGAGCTCCAGCGCCCAAGTTTGCATTTCCCACCTCGACCTTCTCCAACCATGTACAGAGCGAGAGGAATGTGGATGGTCTCCTCCGTCACAGAGGGACACATCAAGAAGCTGAGAAGAGCCGGATACCTGCCCGACGACATCGCGCACCGGCTCCCAGAAGAGGGGCAGCTCATCCCCACCCCCAGGCCCCATGAGAGGGTAGTGTTCCTTACCCATTTCCTCCATGGACTGGGATTTCCTCTCCACCCATTTGTACGGGGGCTCATGTTCTACTACGGCCTGGATTTCCACGATCTAGCCCCGAACTTCATCCTCAATATCTCGGCATTTATCGTCGTGTGCGAGGCTTTCCTCCGCATCAAGCCCCACTTCGGCTTATGGCTGAAGACTTTTAATGTCAAGCCGAAGGTAGTGAGCGGCCGCCAGGCGGAGTGTGGAGGCGCCATGGTGGGCAAGATGCCCAACATCACATGGCTCGAGGGCTCCTTCGTGGAGACCATAAAGGGGTGGCAATCGGGGTGGTTCTACATCACCGAGCCGCGTGACCCTACATGGGTAGCAGCCCTCGAGTTCCGATCTGGCTTCCCCACACTGCTCACCTCCTGGCAAGAGAAGGGCCTGTCCTGGGGCAGTTCGAGAGAGCTTACCGGACTCCAAACATGTATTCAAAACATGGTGAACAAGAAGCTCAAACTCGTCAATGTAGTCCAGGTCATTCTCCACCGCCGGATCCTCCCGTGCCAACAACGGGCCTTCAACTTGTGGCAGTTTGACCCGACACATCACCGGACTCTGAACAGGCTCTTCGACACAACTCACGAAGATGCATGGAGGGTGTTGTTCAAGAGCGCTGAGGTCCCCCCTCCCACTACTAAGGATCGCAGATTCAGCGCGAAGCGCCAAGCCAGCGCGGTAAGCCGCTTTACCTATTACAGGATACTTGTTTTTCATAGCTTGACTCCATGCGGGATCTAAACTCCCGTACCTTTGACAGGACTGGCAGGAGACGGCCGGACAGATCGACTGTCCGGCTCCTTTGCCCGAAGGCCCAGCAGACGCTCTTCTGACAAAGATGCTGACTCCGGCTCCTTATACGGTGCCGGAGAAGACCAAGAAGGCCAAGGGAACCTGAAAGAGTTCCCGGCGCCAGGCGTCATCGGACTCACCGTTCGAGGACTCTACGGTGCAATCCTCCCCCAAATACGAGGAGGCAGAAGAAGATGCTCCCCCTCCAGACGAGGGAGACAAGAAAAGGAAGGCCGCCCCAACTGGGGAGGCCGAAGGGTCCAACAAGGGAAGGACTCTCTTTCCGGACAGCTCTACCACCGCTGCCGACGGCGAAGACGAGTGGCTACCCAGGGTCAAGCCCCTGGGGAAGTCGCAAGTATTCAAATACCAGAGTCACTCATAGCACCCCTTTTTCGCACTACTTTACCTAACGCCGAATGTGATAATGCAGGCCGCCCCAAGCCCGTATCGATGTATCATCGGACGGCTCCCTGGGCTCGTTGGATATGTATAGCGATCCAGTTCCGACCGCCACCTCCCCCCATCCCATGGACGATGCCGAGGTGCTATCTCTAGAGGCACCGGGTCAAGGGGAGACAGTCCCGGAGGCGCCTCAAGGCGGCCTCCCGGACTCCGGGAGCAGAGGGGACAAGGCCCCTGAGGGCTTTGAGTTCGGCCCTTAGCCGAACACCGCGCCGGAACCTCCAGTGGTTCCGAACTCGGACAGGCGGCCTCCTTCTAAGAGGGGCAAGACGCCTGCACCGGTGACCTGTGTCCATCCAGAGGTGTCGGACTATCTGTTGGAAGCGCTTCGCAGCGCTTCCATCGACGAGGAGCACCGCACTATTATGAGTGCGGTGATCCAGAAGGTTCAGTCCGCTAAGAGCGGATTGACTGAAGCCTGTGCCAGCCTTCTAACAGGCTTTGAGGTAAGTGTTTAAAATATAGTAAAAATATTACCGCATAGACAGTAGCCCCTGATGCTCTGTTCGGTGTTCACAAAGAAAGGCCGAACAGAGGATCAAACAATATCACATGAGTCTAATATGAGTATGTCAATATGCATATGCAGGCTTCGCTGCTGGCGTCCGCCCCACTGACTGCGCAGGTCGCCGTACTAAAGCAGGACCTTAAAGGGTCCCAGGACGAGCTCGGCCTTACCAAGAGGCAGCTCGAGGAGAACAAAGGTAAGTAGTACCTAGTCTATGTATATGTATAAAAATAATGCGATTGCAAAATGACAGGATCATCATGAATTTGCCAGGGGCGACGACCGAAGTGGCGACCCTAAAGCAAGCGATGTCCAAGGCTGAAGATAAAGCGGCCAAGGAGCGCACCGAGCGGGAAAAACAAGAGGCTCGGGTGGGTGAGGTGCAGCAAGAGCTCCAGGCTCTCATGACGAAGCACGAGGCGTTGGAGCTTGACTCGAAGACACGGGAGTCTGAGCTTGCCACGGCCCTCGAGAGCGCAAAGAGTGCCAAGGCCGAAGCCCAAAAGGCCCTCCAGGAGATCGACGCAATGAAGAAGATAGCGATGGGTAAGGCATTCTATATGCAAAGCAAGCATGTAAAAGTAAATTCCCAATTACTTACCCGAATTCGGAGCTCTCTAGGAGCATTCGCAGATTTTCCCCATAGCGTGGCGAATGCCTCGAAGTTTTACTGGGCCGAGGATGGAAGCTCAACGGAGAAGTTGTTCTGGGCCCAGTATACTGGGACCGAACACCCAGTGTCTGTGAGCGACCAGCTAAAGGAGCTGGTCGAACTGCACAAGGCGGCCGAACAGGCCATGAAGGGCTTTATAGTCCGGCTGTGGCCTGGCGACACCCTTCCGAACAGCTACTTCGGCCTGGTGAGGCGGCTTGTGGATGCGTACCCACGGCTGGAGGTCGTCAAGCGATCCGTCTGCATTGAAGGTGCACGCCGGGCTTTCGCCCGTGTGAAGTTGCAATGGGTCAAGCTAGACGCCGTGAAGCTGATCAAGGAAGGGCCGCTAGAGGGCAAGGAGCATCGCCACCCCGAGATGTACTACGAGGGTGTTCTGCAGGGTGCCCGTCTCATAGCAGACAAGTGCATGAAAGATGTAATATTTGAGTGAAACTTGCTCGTGTGATCCTGTATTTATGAAAACTTGTTCATATGCGCTATGCAACGCGTTTTGAATTTAAAATATTACCTTCTATTTGGCTATTTATCAATCTGAGAGATGGCTAGTTCTCGGCTTCTGCCCCCGTGCCACGATTGCTGGGGTGTTTGGGATAAACCTAAGCACTCTTGTTCCCATTTTTGGGTCCTTCGAGGGAGGTGCTCAGCACAACGAACAAGGCAACCAGACTAATAATGCTTTATCACTCTCACTTAGCCATAGAATTCTATAATTTTAAATTTCGGTGAAGCCCCTGGTATTTGGAAGGCCGAATTCGGTGCGTGATACACGCCTTTAAGCCGGACAGGGCCGGCCCCTCACTCTAAGCGGCATAAGTCTTTAGGGACTCGAAACCTCGCCGAACAGCGACCAGTCTCTCGCCTTATCATGACAGTCAGTTTTAGCTTTCTGTACTGAGGTGCTCATCCTAGCAGAACTGGGGCACAATCGCAGTAGTTCTCCTAGCTCTACCTTAGCCGATAGAGCGGAACGTAAGGTACCAAAACATAGGAGCCGGGCAAACCCAACATTTGACCAAAGACATGATTCGGAGCTGATGCATATAATGCTATAAGTTCGGGGTGCCACACTTGTGAAAGTGTTCGGACTTCTGACACCATATTGTGGGTACTTAAGCCCCTGGTGTATCGGCCGTACCAAAGTGTACGGTTGCAAGGCGTCATCAATGAACACACACATATATATAACATGAATGCAATAATAGTCGTAATGTTATGCATTGTTTATTCAAAAAGGTTCGTTAAAGCAGAATGATACAGATAGTGCAATAAGCAAAGAGTACGACTATGTCCTTTCCAAGGGCAAGCTGAGGAATAGTATTAAATCAAATATTTCGCTCGTTATTGTAATCCACCTGGGAAAACCATGGTGTGACGTAGCTTTCTGCCTCCTTGGTTGCTGCATCATGTGTTCGGCAATAGTTCTGCCGGACAGGGTTTCCAGAGATTAATGTCCTGAAAAAGAGAAAATTAACCAAGCAGGAAGCCCAATGTGGTTTAAGCCGCGTCTTAGGGCGTGCCGCAGTTGTGCCCCCCTCCCCGCCTGTGCCCATGGTATTTTTAATGCGTAATTATGTACACGTGGTATGAGTTTCGCCGCTTGGCTGGGACTGGGGTGGGGGCCGCATTGCTACTCGAGCTCAGATTGCGCCAAGCGGTCTAGTTGCCGATTGCTCCGAGCGCGCTTGAAGGTGTCCGGGTCTTCAAATGCCGAACTGGTGGATTGCCTTGACAGGCTACTTTGCGCTTCTGCTGCGAGGGCCGCAGTGTGCTCCTCCGTTCGGAGAGAGTGTTCTGTGTTTCCATTGACTGTAATAAACCCATGAGGTCCTGGCATCTTGAGCTTGAGGTATGCATAATGCGGTACCGCATTGAATCTCGCAAATGCGGTTCGCCCGAGCAGTGTATGATAACCACTGCGGAACGGGACTATATTGAAGATTAACTCTTTGCTTCGGAAGTTATACGGGGATCCGAAGACCACTTGCAGTTTAATTGAGCTTGTGCAATGGGACTCTACGCCTGGAATAACGCCTTTAAAGGTCGTTTTGTGGGTTTGATCCTTGAGGGGTTGATACCCATTTTGCACACTGTGTCCTGATAAAGCAGGTTCAGGCTGCTGCCGCCATCCATAAGGACTAGAGTGAGGTGAAATCCGACAATGAGTGGGTCTAGAACCAATGCAGCGAATCCGCCATGACGGATACTAGTGGGGTGGTCCCTGCGATCGAAAGTGATCGGATAGGAGGACCATGGATTGAACTTTGGGGCGACTGGCTCCAACGCATATATGTCCCTGAGCGCACGCTTCCGCTCCCTCTTGGGGATGTGGGTTGCGTATATCATGTTCACCGTTCGCACTTGTGGGGGAAACCTCTTCTATCCTCCGGTGTGTGGCTGTCGGGGCTCCTCCTCGTCATCTCTATGTGACCCCTTATCCTTGTTTTCGGAAATTAACTTGCCGGCCTGCTTGAACACCCAACAATCCCTGTTGGTGTGATTGGCTGGCTTCCCGGGGTGCTGTGTATTTGACACGAGTGATCGAGTATGCGGTCCAAACTGGACGGGCCCGGCGTAATTTGTTTAAATGGATCTTTCCGCTGACCGGGTTTAGAGCCTTTGAATCCGGCATTGACTGCCGCATCCTCCGTATTATCGCTGTTAATGCAACACTTATGTTTGTTGCGACGGGACCTGTTACTGCCGTCCTTTGTATCTGAGGTACCATGGTTCTTTGACATATTGTTACTGCGAGCCAGCCAGCTGTCTTCTCCCGCACAAAAGCGGGTCATGAGTGTCGTGAGGGCTGCCATAGATTTCAGCTTTTCCTGACCAAGGTGCCGGGCTAGCCACTCATCGTTGATGTTGTGTTTGAAAGCCGCTAGGGCCTCTGCATCCGGACAGTCGACGATTTGATTTTTCTTTGTTAGGAACCGAGTCCAGAATTGCCTGGCTGACTCTTCTGGCTGTTGAATTATGTGGCTCAAGTCATCGGCATCTGGTGGTCGCACATAAGTTCCCTGAAAGTTGTCGAGGAATGCGGCCTCCAGATCTTCCCAACAGCTGATGGACTATGCTGGCAAGCTGTTAAGCCAATGCCGCGCTGGTCCTTTGAGCTTTAGTGGGAGGTATTTGATGGCGTGTAAGTTATCACGCGGGCCATGTGGATGTGGAGGAGGAAATCCTCGATCCATACCGCAGGATCTGTTGTGCCGTCGTATGATTCAATATTTACAGGTTTGAAACCTTCTGGGATTTGATGATCCATTACTTCGTCTGTGAAGCATAATGGGTGTCGGAGCCTCTGTATTGGGCTATATCGCGATGCAGCTCAAATGGGTCTTGCCCGCTGTGTTCGGCCCCACTGGATTTACTTTTACTGTATCCGGCGTGACGTTTATCGTCTCGCATAGTGGCGCGCCCTCATAATCCATAGATCGATCTTGCATGTTTTGCTTTGTCCTCCAGTACGTCTCGCAGGTCTGGCGTGTTTCCCCATGCTTTTTTATTTGAATGGCATCGGGGTGCGGGCTGAGCTTTTGGCTGGAATGCCTCTCTATCACGGCCACGAGGTGGCCGATCAGCCGCATAATACGCTTCTTCCTCCAATCGAGGTAGTAGCCTGCATTTTGGGTAACTCTTGGAGGGGCGCTCTAGTTTATATTCCTCGGCCGCGAGGATTTCAGTCCATCTGTCAGCTAGCAGATCTTGATCAGCTTGAAGCTGCTGCTGCTTTTTCTTAAGGCTATTTGCCGTGGCCATAAGCCGGCGCTTGAAGCGCTCTTGTTCGACGGGATCCTCTGGCACGGTGAATTCTTCATCGCCGAGGCTTGCCTCGTCTTCGGAGGGGGGCATGTAATTATCATCCTCCGCCTCTTCGTTTGCCACTCTCTCAGGAGGGCTAGCTCCTCCATCCTCCTGCTCTAAATCTTGCTGGAGGGGGTTGTTGTCTTCGGCACTATCCGGAGTGTTATTACCTCCTGTGCCAGTATCACCACTTTTGCTTTGGCGGGACTTAGAGCGGCGCCACTAATGTCGGCGCTTGGGTTGCTTCTTGGAGGGGTCATCCTCCGCTGTCTCGTTGCCATTGCCTTCTTTGGGTGTATCCACCATGTATATATCATATGATGAGGTGGCTGTCCAATGCCCTATGGGCAATGGTTCCTCTTCGTCTCCCGCATCGTCATCCATACCGTCGATGTCTTCGGAGTCGAAGTCGAGCATGTCGGTTAAGTCATCGACAGTGGCTACTAAGTGGGTGGTGGGTGGACTGCGAAATTTTCTTCGTCATCCGCATCCTAGTCCTGCCGGACGTAGTTCGGCCAGGACTCTCCTGACAAGGAGAGAGACCTTAATGAGTTCAGTATGTCGCCGAAGGGGGAGTGCTGAAAGATATCCATGGAGGTAAACTCCATGATCGATGCCCAATCAGATTCGATAGGAACGGGCGGAGGCGGTTCGGAGTCCGTGGCCGGAGAAGAATTCGGCAGTTTAACAACACGGCTCTCGGGCAAGTTAAGGTCGATGTTCAGCTCGATCGCCGCTGAGGGTAAGGCCTCCGTGGCGGGGTCCATCCACCCGTCCATGGATGGCACAACTGGCTCCGAATTGAGGGTCGGGGCGGCTTCCTGTGCGATCTCCTACACTGTCCGATGGTAGAGCTAAATCATGCTCATGGTGACCGCGTGACGCACAAGGCAGAGGCTCGAATTCGTCGAAGATCAAGTCTCCATGGATGTCGGCCGTGTAGTTTAAGCTTCCAAACCTGACCTGGTGGCTAGGGGCGTAACTTTCAATGTACTCCAGATGGCCAAGCGAATTGGCCGGCAGTACAAAGCCATCGAACACGAAGATCTGTCCGGGGAGAAAAGTCTCACCCTGGACTGCTTCGCCATCGATGATAGTAGGAGCCATCAAGCCTAACGGCGACGACACAGAGGAACTCTCAATGAAAGCACCAATGTCGGTGTCAAAACCGGTGGATCTCGGGTAGGGGGTCCCGAACTGTGCGTCTAAGGCGGATGGTAACAGGAGGCAGGGGACACAATGTTTTACCCAGGTTCGGGCCCTCTTGGTGGAGGTAAAACCCTACGTCCTGCTTGATTAATATTGATGATATGGGTAGTACAAGAGTAGATCTACCATGAGATCAGAGAGGCTAAACCCTAGAAGCTAGCCTATGGTATGATTGTATGTTGTCCTACGGACTAAAACCCTCCGGTTTATATAGACACCGGAGAAGTTAGGGTTACACAAGGTCGGTTACAAAGGAGGAGATATACATATCCGTATTGCCTAGCTTGCCTTCCACGCCAAGTAGAGTCCCATCCGGACACGAGACGAAGTCTTCAATCTTGTATCTTCATAGTCTAACAGCCCAGCCAATGGATATAGTCCGGCTGTCCGGAGAGCCCCTAATCCAGGACTCCCTCAGAGGGGGTGTATGAGAATAGCCATAATGGAGAGTAGTACACTAGTAACATACACGTATCCTTAGACTATATATGTTACTACCTTCATAGTGGGTAGTAACATAAGTGTAGTGTCATGCAAAGCTTCATTTCTTAGGTTACAGACTCATATTGCATTGGGACATGCATGTGATGCTACAGTAACTAGCTAAGTTACTGAAACTATCTCTCTCCTCATTAACTTATTGCCACATAAGCAAGTTTGTTGAGTTGGAGTCGGTGTTACTGCTGAAGTTACTCCCACTGTGGCTAGTCTGATACTAGCTAGTCATCTATGATATACTAGCTACCACACTAAGAGCATGGTTAATAATACAGCCAAGGGTCGGCTATAAGAAGTTGCCATGTCATATACAACCAACCTCTTAGCGGACATGTACAATAATAAGTTTTATATACGTACTAGTTTATCAATAGTTGGCCCACTGAAAGGATCGAAAAGAGCTGTCTAGAGGGGGGGGTGAATAGACTCTTAGCAAGAAAAGTTACAGTTTTTAAATTCTTTAAGTTGAAGTGGAGTTTTGGCACAAGTTTAAACATTCATAATACAAATCAAGCAAGCATGATAAGATTATATGAGCAGCGGAAAGTAAATCATGCAAGTGGCAAGAATGTAAAGGGATGGGATTGGAGTGTGCAAACGCAATTGGAGACATGGAGATTTTTGGCGTGGTTCCGATAGGTGGTGCTATTGTACATCCATGTTGATGGAGACTTCAACACACGAAGGGTAACGGTTGCGCAAGTCCATGGAGGGCTCCACCCATGAAGGGTCCACGAAGAAACAACATTGTCTATCCCACCATGGCCATCACCCACGAAGGACTTGCCTCACTAGGGTAGATCTTCATGAAGTAGCTGATCTGCTTGCCCGTACAAACTCCTTGGTTCAACTCCACAATCTTGACGGAGGCTCCCAAGTGACACCTAACCAATCTAGGAGACACCACTCTCCAAAAGGTAATAGATGGTGTGTTGATGATGAACTCCTTGCTCTTGTGCTTCAAATGATAGTCTCCCCAACACTCAACTCTCTCTCATAGGATTGGATTTGGTAGAAAGATGACTTGAGTGGAAAGCAACTTGGGGAAGGCTAGAGATCAAGATTTATGTGGTTGGAATGGAATATCTTGACCTCAACACAAGTGTAAGTGGTTCTCTCTCAGAAAATGTATGTTGGAAGTGTAGGCATATTCTGATGGCTCTCTCCACTAATGAAGAGTGGGTGGAGGGGTATATACAGCCTCCACACAAAATCTAACCGTTACACGCAAATCACTAAACTCGGTGGGACCAAATCATAAAACTCGGTCAGACCGATTTGGTTCATAATGTGACCGTTAGGCATTTCGATGGGACCGACATGATCAACTCGGCGGGACCGATGTGCTAGGATTAGGGTAAAGCCTCATCTCGGTTGGACCGATTACACAAACTCGATGGGGCCCATTTTGGTAATAAGCTAAACAGAGAATTGGCGATGCAAACTCGGTGGGACCGAAATTAATGCAATAGGAAACAGAGAGTTTGCAAGCCCATCTCGGTGAGACCGAGATCCCATCGGTGAGACCGAATTGATTAGGCATTCTGGCAGTGGCTATGTCAAGAAAACTCGGTGGCGCCGGGTAGAAAATTTCGGTGGGGCCGAGTTTGACTTTTGGTTTGGGACATATGTGGATGTGAGAAAGTGGTTGAGGGCTTTGTAGCATATCACTAAGCACTTTGAGGAAGCAAGCCATTAAGCAACACCTCATCCCCTCTTAATAGTATTGGCTTTCCTATGGAGTCAATGTGATCTTGGATCACTAAAATGAAAATGTAGGGTCCTGAGCTTTGAGCTTGAGCCAATCCTTTGTCCTTATCATCTCGAAAGGGTTCCACATCCTCTAGTCCATGCCACTCTATTGTTGAACTTATCTGAAGCATACTAGACGAAAGAATTAGTCCAACAAGAGATATGTTGACATTAATTACCAAAATTACCCAGGGAGCACTTGTGCTTTCAATCTCCCCCTTTTTGGTAATTGATGACAACATACATCAAAGCTTTAGATAAAGATATAGAGAATAACAAGTAAAGCTTTGGAAAGACATGTAACATGCATAGGCTCCCCCTATATGTATGCAATCATGTAAATATGGAATATAAGAGCATGTGAATGTATAAGCATGACATAGTAAGCAAGGTGTTACATGTATCTTGGCTATATGCATCAGGGCAAAAGATGTGAATATAGGAAATGTACCTACATGCTCATGAGTCATTCTTGCAAATAGTATGTACATCAGCAAGAAGTCCTCATGCACATGAGTGTGATGCATATACTTACCTTGTGTTCTTGAGTTAGCTTAGGAAGGAATGAACCTGAGTAAACAAGTTAGATAACACAGATATATTTACAAGCCAGAGCAACCAAAAGAAACCACAAGAGTACAAATATTGGGATGACATGTAGAGTGTGAGTACTGGATACTCTATTAGATATAGACATGTACCCAAAAGGTAAAGATATGCAATGAATTTAAGGATTTCCTTCCCTAGCAGTCTTTCTCCCCCTGAATCTTGTGTTGGATAATGGGGGAACGTAGGTGATGTAGGGTAGAACCCTAATCGCCCGATCTTTCACGAAAGGAGCGGATCCCACAAAGAACACGAGGAACACGAGGGGAAAATGGGGGAAAACACAAAGGGAAACACAAGAGGAAACACTAAACCAACAAGAAATAGTCACACATATGCTAGATCCTCGAGTACATGGAATGATACTGTAACACCCCGGATGTAACTTACCCAATTTGGACTCCAACTCTTGCCGTTTCCGGCTTTAAGTTATTTTATTTTCTCGGGTTCGGGTTTTTTGTCTCCGTGTGTTGTTGTCGTTGTCATGCATCTCATATCATGTCATCATGTGCATTGCGTTTGCATACGTGTTCATCTCTTGCATTCGAGCATTTTCCCCGTTGTTCGTTTTGCATTCCGGCGCTTCGTTCTCCTCCGGTGGTCATTTCTACCTTTCTTTCGTGTGTGGGGATTAAACTTTTCCGGATTGGACCGAGACTTGCCAAGCGGCCTTGGTTTACTACCGGTAGACCGCCTGTCAAGTTTCGTATCATTTGGACTTCGTTTGATACTCCAACGGTTAACCGAGGGACCGAAAAGGCCTTGTGTGTGTTGCAGCCCAACACCCCTCCAAGTTGGCCCAAAACCCACCAAAACCTTCTCCATCATCTAGAGCGTTCGATCACGATCACGTGGCCGAAAACCGCACCTCATTTGGACTCTCCTAGCTCCCTCTATGCCTATAAATAGACCCCCTCCTCCAATTCGCGGATCCCCTCTTCGAAACCCTAAAATCCTAGATCCGCCGCGCCGGACAATGTCCGTCCCGGGCCGGACACACCGTGCCGCCGCGTCCAGCCAGTGAGGGGCCGCCACCTGTCCCGCGCGGGGCCTCCCTCCGCCGCCGGTCCGCGAGGCCCAAGGCGGGCCCTCCTCCGTCGCCGCCCGGGCCGAGCCGCCTACCGCG